>NC_133771.1:15102942-15462006 GCF_003597395.2 Chelonoidis abingdonii | reverse complement strand
AATGAGGTTAGTTCAATCAGGGAGGATGAGGCCTTCTTCTAGCAGTTGAGGTGTGAAAACCAAGGGAGGAGAAACTGCTTTTGTAGTTGGCTAGCCATTCACAGTCTTTGTTTAATCCTGAGCTGATGGTGTCAAATATGCAGATGAACTGAAGCTCAGCAGTTTCTCTTTGAAGTCTGGTCCTGAAGTTTTTGGTGTTTAGGCATTGAAAGTTAAGTGTTCCTTAACATTTTTGAGCAAGGCATTTTAAGTTGTTTGTTCTCCTTTATTGAGCTAGGTAGCAAAGCAGTACCATAAGAGGATTAGGAGAGAAAGAAGGCAGAATTGAGACCTTTCAAAGTTTTGGCCCAAGCGAGGGGACATGGGGGCATCATTTGAGCTCCCTTGCTCAGGTGGCCAACCCTGGTGCAGAGCTCAGTGCAGGCTGGAGGAATATGATGGAGTTTACAAACCCCATACCAGAGAGCAGCTCTGGGCCCAGGCAGCCCCACCTGCAATGCCTGCACAGGCTGAAGGCAGGGCTTTATAAAGGGGTGCAGAGGCACTCAGGGAGGCAGGCAGTGAAAGGAAGCAGATGGCTGCCCTGAACTCTGAGGGGAAAGTACTGACCAGGAACTTCTTGTCTGGCAGGAAGGAAACCCTTGGGGTGAGGCATTAAATGGCAGAACCAAGTTTCTAATGGGAAACCAAGCCACCAACCCCCGCCTGACTACTAGGCATCATCAGGTTGGGGGCAGAGTTGCACCCTGGGTTGGGAGCTACCCCCTGCTAGGGCCCAGGTGTCAGACTATTCCCATCCTATGGGGTCTGTCACTGGGGTCCAGTGGCCTCTGCAGCCCCAGGTCAGAGTCTGCCCCTTTAGCCGCACAACCCAGTTTTACAAGGTTCTTGGGCGGCGGGTTGTCACAGGTTTACTACTCACCACTGTGGCACCTCATTGTGATGCATCTGGGGATTAGCTCTTGACTGGTCTGATGCCCTGTCCTTTGGTTTCTTGTTCCATGGTCTGTGTCTCTCTGTCTCTCTCTGGAGTCAGATTACTTCATCTTCATAACTCACGGTGCTCCTCATCCTGGCTTGCTCCTCCAGCCAGCTCACTATAGTTTTCTCCTTCTGGGATATCAAAGTCTCTCTGGACCAATTGTCTCAGGTAGTCTTCTGATCCACCACCCAGACTGTGCTGCTTGCCCAGTGACTGGTAGGTGAATCCAGGCCCACCCATTATTATGGGTTCCAGCCCTGGGACCCTATTACTAGGAACCACAGTCTATGAAATCCTAGACCCTGAATGTTGTTTCTGGAAGCTGCTTCCTACCTTTCTTCTCTAGCTATAGCAACCCTATGGGTTGCTACTGGAGCTTCTTCTGCTCCCTGTAGCTATTTCACTCTTCTTGGGCTCTTGCCAGAATCTATAGACCAAGGCAGGATCCCAGGACTTACCCTCTATCTCCACCTCTCTACAGAGTGACTACACACTTCCTTCCTACAGCCGCTTCTTGTACGTCACTTCCTGGTTTTATACCAGCTCAGCCTGCCCCTGCCCAGTGGGCTTTATCAACAATCAGTTTATCAGACCTGACTCTCTTCCAGGTGCTACCTGTCACTGGGTTAAATGGTCATTTTTATCCACTCAGGCTTTGTCATATTGGGTCCCAGCGAAGAGGGTGGGTGCAAGCCTGCCCAGGCTGAAGGCCCCTCCCACAGCCCATGGGGAGAAGCCATTGAGCCTGGGACTCAAATAAATACAAGGGACAACAAAGAAAAAAACAGGAACAGGTGTGAAAGTCAAAGAGTCAAAAATAGGGAACCTGAAGGGGACACCAAGCAGAGAACCCAGGACAGTGCCCACTGCTTCATGAAGGTGTCAAGGGAGCCAGCAGACACAGGGCCCAGGGCCTCGGGCTAACGGTGGGGCTCCGCAAGCCAGATGCGGCCTGCTGCTTCTTTTCATCTGGCTTGCAGGAAGTCTCCGTGCCGCAAGCTGGTTCCTGAGCCACGAGTGCCCCTCCCCAAGGCTGGAGCCACAAGCGCTCGCTCGCCGATGTGCCCCGCAGCCCCTAGGCGAGGGGCATTGAGGGAATCTCTGTACACTGCCCCCAGCACCAGCTCTGCAGCTCCCATTGGCCAGGTGCTGTGGCCAATGGGAGCTGTGTGGGCAGTGCCTGCAGTGCCTGTGGGCACAGGCAGCCTGCACTGCACAGAGCAGCCTGGCCCCTCTGCCTGGGGGCCGGACATGCTGGCCACCTCGGGGATCAGAACAGCAGGGAGCCAGGGCATGCAGGGATCCTGCTTTAGCCCTGCTGTGCTGCCACCCGAAGTAAGCGGACTGCACTCTGCACCCCTTCCTGTACCCCAACCCCTTGCCCCAGCCCAGAGCCCCTTCCTGCACCTAAACTCCCTCCCAGACCTCACACTCCCACCTGCACCCCAATCCCTTGTCCCAGCCCGAGCCCCCTCCTGCAAACTCCCACCCAGAGCCTGCACCCCGAACCTCCTGCTGCACCCCAATCCCCCGTCCCATCCCTGGCCCTACCCCAGAGCCCACCCCCCAGCTGGAGCTGCACCACCTCCTGCACCCCAATCCCCTGTCCCAACTCTGAGCCCACTCCCCCACTCCAAACCCCCAGGGACCCCACAAAATCTATTAGCCCTGGGCCCACAGGAGAGTTAGTCCTGCTCTGAGTGGATGCCGCCCAGAGGAACTCTACCTGGATATGTGAATAGATAGTGGAATGGAAATAGACCCCATGGTTGCAGAGTACCCCATCAGCCAACATCCTCTCCCTGATGTTGTAGATGGCCACTTTGGCCATCGCTAGGAGGAGGTCCTGTGACTTTGTGGGGCCACAGATGGGGTGTAAGTATATGAGAAGGTGGGGGGAGAAGTGCAGCCAAAACCACAAAAGTAAGTCCAGGCGGAACCAGAAAAGGGGCTGCAACCTGGCACACTGAAGGTAGGTGTGCGCCAAGGTCTCCCTTACACCACAAAAGGGACAGACACTGGGGACGGATGAACTGTGCCAGGTACATGCCTGTGCTCACCACTCCATGAAGGAGCCACCAACTCATATCCCCACTCAGGCTTTGTGTGGAGTAGACACCCTGTAACAGAATGGCAGCAGCAGGGGAGGCACTGGGCATCAGCCATCAACGTCTAAGAGGTCTAGGAGTGGGATGGCAAACTGAAGGTTGCATAAGACAGCAGATTGTTTTGAACGGCCTGTGTTTTCCTGTAACTGTGATGGGACTACGTAGGGCCAGATCTTCAGCTGGTAAAATCTACATGAGTTACAGTGATTTACACCAGCTGGGAACTAGCCCTTTCTCTCCAGAGCTGTAAATCCAGAGTTTTACATGTAAACAATAGAAATTACAAAAATGGCTCCTGAACTAAAGCCTGGAGAAGTGTCAATGTGCCTGGAGATCCAGAGGATTTTGTTCCCGTTGTTTTAAAAGGGTTTGAGTGGATTAACAGGGTTGCTTAGAAAAGTAAAATGGAGTGGAAGGTTTTCATCTGTATTCTACACCAATATTAATGTTGCATGAGCCTAAACAACAACAACAAAAAAATCAAGCTGCTAAAAATAATGATGAAAGTATTTGGAAAAGTACTTCCATTTTGGAAATGAAACAAAAGCTTCAAGTAAATGCTGAAGAGTAAATTACATTTAACTCTGAAACCTGTCCATGAAATCTGAAGAATGTTTAGAAATTTATTGTTTCCTTATGGTCAGCTGAGTCACATAAACTTATGAACATCGGTGTAACTAGACATCAGGAGTATTGCGCTGAATGTCCCAAGGAAAAAAGCCCCAACTGCAACATATTTTAGTATAAATAAATATCTCTATATACATATTTGTGTGTATTTCATAAAAGTTTCACTGTAACATGCACATTCTTGGCTCCCAAAAATGCTCTGCATAGATGTTGAACTTCAGTCAGCCAAATAAGCAGAACATTTCATTTCAGACCTTTCCTTTTATCTCACACCTTTCCCTGCTGTTTCCCTTCTGTCCTTTCTGCCAGCTACTACATAAAGAAACCTGGGCACAGTATAGAGCAGTCTCCTCTGCTGGCCTAATGGAGCTGCTATGAAGGAAGCCTAGATTCAAAAGTTTCACATGGGAGACATCTTTTCGCCTTTGGCAGTGCTTTTATGCTGGTAAACAGTGGTTAGCTCTGCATGTTTCAATTCATGAAAGTGGTCTGGGAAAGCTGAAGAAGTTACTGGCCTCTACCTTTAGTGGTTGAAACTCCCAGCACCCTTTCAACACATTTATGACACCACGTACTAAAATGGTGTTGAGCCCATATCTATGTTATGGACTGGGGCGGCTCTAGGTATTTTGCCGCCCCAAGCACGGCAGGCAGGCTGCCTTCAGCGGCTTGCCTGCGGGAGGTCCCCGGTCCCGCGGATTCGGCGGCATGCCTGCGGGAAGTCCGCCAAAGCCGCGGGACCAGGGGTTCCTCCGCAGCCATGCCGCCGAAGGCAGCCTGCCTGCTGCCCTCGCGGCGACCGGCAGAGTGCCCCCTGTGGCTTGCCGCCCCAAGCACACGCTTGGCGTGCTGGTGCCTGGAGCCGTCCCTGGTTATGGAACACGCAACCAGCCCTCTGAGGTAATATGGGCCTTCTGTTTTGCTGTTATCAGCAGACCCTACCTGAGCTTGCAAAGTGCTGGGCACCTTGTTGTCTGCTCCACTGATATCAACAGCATTTCATCCACTGATATTAGCAGAGAATTTGGCCCATTTATTATTATTTATTTCTCTGTATTAACATAGGGTGGGATTCACAAAAGAATTTAGGCACCTCCCAATGGCAGTTAGGTGCCTAAATACTTTCGTGAATCCCATCTGTAATGCTTAGGAGACCCAGGCATGGACCACGACCCTATTGTGCTAGGTGCTGTATAAACACAGAATAAAAAGAATCCCATCCCCCAAAACACTTACAATCGAAGACAAGAGACAACAGATGGATCCAGACTGACGGCTGGGGGAGTACAAAGAAACAGGGACCCAATATTGGTCATCATGATAAGCTGTGGTCTCAAGACACTAGCAGCATAACCATTGTCAAGTTTTTTGTAGGCATCACAGCCAAGGGGAGTTTTGACCAGCCTCTTTGGGGTCGTGCAAGGGAGAAGGTGAATGCAAAGCACCTTTCCCATTTTTGCATCCTTTACATAGGATCTAGCTACAGTTACAAGGCCTTTTCTCACAAGAAGGGGCAATCTTGGCAGGACTAGCCATCCCAAAAGAGGTGGAAGGAGCAGGGATAAGGTGGGACTGTGGTCCTACTCCCCCCCCACAGAATAGACAGATTTGCTGGCCATGCACATGAGCTGATGCTGTAACCCTGAGAACTAGAATGCTTTCTGATGCTCCTGCTAGGACATTAGGATTGTGACACATCCTTCTCTTGCTATGGCTAAATGTCACAATTACACCCACACTTTATCGCGTTTTCCATGGAAGATGTCTGTGTTAAATGTAAACCTTAAAATACCACTCTTTTTCCATGGCAAAACCAACACCATAAAATATATTAAAAATATGGAACATAGCCAAGTTAATACTGAATCAGGTCCCAGGTGATGTTAGCTTTCATAGAGTTGCACCAGTTTACACCAACTGAGGATGAAACTATAACTTTTTCAATATCCTTATTTTTGTATGCTTGATTTTTCACCCTTAACTTTGTATTTACATTCATTTTTGCACCTGATTATAATTATTTCTATAGCCTGTGTGTCGCAGGAGCTCAGATGAAATGTTCATAGCTGTCCCATCTGGCCTTAAAATCTATGAATCATTAGGTTTTTTTATTAATCACACAAAGAAACTACAATTAAAAGAACATTAAGGTTGTGAAATCAAGCATTCAGAAATAAGTAAATGCTAGAATTAAGGTGGCTGTGCAACCTTAATTCAGCCCCCCTCGTGTGTATGCATTATGATACAGTCTTTAATTACACGAGGTTAGCAAGGGAGTGGAATCCCCACCACTGGAGGTTTTTAAGAACACAAATACCTGTCAGGGATGATCTCAACATACTTGGTCTTGCCTCAACACAGGTTGCTAGACTAAATGACATCTTGAGATCCCTTCCAGCCCTACATTTCTTGGATTCTCTGATCTTACACTATTTTTTCCACAGGACCCCTGTCTCATTCAGTACGCAGGATGGAACAGTTCTAAAGCTGAATCAGGGTTGTGCAGTAAAGGTAGGGTGATCTGCTTGTCCGAGTCCCCTCACCTCCTCGTGGGTCTTGCCCGATCCACTGGCCTGAGCCCCTAGCCCCACGTGGGGTTGGGCCCCACATCCACTGGTGCACTGCTGGGGCTGGCGTCACTGCTTGCCCAAGCTCTACCTGCCCCCAGCACGAGGCTGGGCTGGTATCATTGCTTGCTCAAGTCCTGCCTGTCCCCTACTCTAGCCCTGCCTCTCCCCATGCGCAGGGCTGGTATAGCTGCTTGTCCCCAGCCCTCCCCCCCACATTCCTTCACACCCACTATTTTGGCAAAAGTGGGCATTTGTCCTGTTTGCTCTTGCCAACTGGTCAAGTTGGCAAAAACAAACACGACAAATGCCCACTTTTGCCAAAAATTAGGGACGGTCGGAACAGGGCTTTAAAAAAGGGACTGTCCTGGCCAAAACAGGACATATGGTCAACCTAAGTAAAGGAAGCTACTGTCCGTAGAACCCTTCCCTCATTTGTTGCAGAAGTTGGAAGGTGTGTGGTGAATGAGACAAGGGATTGCAAGAAGAGAAAGAATGGTCTCATGGTTAAGGCAGTTGAATGCTGCTCTAAAGTTTGTCACCCCGGGCTACTCAGCTGATTCCACTTGTCTTTTGCCCAAGTTCCTTGTCTATCCAGTCCCATTCTCCTTCCCCACAACACCCCAGGCTCCTCATCAGACCCTCAACCCCATTTTTAATAAGGACAAAACAATGTATTTTCCCCAAACTCATTTTTAGAAATGGCTAAACCATTTTTGCTGAAACTTTCAAAAGAAATTTAGCTGGAGGCAGATGCCCAGAATGGAAAAATTCCGTTTGAACATGTTAAAGTTTAACAGAGATAGAAGCAACTGAAAACAGAATCTGATAATGGGAAGTGTCTGGCAAACGTAACTATAAGCAGAGCTACTTTAAAGATCTTTATCATCTTTATTCAAAATTTGCTTCAGTGGAAATAAGAGGTGAGTAGGCAACCTTACCTACCTCTACAAATGCAGCAAAACCTTTGTCTTTAACAGTGCCTTTCCGCATAACAAGAATGACACTCAGAACACTGACACCGCATTCCAGCCATCACCCATTGCCCTCCCAAAATAACAAATCCATAAGAAATACAAATTCAAGGAAATCTCAAAAGACCCCAAAGTATTGAACAAACAAATTAACCAACCAACCAGTCAACCTCCGCCAAGTAGAGCATCTATACCCTTCAAAAAGGAAAAGACTCAGTGCGTCCATGGAGGCCACTAGCAACTTCACAATTGCTAATCTGTTTTCTGTAAGAGGTATCAGATACAGTGGTGATAGACAGCAATATAAATCCCTAAAATAGATAGCTTAAAGACTGATAAACATAGAGACCAAGGCACTACATAATAGTTAGCAGAAATGACTTGTATGGATGGTAAACTCTCTTCTAAGTTTTATTGATACAGTGTTTATTTTTATTTATTGATAGCAAAAAGTGAATACTCTATAATCTGTTCACAGAGATGGGGATCAAACTGGTTCAAGACACTGGGAAGTATGGCTTCCCTCTCTTAACATTGCAAACTATTCGCTCATGGCTTGTCAACCTCTTGGGTTTTAATTAATGGAATTCCTGCTAGGGACATTTTTTTCATCACTCATTCCATTCCAACACATTTCTTTCATTTGGAACCTGAGAGCTCTGCCAAACAGGCCCCTGATCTCAGAAGAGGAGGGAGAGCCTGTCTAAACTACAGTCAACCCTCTGTTCAACTTGATTCAATTTAGTAGAATTCCACTTTGTCAAAGGACAAGATGCTGTATTTTGACAGTTGCCTATTTATGCTAACGTGGAGGCATAAAAAATCAGTTTGGTGTTTGGCTCACTTTATCTGTAGCTTTTGCTTAAGAATTTGATGATCCTTTTTCATTTTGACTGACATTGGCATTTAGTTTCTGGTTGTTTGTTTTTAAATGACAGATTTCCTAAGAGACTGCTATTCTTTTCCTAGAACACACCCCTTCTCGACTGCAAATGTGGAAAACCAAAAAAGGAGGGGAAAAAAAAAGATTGAGGTGGTTATTTTGAGGGGTGAGGGACAGGTTGGTTTAAAACTTTTTATTGGGAAAAAATTACTTAAAAAGACAAACAAAAACAATATTGATGCAGCAAATGTAAAAGCTGGGATTGTGGGTCCTGGGCTGCAGTCCTAACTGAGGGAGAATTTCCTATTGACTCCAAAAGTTTGTCTGATTAAGGACTTACAGAATCATTGATCCGGTTCTGTTTTTGTAATTGATAGTGTGTTGGGTTTTCTATAGAGTTAGGTAAAGTCTGTTCTGGGGGGAGGGATAGCTCCATGGTTTGAGCATTGGCCTGCTAAACTCAGGCTTGTGAGTTTAATCCTTGGGGAGCCCCACTTAGGGATGTGGGGCAAAATCAGTACTTGGTTCTGCTAGTGAAGGCAGGGGGGCTGGACTAAATGACCTTGCAGGGTCCCTTCCAGCTCTATGGGATAGGTATATCACTATTATATTTCTATTCAGGTTCTCACACTGCTCTTACCACATAGTATCTGAGAATTTTTCAGTAGTGCATTAAGTGACATGATCAACAACTGTTATTTGAGAAGTCTGTACAGTGGAGGGTTTTGTTTTGTAAGGGATTTTTTCACCCCCAATATGCACATTGCTGTGTATTTATGGTTGAGAAGGCAAGGTCAAAGAAACATGCCTTGCACTGGGAGGGGAAGATGGGGAGGTTTGTGATGGTCTGTAGTTCTTGTAGTTCATTCCACAGTCTCAGACCAGCCTATGAGGGGGGAACTTCGTCTCCTGCACAAATGAGTTTTACCCTTTATTGCAGAGAATTCCATTGAGCCAAAGAGCAAAGTTGTCAACCCCAGTCTTCAACCCAAAGCTTAAGAAAATCTTGTAGATACTCTGGTGGGGAGAGGTGCACTGAATGCCCTGAAGATAGGAAGTGAGACCTTGAATGTGACTCAATACTCTTTGGCAAGTCAGAGTAGAAAGTGGAGAACAGGGTCAGCAGAAATAACAAACTTGTCTCTGCTGCCTACAACATTTGATAAGGACTCAAAGATCTGAGTTCTAGTCCTGCTTCTGCCACTGACCTGTTGGTTAATCTTGGGCAAGTCACTTCACCTTTCTGTGCTTTTGTTTTTCCCCTCCCACACTTTGTCTGTGTTGCCTGTTTAGAATGTAGGCTCTTTAGAATAGGGACTGTCACTCACTATGTCTCTGTACAGCCCCTACTGTTGTGGGGCCATGATCTTGGTTTTGACCTGTAGAAACAAGAACAATAATAACCATTATTCTTTATTATTATTTATCTAGTGCTATGAGGGCCTGAGCCAATGCCTACTGAAATCAATGGAAGACTGACACTGATTTTGCTGGGGTTTGGTTCAGTGCTTTGCAATAAATAAGTATTGCCAAACAAAAAACAGAACCCCTGCCTGATCCAGTGAGATCCCTGAAAGTCAGTCGGGGTAGAGAGCACTCAGTACCTCACAGAGGTAAACCTCCAAAAGAGCTCATGATCCTATGGCCTTATCTTGACAGGCACGGACCTCTTGCAGCTCCCTTTGGAGCCAACCGTAAATCACTGCAATCTGCAAGTTCAACATGGGGCTATTCAACAGCCACTTGATCAATAGCTGAGGACAACAGCCAATATGCGATGGGTGTACTCACCACCCTGCCTCTGAAAGAGCTGAATTAGTCCAGGTGGGCCCAATCGTCCAATTAAACTGCAAAGTGGCAGGGGTGGGGGGAAGAGTGAAAGGGGATAATTAGGCAGAGTGGAGGGCATTAATTAAGAGGAAGCTCACCTGTAAGGGAACAGGAGGGGCTTGTATAAAACTAGGAGGTTGGCAGCAGGGAAGAAGCCTGCAGTCTGTCTCCCTGAGATTAAGGGAGAAGAAAGGGGGGAAGAAGCAGAGTAAGGAGGAGTCTAGGGGTGAGCACAGTAAGGGTGATGTAGATGCTGGCCATAGGGCACTGGACAAGAGAGTAGAGCAGAGAGTTGGCTTGGCTTCTCCTACCATCCCCTGCAGAGTGGTATTGCTTAGGGCAGTGAACTGAGTCACTGTGGGAGTGACATAGGCAAGACAGAGGGTCTGA
Source organism: Chelonoidis abingdonii (assembly GCF_003597395.2). Lineage (NCBI taxonomy): Eukaryota > Metazoa > Chordata > Testudines > Testudinidae > Chelonoidis > Chelonoidis abingdonii. The sequence goes on along the minus strand of NC_133771.1, from coordinate 15,451,642 downwards.
GGACTGCTCCCCCAGAAGGGGAAATCACAGCATGACCAGTCTGGATGGCCAAGTCACAAACTGGCCAGATTGCAATGCTGTAAGTGGGAGCCAAGTGCAATAATAGAAGAGAAGACGGGGGAGTGCTGAATTGGGCAGAACTAATCCTTATAATCACCTGAAAGGGGAGCCACCCAACATCAGTAGAGAACCCCAGGACAAAATCTTAGGGCTAGATCCTCTGCTGTATCTGAGGTGAACTCAGTGCGGCTGATCAGGGGTGTGAGTAAAAGACAACTTACCAATTCTGAGGTCTGTCTATGATGAGCCAATCTCCTCTGGTGCTAACTGCCAATGACTCCAACAGGCCATTGCTGCAGCTAGGCATCTCTGGGATAAAACAACACCACTGAACTGCCCATAGGTAGATGGGAATGGCAAAGGAGCTGCTATGACAGATCCATACCACCAAGAATTCCCTCACTGGAGAGTCCTCCAATGGCCAACTATGCCAGCTTTAGGGCAACTTTGGGCCAAAGCAGCAGGACAAAGGTGCCAAAAATCTTGTGCAGGGTCTGGCCCATAACATTCAGCTAATCTATTAATGGAGCAGTGCTCCAGTTAATCAATCTTGGGTCTTCCACAGCAACAGAGGCAAAGAGAAGCCCTGATCTCAAGCCACAGGTGGTAATGATCTACAGTTGGCAAGTCCCAATCCTGTCCATCCCAATGGCCCCCGATCCCAGACCAAACCTCAGTTCTAGAGTGTCTCCAGTTTTGTGCAGTGAGTGAGAAGCCAGCTGGGACACCCCAGTGGTCCCTATTCGCTGAAATCATTAGAAATTAGACTGAGTTAGAGGATCTCAGGATTTGCCCAAAAGAGAAGAAGAATCAAAATTAGTAAAATATTTAAGATTATGTATCAATAGCTCCAAGTAAATAAAAGTTCACACTTACTATTCCTCTATCTGGTGCTTGAGGAAGATCTTCCCATTCCTCTGCTCTGGTCAAGAAAAAAAAAGTCACAATAGGGTACGTTACCCATACGTTGGGCCTGATTCTGCTCTTAGTTGAATTTAGAGTATTCACTGAACCTTCTCCTTTGCCATCCCAAACCAACTTCAAGGGGCTTCCTCAAACCAGACTCCAAACTGCTTCATTCCTTGGTGATCTGGGATGTCCCCTTTTATCATGGTTTCTAAAGAAATGAGGTGGGAAAGCTCTCCCATGTCTAAAGTGTTGTGTAATTAAAGAAATCATCTGCAAACACTTGGAAGGTGGTAAGGTGATAGGGAATAGCCAGCATGGATTTGTAAAGAACAAATCGTGTCAAATTAATCTGATAGCTTTCTTTGATAGGATAACAAGTCTTGTGGATAAGGGAGAAGCGGTGGATGTGGTATACCTAGACTTTAGTAAGGCATTTGATAAGGTCTCGCATGATATCCTTATCGATAAACTAGGCAAATACAATTTAAGATGGGCACTGTGCAGTGGGTGCATAACTAGGCTGGTAAGCCGTACTTGGAGATGTTTTACTGAACTTCCAATCCTGCTTGGAAGGTACAAACAAGTGGCGTTCCGCAGGGTCTGTTTTTGGGACCGCTTTCTGTTCCATTCTTCTCACGACTTAGATGTTGCATATAGAAAGTTCCGCTTCTTTACGTTTGCAGGATGCATTACCAACTGGGAGGATCTGCAACTGCTTGGCGGACAGAGGTCAACAATTCAAAATGATCTGGAGACAACATTGAAGAACTGGTCTGAGGATAAAACCAGCATGAAGTTCAATAAGACAATGCAAAGTGCTCCACTTAAGCAGGACAATCAGTTTCACACATACAGAATGGAACGAGAACTGTCATAGGAAGAATTGGCAGAACAGAGATCTCAGGGATCCTAGTGCAGACTACAGATAAATATGAAGTCAACAGTGGTGTGATTACTGTTGCAACAAGCAAACGTCGCTTCTGGGATGCCTTAACAGGTGTGTTGTACAGACTGCGAAGTCATATCTTCTGCTCTACATCTGCGCTTGTTAGGACCTCAATAGGAGTACTTGTGTCCATTCATGGGCACCGCATTTCAAGAAAAAGATGTGGCGGCCTTGGAGAGGGTCCAGGAGCCGCAACACGAATGATTTAAGGTCTAGAGAACAATGACATGGAGGAGGGTTTAAAGAATTGGGTTTATTTTAGTTGGGAAAGAGAAGACTGAGAGGGGACATGAATCAGCAGTTTCGGTATTTACGGGTCAGTCATCAGCGGAGGAGACACATTGTTCTTAGCTCTGATGATCAGAACACGAAGCATGGGCTTAAACTGCCAGAAGGAGATTTAGTTTGGACATTAGGAAAAAGTTCACTACATGTAGGTAAGTTACCACTGGAATCAATTGTCTCGGGAGGTATGTGGATTCTCCATCTCTGGAGATTTTATAGAGTTAGGTTAATCAATAGTCATTCAGAGATGGTCTAGACAGTATTTGGTCCTGCCATGAGGGCAGGGGACTGGACTCGATGACCTCTCGAGGTCCCTTCCAGTCCTAGAGTCTATGAGTCTACGAAACCATGCATGATCTCTGCTATCTTGAATAAGACATTTATTTCAAACAGTTCCGTTTTCTGTTTTATGACTTGGGTTTGATTTCAGATTACATTTAAACCTGATCTTTGGTACCCTCTGAACAAAGTGCTTTGTAACATCCCTAATTAATTATTGTCACAAATATTCATTTATTCTAGGCCACCCATCTCTACTTATTATCGTAATCCCTGTTTGTTGTGCAGATGAAACAGTTATTTTAGCTAAACTAACCATGTAGCCTGAAGGGAAGAAAGTCAATTCCCACCCAGATTGTTTGAAAGCCAGCCGTTAGGAGGTTCCCAACTCCATATCTAGTTCTCAGTCCCAGAATCCATCAATTCAGACTTGACTCTTACATTCTCCACCCTTCCCACCCCCCAGGAGAAATATTCTGAGCCGCTGGTCAAGGGAAAATAGATTAACAGGATGTTGGATGTTAAATTCACATATATTAATGAGTGAGAGTTGTTCCTTCTAACCTCAGTTAGTGCAGAGAAAATTAAGATAGTAAATTATTTCACTTCATTAGTATGATGGTGAAAACAGAAGAAAATGAAGGACTTTCTTAGCCACTAGCATTCTCTGGAATGGGAGAGCTTATGCTATTTCAAGGGACATTTAACAATATTATCACGGACAAAACCCTTACACAGGCTTGATAAAGTCATATCTATAGTGTCTTCTCACTGCTCCTGTGTAACTGTTACAGATTGTCTATACCTATAATCTTTAATATCATATCTATATCAATGATCTTTATTACTGTTTATATTAGTCTCTTCTTAGGAATTGATGCTACAAATAGTTATTCATGCAAATTGTCTTTACTCATGGGAATGGACCTGTTGACTTTGATGGAACCATGCACATGAATAAGGGTTGATAGGATTTGGCCTTTAACTAGGTGACCTCAATGCACTGCCCTGTTAAGGCTTGATCCTGCAAACATGTGGGCATGTGTTTTGTTCCATTAACGCTGTCAGTGTCTGCAGGATCATGGTCCATTGCTCACTTTCACATACGCATAGAAAGACAAAAATGTAGCAGACCTAGCGTAGTGCATTTGCAGGAGGCCTTATGGGGTAGGAAATGGTCATGCAAGACTAGATGAAGAGCAAGAGTCACATGCACAGACAGTCCTCAATTTTATGATGTTCAACTTATGATGAACAGCACTCACGACGTTTCTGAATTGGCCCCCTGATTTGACTTACAATGATCAGTTTCAACTTTATGAAACTCGGACCCGCAATGGAGTAGATTGCGGTTCTGAGTTACAATGTTTCGTCTTACAATGCAGTTTTCAGGAACTAATTGTGTCATAAGTCTGAGGACTGCCTGTATTTAAAACAACACCCCTAAAAGTGTTTAAATTCCAGATGAAATAGTAAAGAATGCAGAAATCTAGAACAGACGTGGCTTCTGCCCTTGTGCCAGAGAAACTTTCACAATGAGACAGAAGAGAAAAAAACACCTCCACGTCTAAATATTGTAATTTTTTCTCATGGGTCCCCAACAGAGTGGAGCATGGGAAGCTGTATCCTTTTATTGTAAAGAGTTTAGAATTCTAATAAACACAGAAAACCAGGAGCCAAAGGCATAAACACTATCTTTAAGAGACTAAGCCTGATTTTCAGAGATTCTGAACATCTGCCACTCCTACTGAAATCAGTAGGAACTGTGGGTGATTGGGCACCTCTGATATCAGATGATTAGTTAAGAAGACAAATCACAGAACTAGTCCAATTCTCAGCTTTGGTCTCAGATATATCAGGCTTCGACTCTAATATCTGTACTAACCTACCTTCAATGATAGACTTTGAAGTAAGGTTCCCATCTATTTCTGTAGATATGGAAGAAATTTTGAGTTGCATCTAGTTGTATATGAACAGAAGAAGGCCGAATTAGGGCAGAAATCCTGATAATTCACTCCTGATAGGGAACTAAGGTCAGGGGGTTCTTTGTCATTTCTAGAATATTGTTCCCCCACCTTTGTCCATTAGATCCTATTTCTTCTAACCTTCTAGACAGATGATCATAGAAATGCAGGCTTCGAAGGGACCTCAAGAGGTCAAGTTCATTCCCTCATGCTGAGGCAGGATTAAATATAATTAGACCATCCCTGACAGTGTTTGCATTATCTGTTCTTAAAACCCTCTAGTGACAGGGATTCCACAACCTCCCTAGGTAACCTATTCCAGTATGTAACTATCCTTATAGTTAGAAACTTTTTCCTAATATGTAACCTGAATTTCCCATGCTGCAAACTAATCCAATTTCTTCTTGTCCTATTCTTTGTGGACATGGAGAACAATTGATTACTGTCTTTTTTATAACAATCTCAAGACTGTTATCATTCCCCACACTCAGTCTTCTTTTCTCTAGACTAAACATGCTCAGTTCCAGGCCCACCAGCCGGGAGAGGTGGCAAAAGGGGAAACTGCCAAGGGGCCTGGGCAATTTAAAAGGGTCCAGGGGCCCCTGGCCACAGCTGCCAGCAGCAGCACAGTGGGACTAAGACAGGCTTCCTGCCCACCCTTACTCGTCACTCTGCGCTGCTCCTGGAACTGTCCGGCTCGTCCCTGCGGCCCCAGGGGAGGAAGCAGGTCTCCACATGCTTCCCCCTGTCCCAGTCGTCGACTCCACAGCTCCCATTGGCTGGGAACTGCAGCCAATGGGAGCTGGGGGGCTGAAGCCTGGTGGCAGTGGAGCGTGGAGACCTCCTGGGCCCCCCTCCCGGGAGTCACTGCTAGTAGGGTGTGCTAGTCGCTTTTGGAATTCAGGAGCCACCCAAGATAAGTGCTGATGCCCTGAGCCCCTCCTGCACTCCAATCCCCTACCTCAGCCTGGAGCCCGCACCCCACTCCCAAACTTCCTCCCAGAGCCAGCACCCCGCACCCTCTCCTGCACCCAAACTCTCTCCTAGAGCCTGCACCCCAACCACCAGTCCCAGCCTGGTGAAAGTGAGTGAGGGTGGGGGAAAGCAAGTGACAGAGGGAGGGAGGATGGAGTGAGCAGGGGGCAGGCCTGCGAGAAGGGGTGGGATAGAGGCATGGCCTCAGGGAAGGGGCGGGGAAGGGGGCAAGGCAAAGGTATTTGAGTTTGTGCAATTAGATAGTTTGCAACCCTACTGGGTGGGCATGTGGAAGCCCTGGCAGTGCCAGAAGTGCATACCCAGCAGCACAGCTGGCAGCTCACTGAGCACCAGCCAGCGCAGGCACAGGACTGCTCAAATGTCAGGCGGACCATGTCCGCGCCGGTTCAGCTTGTGCGTGTGTGTGGGCCCATTGACTGTTCTGCCCTGGGGCCCAGAATTGCTGTTGGTGAGCCTGCCCAGTTCTTTCAGCTTTTCTTCATAGTTCATGTTTCTAAAGCTCTCATCATTTTTGTTGCTCTCCTCTGGACTCTCCAGTTTGTCCACATCTTTCTTGAACAGTAGTGCCCAAAACTGGAGACAGTACTCCAGATGAAGCTTGGTAAAATACTTACCTCCCAGTCTTACTTAAAACACTCTTACTAATACATTTTGGAATAATATTTGCCTCTTTCACCACAGCACCATACTGTTGACTCATGTTTAATTTGTGACTTACTATATCCCCGAGGTCCTTTCCTGTTTTTCATTTTGTGCTTGTGCATTTGTTTTTTCCCTTTAAGTGTATTACTTTGCATTTGTCTTTATTGAATTTGGTCTTTTTTTTATTTCAGCCCAGTCCTCCAATTTATATGATCGTTTGAATTCCAGCCTTGTCCTCCAAAGTGCTTACAACACCTCCCAACTTCATCATCTATAAATGTTACAAGCACACTCTCCACTCCATCATTAAAGCATTTAAATGAAATATTGAAGAGTACTGGACCCTATGAACCCACTTGATATGTCCTGCAAGTTTAACATGTTGAAATGCCCATCTTAACTCCAAGACATTTGAGTAGTTGGAAAGCTTTCATCTGGAGAGGGTTTAGGTTTCATGGCAGGATGAATAGTTTATTTGTTATGTTTTTGATCTGAGATATGACTTGATCAGATCCTCAGCAAAATTGACAATGGAGCGACCCCACATTAAACCAGCTGAGGTTATGGCACAGTATCCTTATAAATACTGTGCTCGCTATTCAAGCCTTCATAATTTTGCTTTTGTAATCAATTAATGCTAATGGTACTTAATCCATAGTATTTATTCTGCTTATTTCCATTAGTACCATGGATACAATAATTTCTTACAAATGGGGATGACAAAGATTTGAACAGTGAGCAGTTTATTTATTTTTGTAACAGTATAATTCTGTAATTAAGTTTGTGATACTTGTCCATGGGAGGTGCTATTTACAATAAAGATTATCATTATTTTTTAATTGCAATTCACCTTTTTCTTGTTAATCTCTCATCCTGTTGTTAGCCAAAAGGAAAGCAACAAGATAAAATTCTCCTCTGCCAGATAGGAAGCAGATGCGAGGCATCTTAAATGTTCTTTGCAAGGCCTGTTATAAGTTTTAGCTCAAATGTCAACATGAGTCAACATTTTACTTTTAGTGACAGGTTGGTTTAGTTTCCTATTTAGTATTGGGTGAAATGCTGTAAATCCACTTGGAGACAAAATATTGAATCCGTAACAGAAAATTATTCTAAAAGCCCCAGTGAATTTTTCCAATGTACTTTGTGCATTTTCTCCCCGTTTCCTTGAAATTGCAGTGCGAAGGAATGCGGTGATCAAAGGGAATAGAACTGGCAGGGCATGGAGGAATACAAACCAATGAGGCTCCCATTTTCAATCTGTCTTTGATGAGATCCATACACTGTTACTAAATGTTCTGTCCATCATGCTGCTATTCCATCTACACGTTCCAGTTGCCTTACAGAAATAACTACAGAACCTGCCTATGGCTCCCAATGACTTGGTTCAGAAGCTTTCAATTCCTATTTAAATAGTGAATGTATCAGTTAATAACAGTAATTAATAACAAAAAAAATCTATTTTATGCCATTGTTTCAAATATCTAGTGTTTTGTGCAGATCACATGCACTGATGAACTGTATTAGGTTACCAACTCTCTTTTCTCTCTAGTTTTCCATCTTAACATGGCATCTGTATCTGAAGCACGTTTCTAAATTAGACTACAGCTAGGTTAATTAGGTCCGTGTTCAATGTTTCCTGAGCAAGTTCTTGCAAAAGACACTCAGATGCCTGACACATGCAATGCCACGTGCTATGCAGTATAATTATTATTATTAGTATTTGTGTTACAGGAGTACTAAGAGTGTCAGCTGAGGTCAGGGCTCCATTGTTCTAGCCATTGTACAAACACACACTGAAAGAGAGTCCCTGGCCCTAATTTCTTGTATTTCAAATACACAAGATAGACAAAGGCTGAGAGAAAGGATTACTATTGGAGCTTGCCAACAGTTTTAAAATGAAAGCATTTTAGATCTAGAAATGACCTTTTTTCCACAAATGAAAAATGTCACAACATTTTTGCAGCCACTCCTGAATGAAGTTGTGGAATCATTTGCCTGCACCAGGTGCCTGAATCTTTTGTGAATTATTAAAAATTACTCATGTTCTTAACTTTTATTCTGAAACTCCATAATATGTTACCTTTTTGAGGTCAAATGGCTCTTATCCACCTCTACTAGTTATCCCTTTGTTATGGCTTTTCATAAAGTTCTCACTTCTAAGTGAATTCTCCTCTCCTGTGTTTAAAAAAATGGAAATTGCACTAGTTGCAATCCATTAATTAAAAAGGGGGCACGCCTGGTTTACGCCACTCAAACTAAGATTAGAATTTGGCCCACAATATCCAGTGGGAAGGGAAAGAAGAGAGTCTCAGCTGGACTTATTTTGCATAGTGCCAAGAAGCTATGTGTGTGCAGACTAGACTATCCAGTACCAATAGGACAGTGGTCATTTAAGAAGATTTAGAGGACTAGAAATACTCATAACAAGCCAGATAATCTTGCTGTGGTTTCTTGTGCAAGACTAGATGCTGTGTATAGAGAGGGCTAGATGTTGTCACTTCTACTTAGGATGAGTAGAGCCTTATGTAACCTCCCCCTTTCCTCCCTGGGTTACTTGGGAGCAGGCAACACTTGGTTGCCAACAGTTTTAAAATGAAAGCATTTGAGATCTAGAAATGACCTTTTTTCCACAAATGAGCAGCCCAGGTGCCTGATGTTGACATTAAAGGAGATCCTGAGTATCCCAGGGGTGATGTTGGATATATGGGAATCCTCTGTCCACCCCTATGCTGCAGTCGTTTTATTTGTAGAGCAAATTAAAATCGGTAGTGCCTCCACCTGGCGGGGCCTTTTCCACACTCACTTGGGAGCCTCCAGGAATAGACCTGAGCTAATCTATGCAATGGATCTAACTCAAAAATATAAACAATACACATCCAACATACACTTTGACTAGAATTAACACCCCTTTATTTAACAGCTTAAGGAAACATGATATCACAGACTGAAATTAATTGTCGCCACTAATTTGAATGAGCAGGGGGGCAGTTCAAGAAATCAATTAACAAATACAGTTGACAACAGTAAATGAAACTTATCTAACTTGCATTTACCCCACCCCCGAGTGTACACTTCTCTGGATTTCAGAGTTCTAAACACTTGCTCGCGTGGGTACGCTTGGAAATCTTGAAAATGGCGACAGCGCTCTGTTGGTCCAGTGTATCAGTCCAGCCAAGGCAACACACTACACACCCCTTCTCAATACCAAATATCAGCAAGCCTGAGTTCAGGTTTGTTCAGAAAACCACTTGCCACTTCTGAGACGCAAACAACCCCTTAGGCCTGGTCTACACTAGGGGGCGGAGGGCAGGGGCATCGATCTAAGTTATGCAACTTCAGCTACGTGAATAACATAGCTGAAGTCAAAGTACTTAGATCGACTTACCGTGGTGTCTTCACCGCGGTGAGTCTACTGCTGCCGCTCCCTTGTCGACTCCGTCTGCGCCTCTCGCCGAGCTGGAGTACAGGAGTTGACAGGAGAGTGCTCGGGGGAGTCAATTTATCGCCTCTAGACTAGCCGAGATAAATTGATTCCCGCTGCCCACTGATCCCTTAGAGTCTCTTTGCTGTTCCCCTTCCCTTTCAAGTACTTTCCCAAACAAAGGCGGTGGTTACTCACACTACCTTCACCTCAGGCCCACCTCAGTTAGCTCTAGGCATGGCAACAATCTCTGCCCTGACTCCTGTGAAGCCACCAACCATCTTTGAGGCTCCCTGCTCAATGAAAGCCCCAGCAGGCTCTCAGCAGCAGCTTCTGGCTTCCTAGCAGCAGTTAGCCACCTCTCATGGTATGGACAGAGCTCCACACAAGCCCATAGAAGTCAATGGAATCACTCTCACTCGTTTCAGTGGATGTCAGATCAGGCCATTAAATTGGATAACAGGAATATGCAAAGTAGTATTATGGTAAATATTGTACTGAGATTAGAAACATGACATATAAGACTTGGAATAGGATTTGCAGTTAAGTTATCTGGGATAAGAATGTGAGGGGTCATTTGAGGATATTTATTGGCTAATATATAAAGCTGAAATTGACTCATAAATAGCTACTTAGAAGAAAGATCTATTTAAACTGGAGAGAGCACAGCCTAGGATAATAAAAATGATAAAAGCAACAGCATGGCTCACATCTAAAACAGGTTGACCAAAACTGGGATTATTTAGTCTTTAGAGAATATGATTAAGAAGAGGCATGGAAGAAGAACTGAAACTAAATACAGATCAATATAAATTAAGATTGAGCGATATGAATTTAAATGAATGTCCTGTAGCTCAAGGCGTTCCATTGAAATTAACATGGAATATATTAGATATGTGAGAGGAAGATTGTTTCTGTGGTTAGAACACAGGACTGGGAGCCAGGAAATCATGGTTCTGTGCTCATTTCAAAGATGAGTGCACTTGACCCAATTATGTGGGGTAGAAAGCAATTTTAAAAATATGGAAAAAATTGATTTTCTTTGTTATTCCTGAGACGATTTGTCATAATCTTTCTAGTTAAACTGTTCTCAACCATCTGATAAAGAAAATATGCAATCTGAATAATAAAGAAGAAATTAGACATTTTCCATTTGTGATGCATAATGAGCAGTCAAAGCTAACTAGTTTCAAAACATATTCCATGAACAACCCATCAGCCCTTCATCCAAACTAAAAAGAAACCAGTCAAAAAGATCTGCAGAAAAAATGTGCTTGGCATTCATTCCATTTCCTGGAGTCAGTCTTCATAAATGTTCAGGGTAGGATTTTCTATGACATCTTTTTGTGTTTGTACAGGAACCAGTTACTCAAAAATTCAATCAGTGCTGATGAAAATAAGAATTTCAGTTATGTTGCTAACTCCAGATCACGTGCAAGGGACCAAATTCTGGTTCATGCAAGGAATGTGGCTTGATACCATGACAAAGTTGAGGCATATACACTCAGCAAAACCACCACTGATGTCATGTCCTGCTCCATACCACCACTACACACAGCCATTTGCACATTTTATTGATGTGAAACGGATCATTGAAATGCTCAGGATTGTATGTGTAAAGACTATGTCTACAGTTAAAGATGCACATAGGCCACAACTCTTATCTATGGTACTTACATGGAGCCTGTTATAATATCTGAGCACCTAATGACATATCTACACTGCATCTGGGACCAAACCTGCCTGTCTGGATTCACAGACTCTCACTAACGCTCTATAAGTAGCTAGGTGGACATTGCAGGTTGGGCTGGAGTTCAGGCTTTGAAGTCTGGGGAGCTGGGCCTGAGAACTTGAGCTGCAATATCAGAGCAGCAATTTTTAGAGCACTAGTGTGTCTGTGGACCTGTGTGGGGAAGTTCCCACCCAAATGCAGCATAGACATGCCCTAAGAATCTTTGAATATATTTTTTAGTACTTCACAGGGGTGATGTAACTAGCTGTATCTTTGCAGATGGGAAATTGAGGCATATCTCTAGAAACTAAACAACCTGCTCAAATTCACACAGGAAGTGTATGGTGGAGCAGGAAACTGAACCATAGTCTCCCAAGCTGGGGTCCTCACCACTGGACCATTCTTCTCTTTATCATTTAACTCGGGTTTTTTAATTCATGGGAACACGTCAATTCACACTGAACCAAATCCAAGAGTGCTTACTACTCAGGCAAAACACTTATTGAAAATAGAGCAAGCAAATAAATAAATAAATAAGTACCAGATTTTGTTGCCCTTCCTTGTGTTGCATGGTCTCATATTCCATGTGCAGTCCCATTACTCACCAAGTAAGAAACTACACACTTTAACTATGGGTTGCAGACTCTGTCCCTAAAAAAGTTATTCAGAATTTTCCCCATTAAAACCTGTAATTTTTCTTGAACAAGTAGACCCTAAACGTCTTGACAGTATTCCTTTAAGTTTACTAGATGTTTTAGTTGTGATAGAGGATTAGTGATATGCAGATAATTATTTGCTATCCAGATCTACCTGCACGTGCCAAAATAATTACTTGCCAACCATGTTTTTTTGTGGTGTATGAAAGTTCTGTGTCACTTCCAGGAGGCAATACTGCTAAAGATGGCATCAAGAAACATGGTGGTTTTATTAATAATAAGAAATGGCCTAAGAATAGGCATGTTGTACCTAACACTGGAATGGGTTACCTAGGGAGGTGATGGAATCTCCTTCCTTAGAGGTTTTTAAGGTTAGGCTTGACAAAGCCCTGACTGGGATGATTTAGCTGGGGATTGGTCCTGCTTTGAGCATGGAGTTGGACTAGATGACCTCGTGAAGTCCCTTCCAACCCTGATATTCTATGATTCTATGATCTACAGTACAGAACCTACCCACAGAGTTAAGAGTAAAGCTTGTCTATGCAGGAGATAGAACTTTCTCTAAAAGCAATGCTGAAACCAGGGTCCGGGGACAGGCCATGGGTCAGAACCAAGGTCAGAGTCCATAGGCTAACCAAGTAGTATCATAGCCAGAGTCCAGATGCAGGCCAAAGGTCAAAGCTCATTGAGTGCCAGTCTGAGGGCTTGGGAGTCAGGCGGTGGATGCAGGGCTGGAGTGGGTCAGTAACACGGCTAGAGCAAGGGTGGAGTAGGACCTAGACAAGGCTGAGACAGTACTTGGCCTGATATAGGAACCAGATCAAGAGCAGGCTGGGAGCCTAGAGAATCTGTTGCACTGCAAGGAAGCAGGAGGATTCCTGGTTGGGTAGTGCTGTTGCACAGACTAACTTGCAATTTTGGCAGGGCTGGTGAAGTACCTGAGCCTGGGGGTCATCTGACCTGGGCTCTGCTCAGGGATAGGCTGCTGCAGCATGCCTAAGGGCTGAGTCACTGCAGGCTCTGTTGTAGGGGTGAGTCATAGTACCTGAGTGAGCAGCCCTGGTCTGGCTGTGGGTTTGCCTCACAGATATGCTCTAGGAATTATTTTGGGGGCAGTTCTGTGGCCTGTGCTATATGCAGGCAGTCAGACTAGATGATTACAATGGTCCCTTCTGCCCTTAGAATCTGTGAACTTATGTGTAGTCACATTGCTTAAGTATCAGAGGGGTAGCCATGTTAGTCTGCATCTGTAAAAGTGACAAAGAGTCCTGTGGCACTTTATAGACTAACAGACATAGCATACTACCGGGATGAGCGCGGTATGAGAATTTTCAGTGCGTGGAATAGAATTACTCAATTCTCCACAGAGAATCCCACACTGTTGTATATCTCCTCTCAGGATTACAATAAAACAGATGGACTAGCTCAGATCAATCAAAACATTAAGCACCAAAGCCGCTCTGGCAGTGTGATCTAGTGGCAGACAGGCAGCATGATCCAGGGGGCAGGCAGTCAACTAGGTCTCAGGAGACTCAGTTTTATTCCTCTCTACTACTTTCCTGCTTTGTAAACTTGGGCAAGATACTATACCTCTGCGTGCCTGTTTCCCCCTCCCCACCTTATGTTTGCCTTGTCTAGTTACACTGTAAGTTTTTCTGGGCAGACACGGTCTCTTCCTATGTGTTTGTACAGCACCTGCCACAATGGGGCCTTGATCTCAGTTGGGCTCTGTAGGTAAGACAAATAATAATAACTGACACCAGTGTTGCAGCTGGGCTGAAATCGGCTCAGGAAGTAAGAGAATGATGGAAAAAATCTGAATGAGGTGAGAGGATTTCTATTTTTTTAAGTGGTAGTATGATTGAGGTTGCAGTTCATAATTGACAGGTTGGGAGAACTGGACAATAGTCACAGCTGGGGTGAAGGAAATGTTGGGAACATACGCAAGGAGGAAACGCATGAGCGAAGGGTATCAGTAAAAACAATCCAAGAACCTAAAATAGGTCTGCACTAGAAATTGAGGCATATGGGGAAATGAAGGAACTTAATGGTGAGGTGACTTGGTCAAAGTCACACAAGTCAGTGGCAGAGCTGAGTGTGTATCCTTAACTCTCCTTTACATGCCTCTCTCTGCGCTCTGACCACTAAACAATGCCAAGCAATATAATTGGAATCATTTATCAGAAATTTACTTGATGTTAGGGTTCTGTCAAAGAGAACATAGATCTGAACCACCTGATTTTGGTTTCACAAAAAAAACCCAACCCGAATTGCTGAAATTCTTGAAAACCAAAAACCACCCTCCGTTTTGTCCATGTTTAATTGCAACCATTCAGGCAAACAGGAGGCCCTGCTGCAAATTTCTAAGTCTGAATGATAATAATTAGCCTTGTTCATATTCAAAGCACTATACAAACATTACTTCTAATTAATTTCCCCCATAGCCCTGTGAATTGAGTAGGTAAGTGTCATTCTCCCCCTTTTACAGATATGGAAATTGAGGCAGAGCATATAAATGTACCCGAAATTACAAGAATTAAATCTGTGTTTGCTAGGCCTATACTCAAGTCATTAGGCCATGCCTCTTTCTGCCTAAGAAGCACACCCTACAATGGAATAAAAGACCTCAGATATTTTTTACCCAGTCATGGAGGAATAACCCATGACCGTGGGACAAAGGAAACTACCTTGATTGTCCAGTCATCTCTGAACTTACTTCATAGTCTCTGCATTTTTAACCCTGGTGCTATAGTCTGGTACTTCTGCTAACACAAAAGCCCAGTAATAGTTGCACAGGATACTCACTGAGCCAAGCAGCTTAAGTACACCAGTCTGAAAACTAATGGCTCAAGGAAAGGGCTTGCCTGGAAAGCCTTATTATTACACACCTTCTGTTTAGTTATTAATATAAAGAACAGGGGAGATTCAGTTTTTGATGGTACATTTGCAAAAAGCTCATGCTATACAAATAAGTGCCATGCGGCAACTGCAAGTAAGGGCAGATTCCAGAAAGGGGGAAAAAAGCACTCTGATGCATGTGAGCCTGTGGTTTTGTGTTAGATTAATGAGAGCTCCACACAACATAATTATGTTTACAGTAAAGCTACAGGAGTTTTCCCACAAGATAGAGCAGAGCCGTAGAGAGATTATTTAACGTTCACAGAGCTAAACCTGCGTTTCAGAGGGGGAGATTTGTTAGACATATAGGGCTATATTTTGACATAGTGACAGATGCAATTTAGATGCCCAAGAAGCTGATTCTTGGATGTCTAAATGGCCTAAATTGTGAATAGTTAGCACAAGTTTACTTTTAATTGTGTTTAGTTCACTTTAAATGAGCCTGTCCCTCAAGTGCCCTGAGATGCCTGGTAAGGCTGATCACAGATGAGAGGGGACGGTGATTCATGGGGTTTAAGGTCAGAAGGAACCCCTAGATCATCTTGTGTGACCTGGACGTGTTACATTCACTAAAATCACTGCTTCCTTCTCTGGGGCTCCAATCCTTCCAGGTCATCACGGATCTTGTGTTTGAAACAAGGAGCTGGAAGTAGAAAGTAATTATCTGAATACAGTGGAATGGCTTTTTTCAGATCTTTCATTGTCAGCTTTCCATAGTTCTCCATGCAAAAAACATATTTCTTGGCTCTCATAATTCATTGGAGAAACTCATGATTTCTTTAATTTGAGCATAGACACCAAGTTTTTTTCAATCCTATGGACAGAAATCAAGTGTATTTGACTAATCCAATAGTAGGTCTACCTATCTTCTTCCACAGGGTGTGATAAGATATTTTAGACAGAGCTAGAGGAAAGGTACGTATTTCATCATTTGGGCAGAATTCTATGGGCCTTTGTTATGTAGGATGTCAGACTAAATGATCAGTAATCTTTTAATCCATATTTTTCTTAATGAATTAATTTTGCTTATTGCCGTCTTATCTGGGCAACGTAACAGCAGAACAGTCATCTAAGGCCCACGTCTCCTCCCACTGAGAAATATGGGAGCAGGCTCCAGAATAGTCTCTTAATCACAGATAATGAGCTTTAAAATGAATGAACTGGAAGGTGTGATGTGATCTTTAATTAAAAGCCTCAGTAAGTAAATATGCTCTGCATTGTGCTATAGGAGTCTGTTCCTGCCAGGTACAGATCACTCAATGGGAGAGGAAGGTACTCAGCTCAGACAGGACAGGACCTAAAGCTAGTTAAACACAGTGACAAGGGTTTCAAAAGTGATTGGTTATTTGGGGTGCTTCCATTTTTGATATCGCCTTCTGGGGGAGCTGATTTTGAGAATGGGTGCTCAGCACTTTCTGACATTCAGATGTCTTTAATATTCCTCTGCTGGGCCCCCAAAAATCAAGGCAGGCAAAATCACTAATCCCTTTTGAGAATTTAGGTCAGGCTGCCAGAGAGAGTGAGTTGCAGAGGTCTGGAAAGCCCTGGACAATGAAACTCCAGGAACTGTCTGTAAAAGCAACCCAGATGGTCTCTGCTACAACGATGAGGTGTATGGAGAGAGGCAACCTTTCATGCAGCTGGGCCTTATACAATTCAAACTGGGAGGTGACCAAAGCCTGAATTGTCATTGAAATATCTGTGCAGTTCACTGGCCAACCTAAAGGCTCAGACTCTGCTGGTATGCAGCAGTATACCAGCAGCCTTCTGATGATCTCATCAGCTTCTGCACAATTTAAGCTTATACAAAAACATACTTTCGTATACATTTCTAGATTAAGGTCAACATTTTTTAATCTTAGAGGTCTCCAGTTCAGCCCCCTAATAAGTGAGAGCTGTGGATTCTCAGCCCCTCTGAGAGTCAAGCCGCTTATCTAGATGCCTTAATATGGTGGTAAATCTCTAACTCTTAGGGACTTCGTTTTGAAATTGTTGGCTGAATGACTTGCCCATGGTCACCCGACAAGTCAGTGGCAGAGCTCAGCAGTACTGATTCCCCATCCCTTGTAGTAAGCACTTGACCATCCCGCCATGTTACACTTCAGTCTTAGCAGTCAGAGACATCTTATGTGTGTGTGTGTGCAGCACTTGAAAAGCAACATTCTATAGGTTTCAGAGTAGCAGCTGCGTTAGTCTGTATCTGCAAAAAGAACAGGAGTACTTGTGGCACCTTAGAAACTAACAAATTTATTTGAGCATAAGCTTTTGTGTGCAGTTGAAAGCCCATAAGCCATTTCAAAGCCTTCTCTGTGACATTGTTGATATCATCCAAATCACCTTTGTACCCATAGTTGGGGCACTGCATGATGATTTGTTCAATGGTGTGGATGTTTTCCCACCAGTCCCACATAAGGGAGTCTTTGATTTTCCACTGTGCATCAAGTAGCCATATCTTCCATAGTTAGTTCGGATGCAGTTCAGTGTGGTCCAAAGTTTGCATGGCAGGTTGAGAGCGACTTATTGGATGAGTAATAATGTGCTTGTTTGGAATGGTAGATGAAGTCCAGACACTGCCATTCCATGGCTAGATCCAGAGACATGAGGTGGTCACATGTGGTCCATAGTGATTTTCTTGATTCCAAACATTGTTGGGATACATTCCATAACCTGCCAGATGGAAGTCTTTGGCACACTTAAATTCTCTTGCTGTGGCTATCTCAATGGATAGCTGGAGGTTTGATGTTTGCTCATACAGAAAGCCATGACAGAAGTGTTGATTTTAAAGTTCCCATGATGATTCTCATAGTCTGTTTCAGCTGTCTATTCACAAGTTGAGCATGGCAACCTCTTGTCCACACCAGTGCACAGCAGTCTGCAACTGAGTACGTCAGCTGATCCCCAGCTTGTTCTCACTAGCTTTTGAATAATGTTGATGTGAGTCCTCACTTTAAAGGCTATGTTTTTTTGAGGTGGTCATGAAAGGTCAGTGTGCAGTCAAGAATGACACTGAGATATATTGGCTTTGGGTTATAATTAAGGCTACATTTATGTCATAGAGGTCATGGAAGTCATGGAATCCGTGACTTCCAGAGACCTCTGTGACATTCTCCTCAGGGGCTGCGGGACTCTGGAGCTGGCAGCCAGCGGAGCCCTGGCAGGGTTTCAGTGCCAGGCAACACCAGCGATAGGTGACAGGGGGCCCCCTGCAAGGTTCCAGGGACAGATGACAGACTCCTGAGGGAGTCTTCCTCAGGGTTGCAGTAGTGGGTGACAGCCTCATACGGGGAGTGCGGTGATGCCTCGAGCAAGCGGCTAGGAGTGTCCCATTTTCTCTTTGGAAAATATGGTCACCCTGCAGCTCCCAGCTGCTGTTCATGGAGGGGGGACACCTGCAGCTTCCAGCTGCCCTTGGCAGAGGGGGAAGCCCACAACTCCCTGCCACCATGATGGCAGGGGAAGCCATGGAGCTGCAGCAGCAAAAGTCAGACAGGTCACAGCTTCCATAAATTTTTGTTTATTGCCTGTGACTTGTCCATGAATTTTATTAAAAATCACCATAACAAAATCTTAGCCTTAGTTATAATGCACAGTTTCACCACAAAACTTGACAGTTAGTGTTTTGTGTGATTCTATTGTCAAGGTGGAAAGTAGAGGCTACCAATTTGGTCTCAGCTGCCACTTCTGAAAATACTTCTCCATGATCTTAAGGTCAGAGGTAAGGGTTACTGCAAGTTCTTTAAAGCTACGGGCCTGAGTTGAAAGTGCCAAATCATCAGCATATGCAAACTTCTGCGCTGTCGATTGAGGCGCATCATGCATGTATACATTGAAGAGTGTCGGAGCAAGCACAGAGCCTTGTGGTAGCCCATTATTCAAAGTGAGCAGTTTGCTAGTTTGACCTCCAAGGTACACATGCATCCTTCAGCCTCTAAGCGTGGTGTTCAACAGCCTGAGAATCCACACACAGGAATCCTACCAGACTGTGTTATATGCTGCTGACAGATCAGTGAAAGCAGTACCAGTCTTGAGTTTTCATTGGAATCCAGCCCTGGTGTTTGTAGTTGAGGGTCAGGATCTGGTTGGAGCAACTTCTGTTCGGTCAAAAACCAGCTTGCTCCTTGGGTAGGCTGGTGTCCACAGAGGACCCAATTCCATTCAGAATCATGTGCTCTGTCACCTTGTAGGTGGTGCTCAAGAGGGAGATTGGCCTATAACTAAAAGGATGATCTGCAGAGAGATAAAGAGTATCCAGTCGGTCACTGGGACAGCTGGTAAACTAATGTGTAGTAAAGAAAGGGAACATTATCAAAGCACGGACCTAATGAGATTTTTCATGTCAAGTTATTTCCAAGATCATCTACTGGTATCAGATGGAAGGAGAAAACAGATGAGAATTTCTCTTCTGTTATAGGCTGGCCTGGTAGCACCACTGTTATTGAGGTTCCCTGCCATATCCCATTATAAGGTCCCGTTTTCAGTAGCTTGTAACTTTGCCAAACTTTAACCATTTGGTTTGAAGTTTTCCATGCTGAGTGTCTGCCTTGGGCTGTTGTTGTTTTGTTTGTTTGTTTTTAATTTCAGTCAAAATGATTTAGCCCTTTCCAAGAACTAGGCTAGGGAAAAATACATTGTTTTGCCCATGTTAAACAAGCAGGTGACCTTTTAGTTGAACTGCTCTAGTGCTCCCAAGGTATGGAGCAGAGACTTGCAATGTGGAGGGGGCTGGCCTTTGGTTCGGGGATGTACCTTTTGCCATCCATGGGAAAATCTGCCCAGATTTGGCCAAGTTATAAGACTTTGCAAATTTGCAGTTTGCAGAAAGAGAACAGATAGTCTCATGGTTAAGGCAGTTGAATGCTGTCCCAGAGAAGTGGATTCTGTCTCTGCCTCTGCAGCAGAGTTCCTGTGTGATGTTACTCAAGTCAGTTAAATCAAATGTTTCAGCAGTGTTCCTTGTTTTTTTCGTACCTGATTTGAGACACTGGGATCTGATTTGCAGAAGTGCTGAGTGCACACAGGTGCAACTGAAGGCAATGGGAGCTGTGCTCTGAGCTTATAAAGTGCTATATGATGCTGAGTACTCTGAAAAAATTAGGTCCTAGTCATCTCAAATTGGACACCCAAAATTGGTGGATACTTTTGACTTTCATGTCTCTGTTTCAGTTCCCCAACTACAAAATGGGGATAATAATACCCCCTCATCTCACAGTGGTTTTGTAAAGATAAAGTCAGTAATATTTGTGAAGCACTCCAATACTATAGCAATGAGAATCATGAGGAAATTAATAATTCTGTCTTCAGAGCAGGGTTTGTGCCATTAATAAGGCATTTGTTGAACAACAAGGAGAAAACAAAATATTGAATAGCTGCCCATTAAATGAGCATTGTCCAATTTCTGCCACAAATGAGCCAGGGGTCCTACAGACAACATCTTGGTTACCTGCCCAGCATCACACAGGAACTCTGTGGCAAAAACAGAGATGGAATCCAGTACTCCAGGGCAACACTGAACTGCCTTAACCACGAGACCATCCTTTCTCTTCTTGCAGTGCCCTGCGTCATCCACTACACACATTCCAACTTCTGCAACCAATGAGGTGTGTGTGGGGGGGTGTCTTATAGCCTCCTTGGCTACACAATCCTGATTTGTCCCCAGAGCAGAATGAATGAGGCAGGGATCCTGTGGGGAAAAAATATCACGTGATCATGAAATAATAGACTGTATCATAATGCATAGGTACAAAGGGGAAGGCTGCACAGGCAACCTTAATTCTGGCATTGCCTAACTTTTGAGTGCTTGACTTTTCAACCATAATAACGTTCTTTTGGCATAGTTTGCATGTGTGCGTGCCTATGTGTGCAATATATATAAGAACTAGCCAGCCAGATAGTTCAGGGAAAGAAGGGAGCTTTGAGCAATCAGTCCCTTGTCATTTCTTATAGATAATTCACTACCTGCACATCCTTCCGAGAAGCTGCTGCATGTGTTTTACTTCTGGTATATTAAAAAATACAGAAAGCTGTAATGCAATGTTTATTTAAAATCCCTGTTTTGGGAAATCATTGAATCATGTCTGTCTTGAGACATTTGTGGTTCAGTTTTTAAATACTTCTTCCTGAAGATATGTCACTGTAAAACAGCCGGTCTCTAGGCTGCCCTGTCCATAGCCTGGGAAGAATGATTTGCAGGCAACTAGTGGCCTAAAAATTAATGATTCTTTTTTAAAATCTTCCCCTATTGTCTTCAAGTCTAAAGCTGCTTTGGGGAAATTGAGATATAATGTCAGGGATTTTCAAGAACATACCCTGAGTGCAACAGGCTTTTTTTTTGTTTTCCAGGGCGCGTGGGTGACCTTGGGCACATGGAGTCTGTCAGGGCCTTTCTGCTGAATTAAATGGAATTCAAGGCTTGCGAGCAAAGCCCACTGATCCCACTTACAGTCTCATATATAGGCAGACACTATGGAAACAGAAAATTCATCACTGCACTGTTAAGCTGGCACACAATGAACAGCTCCTAGCTGGAAATGGCAGGATACCAATAAGAGGAACCTTGCAGGGGGCTTGGAATCGTGATGCTGAGCAGAAGGCTGAGTAATTAAGCGTGGGGGGCCATTTGGAACCAATGCTGCAGCAAGCGGGGGAGGCAATATCGATTAAAGTGTTAACACTTCTCACACGCAGAAGGGAAAAGTCGAGCTAGCCAAGCACGTCCAGCAGAACACATAGTCAGAAATCAGGACACTTAAAGTGAACAGATTGTCCAGTAGGTAGAAAGAGGAAGGGAAGAATTTGAAAATCCATTGACTTCCATGGGCTTTGGCTTGTACCTCTGTGTCAGAAACTGACTTCCTCTTTGGACAGAGCTTAGCCACAACAGTGGTACAGAGAGGCAGCTGTGGTCTAGTGGATGGCACACGTTGCGGGAAGTGAGGAAAGCTGGGGTCTGTTCCTAACACTAATTGCTAACATTCTGTGTAACCTTGGGTAAATCATTTAGGAAATGGGCCAGATTCTTTGCTGATGTAATGGACGCAAGTCGGTGGAAATGGTCCAGATTCCCCGCTACTGAAAATAGGTCCAACATTTCAAACATTGATGTCTAACGTTAGGCATCTAAATCCTACTTGGGCCCTATAAATAAAAGTGGCCTGATTGTGAAGGGTGCAGAGCTCCCACATGCCCAACTGAAACCAGTGGAAAGAAAGTCTGCAAATACTGATCCTAACATATCTCTGCCTCAGCTGCATCATTTGCAAAGTGAGACTAATAAGCTTTACCCACCTCGATAATCTGCTTTGAGAACTCTGCCTGGAAAAGTGCTCCACAATTGCAAAATGTTATTGTAAATGGTTTGGAAAGACATTTTAACTGATATAATGGGCCAGATCCTCAGCTGGTGCAAAGCAGCAGCAATCACTGACTGAGAATCCAAGCCCTACATTTTCCAACGGAGAGGAGAAAAGCTCTTCTTTTCTGTCTCTTCATTTCTGTCTTTTCTGTATTTCTCATTCCCTCTCTCTAAATAAAAAACCAGGATTGCTTTTTACAGCCACCCAAGAGAGTTTTAAATAATCCTAAAAGTGTTGACAAAGACACTGTAAACATATCCATCATGGAGGGGGTTAATTAGCAGAAAGAGCTGCACAACCAAAGTTCCAAAACAGTACATCACACAGGCTGGTCTAGCATAGCTAAACCAGTCTGATTGTCTGTGCTGCGGTGAAGTCGAATGTGCCAGTTCAGGGCTGAGAAAGGGTCTGGACAGCACCTTAGCTGTCAAATTAGATAGCCAACAAGGTCATCAAATAATGTGTCCCTCTGGTGCCAATTCATCGGTTCTTAATTAACCAGTCAATGCGTGGAACACCAATAAGACTTTAATGCAAAAATGTATAACTCCTCCACAGCCCACTGTGCTTTCTCTGGGATTGGCTTATTTAAAAACTATATTTCTGCCGAGGCATTCAAAAATGCAGAGAGCCTCAAGCAAACTAGTAGAATAAGCATGTTTCTCTACTGTTTCTTGGCAGGCTCCGCAGCCCGAGCCCTGCTTTAAATTAAAGCACATGTGGCTTGAGTTTAGCATTATCATGAAAATGAAATTACCACTTTAGAAAAGTCAAGTTATTTTGGAAGTGAAAACTGCAGGTCAGAGCCCACCAAAATTCCAAAAAACTTGCCCAAGAAACATCTTGTCGAAGGTTCAGAGCTGCTGCAGCACACAATGCATCCCTTCAGGTTCTGATTTATGGAGAATTCTCCTGCACAGTTTCTTACATTTGTTACATCCTTAAAGGAAAACCTTAGAAACCTCAACTCATTGTCACTGTGACTGCGTTTGCAGTTCCCCCATGGAAAGAAAAAAAATCCCTCCGACATCAGTTAAATTGACTGAGGTTCATCCTGTTGTTTTGAAGCCCTTCTGAAAATTGCCCTGGTGGGCGGTAACTGAAAACCATGCAAGTGCTGGTGGTTTGCTCAGTTGAAAACTCTTGATGCTATTACATACAAGTTAATTGTCTTGCCAATAGACTAATGTTGCCATTGTCTCTGGGCTTTGGAACCAGTTCTCATGTGCTTTAATTTATGCCCAGAGATTTAAGTGGATGGGAAAACTTGCACGTTTCCAAGACATGATGGTTCAAATGGGATTATTGTTTGTTTAATTTCTCCATTAACTGATTTTTTTCTCTAGATTTGTGCAGTTCAAAACTGGAAACTGTAGGTAAAAGTGAATCTGAAAGGAAGCTGAGTCATACTGGTGTTGCCTAGAATGCAACAGGAGTTGATTTCCATTCATCACATAGTAGTAATAAATATACATATCAAGTCACTTGCTAATAGCTGAACTGACAATTGTTTGGCTGTATGGGAATTGTATCATCTGGGTCTGATTCTTTGCTCCATTTACACCTATTTTATGTCTGTGTAACTCCATTTAAGTCAACCAAGTTAAATTTATGTAATAGCGTGGGCAACTGGGCCCAGCATTCCCAGGAGTGCTGCTGATAGAGACTGCCTGGTGAATTATATAACCCTTTCAAAGCCTGTAAAATTATTGTGCAAGTGGATTTAGCTTGTACTCTTGCACTCTCTTATACACACACACACACACACGGCAGAATACCTTGTAGAAAAGAATTTTTTCCTTTAGCAACCTCAGAGACTTCCTGAGAACAGGGGAACAGTGGTTGCCAAGAAAATTTCCCTCATCTAAGAATTACTATTACTGATACTTGCCCCTTTTATAGAACCTGTTCCAGCTCTATTGAAGTCAATGGAAAGACTCTAATTGATTTCAAACAGAAGAGGGATCAAGCCCAAAGTGCCTTTCGTTGAAGGCTCTCAGAACACTTTGTTGGGTACGGAAATAAACGTCTATCTCTAAGTTACAGACAGCCAAACTGAGGCATTGAGACTTTGGGATTTGGCCAATGTCCCACAGCAAGTTGGGCGGCAGAATCAAAAATAGAAGCCATATCCCCAGTTCATTCACTGTAGGATGTGGGTAACTCCCACTGAAGTTACACATCTTCTGCACAGGGAGAATTGGGCTCCCAGTCTCCTGCTTCACAATCTCCTGAGATAGCCATTACCATCTTCCTAATCATACTGTCCCATCATTGTAATGTAACATTGATACATTGCCTTGTGGATGTCCAGCCACCAGCTCAACCTAACCATGCTGAAAATAGAGCCCCTAATCTCTCTCCCCCTCCAAGAGCTCGCTGCTACCTCCTACCTCAGTCACTGTGGATGACACCACCACAAGGCCTGTCCCTCAGGCCCATAACCTTGGCTTCATCTTCAGCTTGGAGCTCTCTTTAGGTCCTCACATCCAGGCTATATCTAAACCTTGCCCCTATTTTCTGCATAACATCTCTAATATATGGCCCTTCCTATCCATCCACTCAGCTAAAATTCTCATCCAAGTTCTCCCTGTCTCACATCTTGACTACAGCAATGTCCTTCTCTCTAGCCTTCACAAATGCAGTTTCTGCCTGTCCATTCCATTCAGTACGCTACTGCAAAGATCATATTCATAGCCCATGACTTTGACCATGTTCACCCCTCTCTTTGAATCTCTCCACTGGCTCCCTGCACTATATCACATCAAGCATAAGCCACTTGCATTCACTTTCAAGGCCACGTACAGTCAATCCCCCCAAACCCAACCTACTTGTTCACTTTCAAGCTGTGGATGCTCACCTCTGATCCCCCCATGATGCCAGCTTCCACCACCCATGTGTTAAATTTTCAAACAAACACCTTTGTGCTTTCTCCCACACTGCCTCATGTGCTTGGCAGGCACTCCTGGTAAACATCCATGTGACAGAGTGTGCAAAGCCCACACTGGACCCAAGACGGATAAAGAACAATACTGAGCCCCAGTAGACTCACCCCTCCAGACCAGCTGAGCATGCTCCAACTCCAACTCAAGTTTGAAAGGGAATAACTCAGCTCAGAAGCGGGAGACTGAGGAGGAAGACAGACCTACCCTGATGGCTCCAGGACAAGGGTGCCAAAGAAGCCATCCTGTGAGGAGTAGGACTGCCTGCTGAGCCTAGTGGAAGCTGAAGATTTAGTTGTCTTTCATTTTTCTTTTGTTACCTTCTATTGGACTTGGAGCCATTGAGGAGATGGACAGTAGGAAGTGACCCCGAGAGAATAATTCTGAAAGCACACCAAGGGGCTGGACACTGTTCACTGTACTAGGGCCCTGAGTGGGAGGGCCTGGGATGCCCTAAAAAACTGCCCCTGCTTTAGGAGGGGCAGATACCACATTCCAGTCTCGCTTCCCTTTTAGTAAAGAAGTGGGGAACGCCGTTGCAACCTAAAAAGCTAAATCCCTTCTTGGGTGAGGAACTAGACTGCAAGATCTTCCTGGTGACAAGATATTCTGGGTGTGCTACCCACTAGATAATCTGGCCCTCTGAGGACTCTATTACAATCCACAAAGCTATCTCCTTGCCCACCTTTTTCATCTCTCCTCAAAACTCTACTTTGCCATTTACTCCTGCTCATAACACAAGAACTAGGGGTCACCAAAAGCAGCAGGGTTAAAACAAACAAAAGGAAGTATTTCTTCACACAACACACAGTCATACTATAACAGAGTTAAAAAATAAATAGATAAATTCATGGAGGATGAGTCCATCAATGGCTATTTAGCCAAGATGGGCAGCAATGGTGTTCCAAGCTTCTGTTTTCCAGAAGCTGAGAATGAGTGACAGGGAATGGATCACTTGATGGTTACCTGTTCTGTTCATTCCCTCTGGGGCACCTGGCATTGGCCACTGTCGGATACTGGGCTAGACGGACCTTTGCTCTGACCTAGTATGGCCATTCTTATGTTTTTATGTCTACAAAAGACTTGACAATAGTTAAGCTGCTGGTGTGCTAAGACCACAGCCTATCATGCTGACCTGTAAACATCTCATTGTTTACATATGCTCCCCCATTTGTCTATATCCGTGATGTCTCTTGTGGTATGCTTAGATTATAAACCCCTTTGAACAGGGATTATCTTTTTGTTTTGTGTTTATACAGCACCTAGGACAATGGGATCCTGGTCTGTGACTAGGGCCCCTAAAAGCTATGATAATAATTAATATGCATACCTCAGGTGGCTTAGGTTCCTTCAAGAGTGAAAGATAATGTATCGTTATGTCATTACAATAATCTATTTATTTATAGAACACCATTGCCCACACTAAAAACTGTCCTGTAGCAAAGGGTCCTATCTGAGGGGAGGGGCTTTCCTTTTAAATGGGATATTCCTGGTTTTAACCCTTCCTGAGTTCTCTTTAAAATGGGTTACCTACTGTTTAAGCAGGAACCCAATTTGACTTGTGTTTAAAAATGCTTTTCAAACACAATTTCTCTTGCCAACAATGAAGGCGGCAAAGGCTAGGTATTGCAAACCTTTCATTTATCATTCATATTACAGTAGAACATAGAGGCACCAACTGAGATCAGGGCTGCATTGTATTAGCTACTGTTCAAACACATGCATGTGTATAACTTTTAGTATGGGAGCAGGTCCACTGAAGCCAGTGTGAATAAATATTTGCAGGATCAGGGCCTAATCATGTGGATGGGGAACTGAAGTTCAGAGAGGTTGAGTGACCGGCCCCAAGTCCCAAAAGAAATCTGTAGCAAAGGTGGACATGGAATGCAGATCTCCTGAGTTCCAGTCCAGCTCCTCAAGCCCATCTTTCTTCTCCTTACCTGACGTCTGGAATCACTGAATTCTCAGGCATATTTTATAATATTGAAAAATTGTTTAAAAATGTGTCAGACCATGCTTCCTGCTTTCACTGTTTTCTTTTCCCTTTAAACTAGTCACCCTATAGTGATAGTCAGTTTGCAAAGGCTACATTTTCAGCTGCATGTGACAAAACTGTGCATGCATCTATTTATTTACCCAGACAGGGTTTAAGGCACAGAAATCTGGTAACTGCTTGCCTAACTACCCATTTATCATTTGCTAAGGCCTTCTTACACATACAGTTGTAGCTTTTGATCTCTCAGATAGGCATGTGTACAAGTCTCTAAGCCTCTTTTAAGGCTGAATATTTGCCCCTTGCTGTTCAATTTTTTGGGGCTAGGCTATGCTTCAGCTGCCATGTGAAAAGGCAGTAGTAACCAAGGTCCAGCATCCGAAAGCTGCTCAGGTCAGCACTGGAACTGACAGCATATTCTCTGGGGGAAGGGAGACACGGAAAGTGACAACAGCATCACTCTTCAATAGACAGTTGCAACTATCTGAGCACCATCACAGTCAGCATCTCTATAAACGGCCTATTGCATGCTCTCAGACAAAGAGTAAGTGAAAGAAATGCCCAGGGAAGCATCCTGGGGTGGAAAATAAAACAATTACTTCAGACTGTTAATAGATATTTACTATGTATATGAATTACAAAGATGCGTCAGGGTAATTATAATGAGCAACTAAACTACAAGGGCATGCTCTGTTAGACTCATGCTACCGTGTGTCACTCAGTAGCCAACAGTGCAGCAGAAAGCAAGATCAACATCGAAGGACAGATCTAGCATTCACTGCAGCCTTTCCATTGGCTTTAATGGGCATTGGATCCAACTCTCAGAACTGACATTTTTTAGTACATCCCATCTGCTGAACTGTGGACCCCAATGCATAGAAATAAGGACCCTGATGCAACTTACTCAAGCTTTGGTCCAGAATGTCTAAGAGCTCTCATGGAGAGTAGGAGATGGAGAGGCAACCACAGAGAACAGACTTTTTGTAGTGAGGAATGTTCATCTGAAAGGGTTGGCGAGTGGCCTTGTGTCAGGGATATTGTAAACTGCCATGGAAAACACACTTTCTTCCCTGCCTTGCCCCTTCCCATTGACGTTTGGTCCTAAGCTGATTTTTTTTTTCAGACTCCAGTCAGTCCTTTGATTCCAGTTCACTGCAAACACGGAGTGCTGGGAACAGCTCCTTTGATCAAAGTGCAGCAGTGGAACCAGGATGATGCAGCCCTTTCTGTAGCTGAAAGCTCTACCACGGCCCTTCTGCCCAACCTGCCTCTTCCAGCTCTGTTTTTCTGCTCCCTCACTGCTGGAACACAGCTGCAATTCTGTGCTACCACTGACCTACCTACAGCCTCTCTGGGTCCCCTAACTCCCATAATCCCTCTGCTCCTGCTCCTCCATCCAGTGAGAATTTCAGGAGGGTCCATTAGACTGTTCCAGCTGGTCTGTGTTGGTTTCTTCTGTGGGAGCAGTGACCTCAGGTGCCAGATGCTTTGTACAGACCAGTAGAGAAGTGCCTAGCTAGGGCACTTGCCTTGGATCAGGGAGACCGAGGTTCATTTCCCTGGAGACTTTCTATGTGATCTTGGGCAAATCACTTTGCCTCTCTGTGCCTCAGTTCCCCATCTGTAAAATGGGATTCATAGCACTTCCTTATGTTGCAGAGGTGGTGTGAGGATAAATACATTGTGATGCTCTCACATGTTATGGTTACAGGGGCTATACGTGAAGCTTAGTTAGAGAGTTGCCAAATGGAGCTAGTGGGAGTCAGCTGAAAATTTTCAGCACCAGCCTGCCTGGTTCTGACTTGTTGGATGACTTGGGTAAATCACTTAATTTCTTTTTCTTCATCTGTCAGACAGGACAATCACCTACTCACTTTCGCTTCGTCAGTGGAGATTGCCCACTGTTAAAACATCAAAGCCCTCAAAAAGTGACTAACCAACCAGCAGAAAGGTGGAATTTTCCATGTATCTGTTCTCTGTCATGATCACATATTCTTCAAGGGAACCGCTAAAATTATTTGTTCATTGAAGCTATTAGTATGTTACAGCAAGCGAGCACCGATAGGGTGAAATGAAAGCAAAAGTGTATGCTGCTTACCAGATCAAGATTCATAACTGTGAGATTGGGCAAACTGTAATTGCTGTTTCTGACTGGGTAACAATTGCACACGTTCCATTAATTTTTATTACCCCGTCTCCTCCATCTCCCACCCCAACTCACTTGTTCATCTCATTCACTTTCTTGTCTGTTAGACTTTGGGCAGGGAATGTCGCGTACTATATGTTTGTACAGTGGCTCACACAATAGAACCTTGACATGGTTGTTCTTTAGCTGCTACCACGATATAAATGCTTAGAAACTATTGTTATTTTATTATTATTATTATTTTATTATATTATATTAATAATAAATAATCTGATGATGTGTGGAAATGTCTCCCAAGTGAAGAGTTAGAATCCCCATTGCATGATTCATACAAAGATTCACTGGATAAAGCACTAAAAGAAAATCTTGCACTGACGGGAGGACAGACTGCATGACTCCATCTCCGTGGGGTTAGGAATAGAGAAAACAAGCAATTTTTGTAATGTCTATGGGCCTAATGGAAAGGCTCCCATTAACTACAGGGGGTTGTGTATCAGACCCTATGCCAACAACTCCTACTACTAATCAAAAAATATTTTTATGTGTAAATTCCCTATTTGTGTGTGTGGTTTAAAGAGATAAGGGTCCTGCTATAAATGTAAACAATCCTCTATTCATGTCATCAATTGATTTTTTGCTGTGACAGTAATATTCTTCCCCTTTTCATGCTTGATATTCCTTGTAATGCATATTGGACATAACTGCAACTATTGAGGTGAAAATAGACATCTGAGAGAGGTGGCCATGCCCAGCATTTTGTTGGAGGATGCACAAGCATGGCTTTGTGTGCTTAATTTAGAGTCCAGATTGTTTGCAAAGGACAATGGTGAGTGAATTGAAGGACCTATTTGGTTCATTTTGAATAACGCTTCTGAATTACTTGAATTACCACTGCTCTCACCTCATATGATGAAAACTGATTCCAGTTTGCTGTGGACTAACAACTACCAAGAGGGCATGGAGATGTGACATTCCCCTCTGGTGTTGTCTGGATCAGTGATCTGCTAGGCCACTCCAATCCTCAACTCTGGGAGCCTGCCTTGCCCTGCTCTGCTGTGAGAGCCCCCACTCCTGGGCTGTTCACACACAGCCTCTGGCATGTAAGTTACTCCTTGGATTGTGCAACTAAATGACACTAGCCAATATCTCCGGTCCCAGACACATCCCTAGGAACCTCCCTCTTGCACTGTCCAGTTATGCCCGCTGGACTGCAAGCTTATATGAGTTCGTCAATTTAACAAAGAAATTGATATGTACCAGGCTTATTCTCCCAAGGGGAGTCTCTGACACACTGCAAACCAAACATACTGCTTCAGGTAGAATAAACAAACAGATGTATTAACTATAAAGGTAGATTTAAGTGATAAGTCAAAGCATAACAAGTCAGATTTGGTCAAATGAAATAAAAGCAAAACGCATTCTAAGCTGATCTTAACACTCTCAATGTCCTTAAAAACTTGGATGCTTCTCACCACAGGCTGGCTCTTCAGCTAAGCTCTCCCCTTTGATCAGTGGTTCAGTTGCCTGGTGGAGGTGGTGTCTGTCGATGTAGGTGGAAGAGAGAGAGCATGGCAAAATGTCTCTCCCTTTTATCATGTCCTTTCTTTCCTTCTGGCTTTGCCCCGCCCCCTCCCTTCAGAGTCAGGTGAGCATTACCTCATCGCAGTCCCAAACTGCCCAAAGGAAGGGGGTGACTCCCTCAAGGGCCTAAAAGATTCTTTAGTTGCTGCCTAAGCCACTGTCCATTGTTCCTGTGAGGCTGGACTGGGTGTGTCCAATCCATGCCCTGACAAGGTGTGAACTGCCTCGCTGTTCTTAGAGAGTTTTTGCATGGGCTTGCTTTAAACCATGAGGATACATTTTCAGCCTCATAACTATATACATAAAATTATAACCTATAACCTTGCTAGAACATCACTGTAACAGTTACTATAACATCACTATAACAACCATGTTCAGTGCATTATGAGCCTTCCGGAGACATCCAACATGACAAACTTTGCATTGGATACCACATAATCATTTTATAAAGATGAACATGTGGGTGCAGGGTGTTCCGCCGAGGCATAGAGCGTCACACATGTGTTGTGTTTTCCCTTCACTGACTGCCTGATGCAAAGCTCAATGGGAGTCTTTGCACTGACTTCTGGGGGAGAGGGGTCTGAAATAAGCCCTTTTTAAAAAAAGTAATCCTAGTGTCCAACTGGAAAGAAGGAAATCAAGGAAACTGAGAAAGTTGGTTTCATGTGAATGTGAGGTGGGTCAGTAACAGCACATGCTTGAATGTCCTGGGGCCCCATCAAATATATTTTGGGACACAGTGAAACATGTTTTGTAGTTACTCAGGAGGCCAAGAAAAGGACTTAGTGGAGGTAGTCTTCTGTCAAAGGTGGAGCGGATTGAACTCGGCACATCTGGGGATGCTCTGGGGTGGTTTATAAGACAGGAAGTTACCTAAGCAGTGTAGTCTTTTTCATTTTCCTCTCTGTATCCAATGGGAAGAAAAATAACTTATTGTGTGATGTTATTTATTTGTTCTTCTGACTTTCACTGCCCTACACTCTCACTCTCTATAGCTAGAGAGAGAGAGAGAGAGAGAGAGAGATGCATAGATTCTCTGGTAACTCTATTATTTCGTTAATGTCCTGTAAGCATTTAAATGAGCCATTTGGTGGCTCTCCACATCATGATTGGTTAAGCTATTTAACATACTTTATTGCCTCCTTGATTTATTGCCTGATGAGGACACTCAACCAGGGCTGAGAACCTCTCAGGGATTTACTGAGCTGGTACATATTTTATGCTGATTTCAAATAAATCAGTGTCTGTTGCAGCCTAAAAAATAGGAGCATTGGAAAGAACATTGAAGAGAACTATTTCCGGAGCTTTGTGTTCTGCTTCATGCATACAGCATGAGGGCTTCATTAACATGGAAGTATGTGCATGTGAACCTTTAAGTCCTTATTAATCATCTTTGTGACTAATACATGGAGCCCAATGATTCCCATAAGCTTCCCTAAAATGAACCATAATGTACACACTGTGTGGGTGATGTTTCCTCAAAGCAGTGTGAAAAAATAATGAATTGAGCACTGTGTGTGTGTGTGTGTGTGTGTGTAAAAAGGATTCGCTACATACTCAGAGAGATACTCATTTTTTAATGTATGGTTCCTAACCCATTCTCTGCATGACAACCAACCCCATCGATGAATTAGGCAAGAATATCCCAGACTGCAGAGTAATTCACTACACAGTCTTGCCTCATTCACTATTTATCCTACTCCCTCAGGACCTAATCCTGCACTACTGAAGACAGTGGGAGCTTTCTGTTGATTTAAGAGGGGGACAGGATTGAGCCCTGATGTCTGCAGGAGTCCTGCAGGCATGTAATATGTCCTCAAAGGATTAAAGGCTGTATTGCGATGTATGCACACAAAGGGTCAGAATTAAGGTTGTGAGACTTTTGAGTGCTTCACTTTGCAACATTTGATCAATACTGGCACTTACCTTAGCCAGCCAACCCTTGCCAGAGAGGTAAGGGGGCATAAGCCCATTTCTATACCCAGTTGCATGGATCACCACTCTGGGAACAGAAGGAAAGCAGGCTCCTTGGAGCTGCTAGTCCCACTGCAACCAGGTGTGCAGGGAGCGAGTGGAGAGGGATGACTCACTACTTCACCAGGTCTGTCCCCAGGAGGATACAGCTGCATGCCACTGTAACACAGGACAAGAAGTAAGGTCTCAATCTAGCCCTTAATATTCTTTAGTATGGCACGTGCTTCGATAACATGTCTTGTCAATTATTGCATCATCTGTGCCAGGCACTGTACAGATTACAGTCTCAAAAGATAAGACAGAAACAGGGAGTGAGAATCAAATATTATTTTTCTCAATTTACAGATGGGGAGCGGAGGCACACAAAAGTAAGTGCCTTGCCCAAGGTCACACAGGAAGTCTGTAACAGAACTGGGAATTCAATCCAGATCTCCCAAGTCCCAGTCTATTGCTGCATCCTTCCTCTCTTGACTGTGTCTGATTTCAATTATAAGTACCTTGGATCAGGGTTCATGTTTGTTCCTATCGCTCTGCAGAGCGCCAACCACACTTGGCACTCAGTGAGCAATAAATAACATGGCATGCATTCCAAGAGAGGAGGAGGCTGGAGTTATTCTCGCTTCCAAACGCAAAAGATGCTCCCTTGTAGAGTACACCATATGTATGTGTCAAAAAATGGAAACATTTTTACAGCGCAATTTCCCGAACTACACACGCAACAATTGCTATGAAATGCCTGTGTAGCAGAAGTGCTGTGGTGATGCAGCAGCTCTGCCTCCGGTTCCGCACATGGGCTGCAGCCCACATCCGCTGTAGATGTGGCTGAGTCCTCCGGCCAAGTCATTTCAGAGAGTTCAACCCCTTACAGAGTAATGGAGTCCTTGAGTCAAAATCCAACAGAGACACCAAATAAAAGAATCCCTTGCCCAGCCAGGCTCGGTTTTCAGCCCCCTTCCTGGCAGGCAGGCCCTCAGCTACAACAGCTTGGTCTAGTGCCTAACAACAGGTTCCTGGACTCCAGTCAAACCAACAGTTGGGGCCAGGTCCACTCTCCTACAAAGGGGCTCTGGCAGGCTGCAGACACCCCTCAGCCAGGCTTCTTGCCTCACACAGGAGCAGCCTTCCACATGAGCCACCAATTACTGGGCTTCGCTCCTTTCAAACCCATCTCAGGCCTAGCACCCAGCATAGGTGTAGCAGGCCGGGGCTAAGTTAGCCCAGGTCTGCTCTTTAACCTCTTCCTTTCTGGTGAGGGGTTTAGACATCCCATCACACTCTTAATATACTTTCCCAGTGTTTGGTTGATACTTTAGTACAACAGTCGGCAAATGAGATTAAATATCATCATGACTTTCTATGGGATGCTTCAGCAACACTTTATTATAGTCTTCCTGGAATATTGGTCCCAGAAGAGGCATCTGTTCCACTGGATCTGCTGTTCTTGTGTACAAAAAAGTAAATAGGTCACTTGCCTGTACCAGAATCTGAACCGTTGATTATCCAGTCCACTAGGGTTTACTTAGAGAGACATTAGAATGGCCAATGATAGCAGAATGTTCTGTTTCAAGAACAATATATTGTAGTAAATCAGGATAGACATGGATGAAATTTAGCAATTGGTCTGGCCTGAGATTACAACCTCTACCTCTGAATCTACTGACTAGCTCATGGAATCATGATATGTCTAGTATTCTACAGCACTTGAAAATCTGCTAGAGCATGGGGTGTCTCTAAAATAAGATGTAAAGGGAGCGTTGTGGTTTTTTTGTTTTTGTTTTCTGTTTTTCTTCACAAAAGTTGTTCTGAGGACACAAAGTTCTAATCCAGAATCAAGAGTCATGTCTTGAGTTACAAGAGCACAGGAGAACTGGCAAGACATGAGGAGCCTATGTGAATAAACTAACAGCACAATAGATTTGCAATATTTAATCAAATTCTCAGTGATCACAAATCTTGCAACACATTCCAAGACTACTAAAAAATGCTCTACAGAAACCAGCTGAGCCAATATTTAAAGCCTTTTTAATTTAACAGAACCCATTTTTTATAGTATCTAGGATATGTTTCTGGCTTTCCTACTTGTCACATGATCTCCTGTCCAGATGTGCTGGTGTATATCTAATAGTGGACCAGCCAAACCACAGCACTTTCCTCCTGCTTGTAGCTTGTTACTGTAATTCAACCATACTTCTCTCGGCTACAGAAGCACTACATTAATATGTGGTAGAACAACAATAACGCAGGAGGGGATACAGTTAACCATAACATTAATAAGTATCTAAAATAACAATAATAACAACAATGATGTAACCTGATTCAGACGGTTTTATTTTTCACTCCAATGAAAAAGCACTGGATATAAAAACCCAAGTATACAGTTGCTTGAAAACTTCCCCTTTTTCTCACCTGTGATAGAAAACTTGTACCCGAGGAGATTTCCTGTAGCTTTCTCCAGGAAATTAGCCAGCTCCTTTGTTTAGATCTGCAGGTTGCACTATGCAGTCTTAAATGCTTTCACGGGCCAGGCTGCCTGCCCATATAGTATATGTAACTAGCAGCTATGTTACTCTTGATTTACACTGGTAGAAGAGCAGGGAAGTATCAAATCCACAACTATTGTTTTCTGAAGTCTTTGAATTAACTGGCTGGATCCTGTAAGGTGTGAGTGCACAGGGCCCTGAAATCCTACTGATGTCTATAGAGGTTGAGGGCACTGAGCACTTTGGAGGATTAAGCATTAAAAGAGCTTGTGGTGGGGGTTGGTATAGCCAGGATTTAAACCTTCTATGTCCTCATCTATCACCCTAATCAAAGAGCCAGCCTTCTATATGTTGCAATGGTACAAAACATAAAGGCTGGCAGCCATTCAGGGCCCAGTCCTGCACTTGCTTACTCTATCAATAGTCCTTGGGACTAGTACTGGCTGTAATATGGGTGGGAGAATTGGACCCCAAGTTCTTTGATGTTCATTCTTTCTGGCACAAAGCTTTTCTGTTTTTGTTGGGGTTTTTTTGTCTTCTGCTGCCTATTTTAGAGCAAGATGTTGACTTAGATTATATTCCCTGTGCAAGGGAGGAAGGAGGAATAAAAATGCCTCCTTACACGTCTGCACGAACTGACCACACCTTGAGTCTGGACACGGAGGAGTAAGAGAGCTGTGTGTCTGTTTATTCCCTCCTATCCTATCAAGTAGCTGGATGAGATTTGGATCTGCCTCTCCAATGTGCCAGACAGCATAGCTGAGTTGGTATAAATTACTCTTCCCCCTTTGCCTAGGGGAGACGTGAGGGGCAAGGAGAGAATCATATCTCAGGGGGCTCTGTAAGGCACAATGCCTCCCAGTGGTTCTCTTGAGGTGTCGGGGCAGTCATTCATCCTTGAAGCAATAATGCACTGAGAACAGATGGACTGAGAATAGATGTGCCCCACTGAGAATAGATGTGCCCCAGGACAGCAAAGCAATGGAAGCTGGGTTCTAAGCCCCAGACACACTTCTCCAGGAATACACACCACACTCGCCACAGTACTGAGCAACTTAATTTAATTAGATTTTTTTCTTTCCCCCATCCTTGCTTTATTTTTCATGATTTATTTCCTTTGAGCACCAATCCTCTGTACTCAAGTCCTTGCTCAACTTCAGCTTGAGCAGCGATAGTGAAAGATTTATTTCTCAAATTTTCTGCAGGGAGTGCTTCACAAAAAACATATTGTTTCTAGCTGGGATTTACACCAAAGTAAAAAAAAACCTGTGACATAAATCCCCATAGAAACAATACTGTGTTTCTTCTTTGAAATCAGTGATACTGAAAAAAATTCCCTTTATTCCTTTAATAAAAAAATCTTGAACTCACTGTACAGCATTAACCTTCAGTCAGGGCCTCTGCCTTTATTATTTTAAGTTTCAGCAGTGATATATGACTATATTTAAAGTGCTTCTTAGTTGTGCAAGACTATTAGGATTTGTGTGTGTGTATATATATTTTATACGTATATACATTTTATACATTTATATATATAAAAATAAAACTTGTTTAGTCAGAAAACTAAATGGATATTGATATAAACAAAGGATAAAGTTCTCCTCTGTTATATCAGTGCAGCAGCAAAGTTGTAGATATGTTGACTGTTAAGATGTCTGGTATGCCCTAAAGTCAGTATCAACATTTTTGTTGACTTCAGCAGTACGAGATCAGCACTGTAATCACTTTTCCGATTACAGACTTACTTTAGCCTGTACTTGTTCTCTGTGGTGGCGATTTGCAACATGATTATGATGCATATACATATAGATGTGCTTATGATGCATATATGTATGCATATATATGTAAATCATAATCATGTTGCAAATCACCACCACACAGAACAAGTACAAACTAAAGTATGTTTGTAATCAGAAAAGTGATTGCACTACTGGTGCTGGTATTGCACTACTGAAATCAGTGGGAGCACTGATGCTGACTTTAGTGCATTGCAGGCATTTTCATAGTCAATGTATCTACACCATTGCTTTTGCACTAATATAACAGAAGAGAACTTGACCCTATGTCCCTGCAAATCATATCCATTTAGTTTACTGATTAAATAAGTTTTATTCCTGTAAGCATTACAGAATCAACACAGCTTTGGGAGAGTGAGCCAGACTCTAATCTGGCTTGTTCATCCTCAGTGAAATAAGTCCCTGAATCAGAGTAATCATTACTCTGAATGATGCAGCAGGACAATGTAAAAGGATCACATCATGAAAACTTTGTGGTGTGTTTTCCAGGACAGGATTTTAAAGCCATTTCAAGAAATTAGGTGAAAAATTATTCCTCTCATTTTTTATCTTCTTCACAACAATTTCAGAATATTTATTCAGGGAGGAGAAGAGAAGGAGAGAGAAGAGAAGAGGATAGCTGGTTTCTGACTGTATAGCATTTTTAAAGCTTAGGCACTGACGTCAACCATCTGAATGGGCAATTGCAAACACGTTCATTGAACAAGAAAAATCATGCAACCTAGAATATCTCTGTGTCACTGGGAGAAGCATACAGGCCTGGGAAAACAATTGAAGGCTAATTAGGAAAGAGGTTTGGCAGAAGAATAGATGAGAGGACTGAATGGATGTCTATGAGCAAGGCAGAATAATCTCCAAACACCTGAGGTGGAATTTTCAAAAGCACTTAATGACCTAGAAGCATAAGTCCCATTGAAAGTTAATGAGATTTATACTC
Source organism: Chelonoidis abingdonii (assembly GCF_003597395.2). Lineage (NCBI taxonomy): Eukaryota > Metazoa > Chordata > Testudines > Testudinidae > Chelonoidis > Chelonoidis abingdonii. Next base: position 15,413,653 of record NC_133771.1, on the reverse strand, counting down.
TCTGTCATTTAGGCACTTTTGAAAATCTCTCCCATAGTGTTTATACATAATTATTCAGAGCAATGTATATCACACCTAAGCCACTAGATCCAATTAATGGAAATCATAGTAGGATAGAAATGAGTGGCTTGTAACAGGTGATACAGGATTGCTCTTTCTGTTAAAGGCTTCTTTTGTTTCCTATGTCCTCATAATCTAAAAAGATATTTGGAATATACCCATACTTTATTGATATTTGCTTACACAGACAGAAAGCAAGAGGCTCAGTGAGGGCATGAATATGTTTCAAAGGAACTGAAGCAAGGACAGTACATATGGAAAGAAAACAGATGTCCCAAGGATCTCCAGTTACTCTTCAAAATATCCATAGACTATGGCCAAAGGAGAACATGCCCGCTAATGGTTTGGTCAACATTTACAAAATCTGGCTTTCCATTTTTGCACCCACAATCCAAGTCATTTACACATCAGAGTGCCTGACTGTACCAGCACACCAGCTACATAGGTGGGTCTAAATGACCTGCAAGAACACGAGTGTGAACTAGGCAGATCTCAAAATCAGGCTATTCATTATTGTACTGACTACATGTGACTTGGTGTTCACCCAAGAGTTCTAAAGGAACTCAAATGTGAAATTGCAGAACTATTGACTATGGTATGTAACCTATCGTTTAAATCAGCTTCTGTCACACATGACTGGAGGATAGTTAATGTAACAGCAATTTTTTTAAAAAGGTGATCCCAGCAATTACAGAACAGTAAGCCTAACGTCAGTACTAGGCAAATTGGTTTAAACTATAGTTAAGAATAGAATTATCAGACACATAGATGAACACCATTTGTTGGGGAAGAGTCAACATCGTTTTTGTAAAGGGAAATCATGCCTCATCAATCTATTAGAATTCTTTGAGGGAGTCAACAAACATGTGGACAAGGATGATCCAATGGATATAGTGTACTTAGACATTGAGAAAGCATTTGACAATATTACTCACCAAAGGCTCCTAAGCAAGTGAGCAGTCATGGGATAAGAGGGAAGGCCCTCTCTTGGATCGGTAACTGGTTAAAAGATAGGAAACAAAGGATAAGAATAAATCGTCAATTTTCAGAATAGAGGGTGGTAAATAGAAGTATCCCCCAGAGGTCTGTACTGAGACCAGTGCTGTTCAGCATATTCATAAATGATTTGGAACAGGGGTAAACATGAGGTGGCAAAATCTACTGATGATACAAAATTATTAAAGATAGTTAAGTCCAAAACAGATTGCAATGAGGTACAAAGGGATCTCACAAAACTTGATGACTGGGCAAGAAAATGGCAGATGAAATTCAGCGTTGATAAATGCAAAGTAATGCACGCTGAAAAACATAATCCCAACTACACATACAAAATTATGGGGTCTAAATTAGCTGTTACCACTCAAGAAAGAGATCTTGAAGTCATTGTGGATAGTTCTCCGAAAACATCCGCTCAATGTGCAGTGGCAGTCAAAAAATGTAACAGAATGTTAGGAACCATTACATATAGGTAGATAATAAGACAGAAAATATCATAATGCTTCTATATAAATCTATCATATGCCCACATCTTGAATAATGCATTCAGATCTGGTCACCCCATCCCAAAACAGATATACTGGAATTGTAAGAGGTACAGAGAAGGGCAACAAAAATGATTAGGGGTATGGAACAGCTTCTATATGAGGAGAGATTAAAAAGACTGGGACTTTTCAGCATGGAAAAGAAATAACTAAGGGGGGATATGATAGAGGTCTATAAAATCATGACAGGTGTGAAGAAAGTGAATAAGGAAATGTTATTTATTCCTTCACATAACACAAGAACTAGGGCTCACCCAATGAAATTAATAGGTGGCAGGTTTAAAACAAACAATAGGAAAACATTGTGAAGGCCAAAACTATAACTGTGTTAAAAGAAAAAACTAGATAAGTTCATGGAGGACAGATCCATCAGTGGCTATTAGCCAGGATGGGTGGGAACACAATGCCATGCTTTGAGTGTCCCTAGCCTCTATTTGCCAGAAGCTGGGAATGGGCCATAGGGGATGGATCACTCGATGATTGCCTGTTCTATTCATTCCCCCTGGAGCACCTGGCATTGACCACTGTCGGTCACATGACACTGGGCTAGAGGGACCTTTGGTCTGACCCAGCATGGTCATTCTTATATTCTTGTAACTAAAGCCAACTTCAAGAAATAAGAACTGACAGGGACACGAAGATCAGGATCCTTCTCAGCGATCTGAGCTTCTGCAACTCTTTACAATTCAAGCTGCAAGAGACTAAGGAATTTTGTCCACAGGAAACATGATCCCTGTTACATATTCCAACACAGCGACTGATAGTACTTACAAGGCTGGGAGGAGGTTGGGGGAGAAGAAATCTAACCATCTGAGTTTTGCGAAGTATTTTTAGATTATTTTGACAAATGGCTTTTGGGTGGAGGACATTTTACATTTAATGAGCATCATCAGCCAAACACAGTTAATTCATGAGATCAAATATTTTTTCAGTTACAAAATGTAACCATTATTCTAATTAATATCTCTCACAGAATGGTATCCATTATCTTCCTCCTCCACCCCCCTTTTTTGCATCCGATTTCACTGCAGTTTACTAATATTGCAAAGTCCATTCTGGATAGTCTGCCCTCCCTCCCCACAAAGTGCATTCCCTTGTGATTTGTGCTCATAACTAATTAGTTTATCTAGTTCAAGTCTATTTGACGATTATAACAAAATCAGCTTACATCTCTATATTTGTAAAGAACAATTCTAGTCTGAAAGGCAACTATGTAAAAATAGCTCCATTTTACTCAGCAAATCTGCTGCTGCTGACTTTAGTGACAACAATAAGTTTGTCCCTCCTGCCAGCCTTGCAGAGCTGATAAGCTAAGACAGAGTGAGCTAGAGTCTACTGCCTCTTGTGCATCAGCAATTGTTCAGCACAGGTGTGGCTGACAGCCAAACTAAGTCCGGTTCTAAGGACTTGATTCTGCAAGTCAATGGGAGTTTCCGGAAAAAATGGGATAAGGACTTCAGATCCCATAAGGTCTAAGAACAGTTGGAGAGGAGAGAAAGTGAAAAAAATTCTAATTAAAAAATAAAACCAGTAGTTCTGTAGTAGTGCCTACGGTCCCCATCAGGGATCAGGGCTTTGTGATGGTAGGCACTTTATACACATAGAGTGAACTCAGGAACAATAGCATCTCCATAATTAAGGCTGCAAGTGGTTTTCCCTTTAACAGGATCTTTACCCATTTCCATGCAGAAAAATAGTTGATTTTATGCACATATATATTGCCAAGAGGGCACCTATTCATGGCAATTATATAGTCTCTCCTGGGTGTATATCATAGATTTCTCAGGAGCCAGAAACACATGTTGACAAAATTGAATTAAAAATGAGGCATGGGTTTAAATTACCAGGACAAAAAGGAATCTACAAACTCAGACCAGTTCTGTAAACCTAGCAACCCCCCAAAAAACAGTTCAAGAGTTTCACTAGCCCCAAACTCTAGAAGGCTCACCCCTTCCTAGTCCCATCACTTCAATACCTTAAATGCAAACTTCAGTTCCTGTATGTTGACAGTTTTCTGTAGACAGCTATCACAGCCCCTTTGGCCATTACTTATCCAAGCTACATATATGTCAGACTTTTAATCCTTGCAAACTCAATGCAAACCTGCTAGCCTTTTAAGAATGTGCATAGAAGCCCATCTATTTCCAGTGCTGCCAGGGACCCATAGCCTTCTTTAACTGTCTTATCTGTGCACACAAATCCAGTAGAGGGAGGCATTACACAGACATGGCTCTGGAGCTGAGGAACTATCTTCAGATATTTCGAGTCAATGCTATGAGGTAAGATCATAAACAACCATGTCTCTGTCTAGTCCAGTGGCCAGGTCGGGGGGAAGAAAGTTTTAAAGGAAGGGGAAACTATCTTCCTACAACAGCAAAAATGAATCTTTCATGGTTAAAAGCATTTGTGAGAGAGAGTAAATTGTCCAAAGTGAGAGCACTCAGGAAAAAAAAAACCAACAACCTTAGATTTAGACGTTTCAGAAACTATGAGGAACAAAAGTTTTCCAGGAAATCCATCTATTACGCCCATGTTCTCTCATGTTGATTTAGCAGATGTATACCTACAATATTGTTTTTGTGTCTACTTAGTGGTCATTTTTTAAAAGAAGTTTCTATTTATTATGCCCATTCTTATTTCTGCTCTTACCAGTTTTTCCCATATGTCATAGCTTTGGCAGCAGAGAAAAGTTTTTAAAGTTAAGGCCCTGATCCTGCAACATGTAGTCCTGGAGGAGGCTGCTGCTCCCATGAACAACCTATGCATTCATAGTCCCTTTATAAGCCCTATTTTCAATGCCCCGGACTGTCAGCTTTGGAAGGGAAAAAGCCTTCTTGACCTGCAAGTGTGCATGGCTTTTGTTAGGGAGAATAGAATATTTGTAATAATGTTTCAAGGCCATGAAGGAAACCATTTTATTAGCAGTAGCAGGATTTATTATTACTATTACTGATTGTATAACTTTAATATCTAGAAGCCCCAACCAAGATCAGCCCTCCACTGTGCCAGACACTCTAGACATGCTATGTGAAGGTGCTTACAATCTGACTAGACAAGATAGACACTGTACAGATGTCCAGATGGGAACTGAAACACAGAGAAATTAAATGACTTGTCAAAACTCACTTAGCCGGGAATAGCACGTTGGTCTGCTGAGTCCCACTCCAAAGTCTTAATCACAAAACCAGTTTCCCTCTCATTTTAGTTAACTGTGACTATATGCAACTTCCTCTTATCAACCCTTTCTTTCCTCACTGCTGACATTGTGGCTGTTCCCTTGCTATATACAGGCTATCTTGCAATTATCTACCAACTCCTGATGTCCAGTTTACTGGCTTACATTTTTTTCGCTCTTTGCCAGGTCTCTTCTTAAATATGAAGCCAAATGCTGCTGTCAGTTACACCCATTTGATATTGTTGCCTACTAGGGATTTACAATGGCCTAGCAGTACTGAAGAGTTTGTCCCTGAAGAGTTTACAGGCTAAATTCTGCAATGCTTTGTTTTAACTTCAGTGTGATTACCTGTGGTACCTTAGTGCAGAAGCTGGTCCTACCTATTCTGAGTCCCACAGTGCATCCCTGTTTCCTTATGGATTTTAAATGTCAAATCTAAAAGTTTCTCCTTTCTCTTTAGATATTTCTTTCTGAGTTCGCGAATAGATATTGCATGGCCCTGCAGCTTTTTCAGCTAAAGAGTTTTTAATTCTGTGCCTGTTCTGACACAATCCTAATTTCTTTCCAAATCCCTTTCTTCCTTATGAATCTTTATTGCTCACTGTCTGGCCTTTCACCCACCTCTGTGGATACCGAGGGAAAGAATTTTGTCAGGGTGTTTTTTGTATTTTTTTTTATTTATTTTCCTTTTATTAAAAGTAAAAATTAACTCTGACATCCTCATACTGGGACAGATTCAAAATCATTTGTAGTTGATGGGAGCCTTGTCATTGACTTTAATGGGCTTTGAATCAGACCCAATGTCCTGCCCTGTTTCTTGGTAATCAGAAGATACCTAACTATTTCATCTTAAACTCTTTCCTCCAGTATTCAGTTCTGGTTGATCACTTCAATTGTCCTTTCCATGCTCTGAAGTCTCTTCTGTCGTCTTTCCCACTGATGTCATTGGGAGTTTTGCCAGAGCAATGAAGGCAGAATTAAGCTCTAATTTCATCCAGATTCATCTCCTCTCTTACTTTATATTTTGTACCTTTCATAAGAAGGTCAGATCGTTCGCTCTCAGTCAGACCACTTGGCCTACCAAGACTTGTCTCTAGGTCTGGCAACACAAAACAACCATCATCTAGTGCAATGTTCTTGAGAAAAAAAATACTTCCTGGTTATCAGTTTATAAATAATGAGATTTGATTACCTTCATCCTTTATTATGTTGCTGATCATTAAATAAATCTGCCCTTTTTAACTCCAGTCAGAGTATTTGATTCACTGACCTCCTACAGTGTGAATCCATGTCTCTCTCTCTTATCCTCAATAATTTTTTGCAGTTCATTGTGCCTCTGCCTCAGCCTGTCTAACCTTAGCCGATGCATTGCTAAGCAGTGCTCATGGCACTCAGGCATACATTAATTGTTCTTTGGACATGTTCTCTTTCCCCCATCTGCTCCATTGTTTTATTCTATTCAGTTTCACCCAGCTCTTCCGGCACTGAATTCTTCCACAATTTCCTCTGCAGCCTTAGTTTTCTACTTTTGGGTCTCTCCATAGTTCTAATTACAAACCTGAAGGATTTAGTTGGAATTTTTAATGGTAATATAATATGATGCCTAGAGCCAAAAAAAAGTACTTATTCTTTTAAAACACCGTGAACTGAACAACAGATCAGGGGGGCTTAAAACTCAAATGTGCAAAACGCATTTGAGGAGAACTTTATCCATAACTTAAATTAATTTTCTTTTCCCCACCAACTGATTTTATTAGGGAACATTTAATTTAAGAAATTCAAAGTTTCAGGCTTTCTAAAAAGAAGCGACTCCAAAAATTTAGAGTGTATCTCATGCCAAAATGTTATTACAGAGTTTGCCACCCATTTGTGTTTCAGTAGGAATACTTGCCTCCCACTTCTTGGCACTGAACCAAAACCCTCTTTCTCAAAGGAGGTGCTGAAAAAGCATCTGAGTATTAATTTGTCTTTTGTGGGAGGTTTTAGTGCTGTTATAAATCACTCTAAATCACAAATCAGGCTTTAAACAGGAGGCTTCTTAAGTTGCTCTCACTGTGTAAAGTCATGAAAATGAAAATCTTAAAGCAAACGTTATCTGGATGTGGTGTATTTTAATAGCCTATAGTAGACTTACTGGCCTGGATTCTCAAACATCTGACCTTTTCATCAAATAGCAAAGGGAAGTGTATTGGGCATCGCTTGATAGAGCGATGAATGTGATTTAAAGCTCTGTTTTTCAAAAGGGATTCAATACAAATCCCGAGTCCTGGTTTGCTAGGCTGACTTTCTTGTGGGGATGCATCTCATGAGAACTATAAGCAATCATTATTTGTAGTCTACCCAATCCATGATCTGAGCTTAAAATTCTAAGCATGCTGCTTATCATGGTACCAATTACTTAGGTGTGATTCAATGGAAATAACCCTACCTACAGTTCTTACAAACCCAAGAAGAGACTTACTAGTATCTTCTATCTATATAGCATTTTTCAACCCAAAACATTTTTCCAAGCCTTGTATACAAGCTACACAGACGCTTCACTTCCTCACTAATTATTATCATTACTATTATTTATCCACTTTGGCCATGTCTGGAATGAAATGCAATGGCAGTTTAACAAGGAACATCAAAATTACACACCATTTTAGGATTAGAAGTGAAGGATACATTCATAAATAGAAATTGTGTGGGGAGTTTAGCTAGACAAAGTGTTCCAAGTTGGAATGTGGCCAGGACACCAAAGCCATTGCAAAAAGTCATGGGATCTTTAATGACCACAAGTGTTCAGGACCTCCTCTGAGTTTTATGAGTTTAATATCTCATCCAAAGAACTCCGCCAGCAGCACAGGGCCCCATTGTATTGTGCTGGAGCACTGGATCAGTACTAATTCAAAGAGAAGAGTACCACACTGAATCACTCATGCCGCTTCACCCAGCAACCCAGATTTTCCTTGTGTTTCTCTCATTCAAGTACTGTACTCCTCCTTAGTTCATGAGATATGGCAAAATTCCAGTGGAAGGTGGTATGGCTGCAGGCCCTCTGAGACAAAGGCCTTTGATGCTGATGGGATTGGTCCAGATTTACTGAATTTGGCACAGTGATGTACAGTTTACACTTCCATGTTCCAACCTGACTCCTGCATCTCAGTGAAATTCAAACCAGAGAGTGCACATGGCTGCTTTTCCACTGGGTGGGAGCAGCTTTCAAATCCTCCAGTAGTCCCACTGTACAGTCTGCTGAGAGGCTGTACTGAATCAGCACATCGTTTGCCGTGGTCAAACCTCTCCATAGAAACTTTTCAGGTGACATTATCCTCCTAATCCTTTGCCCAACTCAGAAAAAGTTATGGCCGCTGCAACTTCGTTGCCACCCCAGAAGATATTTATATGGCTAGGTGTATCCGCCAGGGTCTAGAATCTAGCGTGAATGTAGCCCAATGAATGCTGAATTGGCAGGTTTTTTACAGGACAATTACTGTGTGCGAACAAATACCTACTATAACACAGGCTTTTTCATATAGCCTTTCCATATCAATCCAGCCTCAGAGTCCTCATGCATCCTTCGGCTGCTTTTGAACTATTTCTTTCCAGAAGTTAAGTGGAGTTGCAACTGCTTTCTGCAGAAAAGAAGAACTCAGATGAAAAGCAATGTGATGGATAACAAATCTTGAGAATCAGCTCAGGATCTCATAGCCACCGTGATGACTCTGGGAATATTTCAGGCAGCTCCCGACTTAACTCACATAGCTGGTCACATTCTCAATCTATTGGTGGGGCTGGGATTGCAGGTTAGACAGCTGAAAATTAGGCCAATGTCAAGGATCAACCATTACTTCCTGTGTTCTGAAGTTGGGTCAAACCTGCCCTGTTGGCGCAAGGGACATGTTTGAATGGTACACCCTTGACGGATGATAGAATCGGAATACTTATCAGATTGCTTCTGTCCTAAGGCTTCCTGACACCAGTAATCCATCTAACCATTTCCCAGTGTCTAATCTTCCCTTTGTTTTCAGGGTTATAGAGTACCTAGATTCCTGCCGCCTCCCTGGCTCTTGTCAGACCTGGGTGTGAAGCAGACAGTGCGCTGGTGATGTTGGTACATGATCTTCTCCTGGTGATGGGTGAATATTAGCTGCCCATGCTGATATTGCTCGATTTATCTGATGTGGTTCCACTCCCTTCTTACTGTGTGTTCCCAAAGCGTGGCACTGGGCAATTGTTCTTTATTTCTAAAGATGTTTCTGTGCAGAGTTCAAAAGGTTCCTTCTTGTCTCACTTGTATATGGAGCCAGTAGAGGGTTTACTGAGGGGGTAGGGGATATGGTGCTTTCAGCATGCTGATATAACTCACCCTATCCCTGTTTCACCCAAGCCAGCCTGATCTACTGTTTGAGTCAGACTGCAATTAACAGAAATGCTCAAGATAGACACTCTCTCAGTATAAGGGCAAGATGGTTGCCAGCCGTGAGTTATCTTTGAAGGGCCCTCAATTTTGGAACCTTAGTCTGAAATATCCTAAATGTATTGACCTTCAGGCCATGCTATAAAGCCTATTTATTTACTGACAGAGTGGAAGGAGAGGCCCGTGTTTGGGAGGGGAGTGTTGTTGGCCTTGATTTTTATTGTGGTTGGTTAATTTTGGCATGTGGGTGGTGGAATAGTTCCTGGCTTTTCTGTTAGTGTAATTGCATGTTCAGGATTGGCAGAGGCAGCTGGAGCTGACAATAGGCACTTTTCAATGGTATATTGTTATGAATCTAAACATAAAATAATGAAGCAAAACACAAAATTGGGAGTGTGGTTATTTTAAGATGACACCCTGGGGCCTTGCTGTTGTGCTTTTAAACAGCAGGAGTCTACCATCCTACTGATATATAATACATATATATATATGTATGTATGGGAAGCACGAACAGTTAGAATCTGCTCTCTTTGGTGAGGAAGTGCTCCTTTCAGAGGCAAGCAAACATGTAGGAAAAATTCCTTACTCGTGTACGGGGACTGTTGACCCCTTACTAACATTCAGTGGAGGTGTTTTGGTTGGCTAGCTCCCAGCACTAAAAGATTGGGGAGAGGCCAATGCTCCAGGCCAGCCTCAGCCTCTGAGCCTGATTGACAGGCTGGGCAGGCTAATCAAGGAGTCAGGATGCCAGGGTGGGTCCTGTCCTCCTTGTGAGCTGTAATTGCCTGGGTCAGACAGAGTGGGGCTGAGCTAAGGAGAGAGCAGGGGCCCAAGCTGAACTGGAAAACAGAGCTGTGCCGGCCAGAGGGGCCAGAACAGCCGCTCAGGAAGCAGGTCAGAGCTGGGAGCAGAGCCAGAGACAGCCCAGGGAGAGAGCAGATCCTGTGCTGGGAGCAGAGCTGCAGCCACAGAGCCAGGTGTGGTGAGCAACTGGGGCCAGCCAAGGGGGTACCCTGGGCAAAGGGCCCAGCGCAGAAAGATACCCCCAGCCAAGGGTCTGTGCAGACCAGACTGAGAGGGAGATCTTAATATGATGGGGGGCTGACGCTGGGAAGAAGGGTCCCACCACCCAAAGCCCAGAGGTGTGTGGCCACCACCATGCCAAGTGTCCAACCAGCAGCATCCCTGCAGCACAGCCAGGGCCTGAGAAGGAGGCCTGGGACCTACAAGGAACAGACTGTGAACTGCCCTGATGTTCCAGAGACACTGTTTGTGTTGTTCCCTGCCACAGAGCGGGGTAATGTGTTTTCCTTTAATCTTTCCCATTTTTCCTTTTTTTTCCTTAAATTAATTGTTAATTAAACAACTTGTATTTGCTTTAAATTGTATTAAATGATCAGTGGGTCAGGGAAGTGCCCAGTTCAGAGAGAGTACCCCAGAGTGGGGACACCCTAGCCCCTGTCCCAGGTGACCACAGCAGGGGTGGGGGTCGAGCCCCCCAGGAATCCTGGGCCCAGCCTTGTTGGGGTTACAAGGACTCTGCCAGACAGGAGAGTAGAAGGGGAGTCCTTGAGGGCAGGGAGGCCTCCGGGTAAAGGAAGTGGGAGTGAGCACTCAGATCCTTTCACTAGCCCATTTCACCGCGGTAGTGCAGAAGCCAGGAAAATTCCCCACAATAGTGGGACTATTCCCCCACTTACACTCAGATAAAAGTCCCATTGACTCTCATACAAGTTTTATCTCAATAAGAACTGAGTAACAGCCACGTAAAGAGCTCAGAATTTGGCCAACAAAGAACAGTCCTGATTTTGCTCTTGCTTCCACCAGTGTAAATCACAAGTAACTCCTGAATTAATTCTGCAGTCAATGGAGTTACACTGAGATAAAATGGATGTGAGATAAGAATAAGTCTGTGATAAGCACAGTACTATCTGGTGGTGAAACTGTAACCTAATATTTTTATAGGATACACATTAGCTATACTTTCATACTACAGTATGTGTATGGAGCTGCAAGATTCAGTCAGTTGACTTTAATTCTATAGAGGTGTAATGATCTTGTGATAACCACACCTCTTAAAGTTTCTTTATATATAGACGCCCGCATGCCCATACACACGGAATAAATGTTATTTCTCTGACATTCAAATGTTTTCACTGAGGAATTTTCAGAAAGGCATCTGTTCCTTCCACTTAAGCCATCAATAGACTTTAATGTCATTGCAAATATTATGGAGGTTTATGTATTGATATGTTAAAACTGTTGGCTCTCAGTTATTTCATGGTAGGAACTCGCATCATAAGACACAACAGAAGGCAGAGAATAGCACACGCTTTCTGATTTAGAAAACATCCTGCTACTTAAGGAACGTGAAAGATGAAAAGTTCTCTTTTGCCTGCTTTCACGTTATTATTTTCTGTAAGAGACAAATGGTCCAATCCCCCATTCCAGGCCAGACAGTTGTAGCTCACAGAGCTCTGTGCACACAGCAGCATAATAGATCTGCTCTACATGCCCTGTGGCAACGTGGAAGGGGTCAGCATCTAATACTCTGCTTCCTGAATCTTCCTGAATTTTAAAAGTTACCTGTAATAAAGTGGGAGATGCATGCTACACACTCCTTTTGCCAGACTCCTGCCCCACTACCCTGGCTGCATCAGTCACATGATTTCAATCATCATTTCAACAAGTTATTTGCAATATGAAGAAAGGAGAGGTTATTTCTTCTTTATGTCTAGCAAGACACTTAGAACAATATGGAAGACCTGTACCTGGAAGAAGAAATAATCAATCATCTTGCAGAAAATACTGATACTAGGTCATGCTTCCTTGCACTCATCAGTTATTAATGGTGCACTTCTGTTTTTCTCTTTTAACCAGAAGGGAGTGAGATTCTGTAGAAGTGCAAAGGGAAGGAATAGCGTAGCCGCAGCACCAGTGATTCAGTGGGTGGCACTCTTCCCCATCTGACTTAGTACTAATTCTGATACTATGCTCCATTGTGCTCTTAGGGGGCACAGTGGTGTTGATGGTCCCACCCATGCCATCTTTCGGATGAGATGCACAGCGGAGATCCTGACCATCTGTGGTCTGTCCATCTATCACAGGCAATTCTCTTAGGAGAAAGGGTTGCGCTGCCTGATGCCCTAGTTAAAGGCCAGTTGGTTAATTAAATCTTACCTACACAATAATATTCTTCATTAACTGCATCCAAGCCACTCATACAGTGCTGCTGGCACAGTTAAATAGTCATACTGGGAATACCAGATGAATATTTTCAGCTGCATCTATTTGGCAACTATGTTTTAGAACAGAGCAATGGGTCTATCAGTGCTCTGGTTTGTGGGATTACTGGTCTATAGACAGAAACCAGCAGAGATTAGCAGAAGGAGATTAATGCCATCTACTAGAAAGATGTCACTTTCCACACTTTCCATTCATAGAATCACAGAATATCAGGGTTGGAAGGGACCTCAGGAGGTCATCTAGTCCAACCCCCTTCTCAAAGCAGGACTAATCTCCAACTAAATCAACCCAGCCAGGGCTTTGTCAAGCCTGACCTTAAAAACCTCTAAGGAAGGAGATACCACCATCTCCCCAGGTAACCCATTCCAGTGCTTCACCACCCTCCTAGTGAAAGAGTTTTTTTCTAATATCCAACCTAAACCTTCCCCACTGCAACTTGAGACCATTACTCCTTGTTCTGTCATCTGCTACCACTGAGAACAGTCTCAAACCATCCTCTTTGGAACCCCCTTTCAGGTAGTTGAAAGCAGCTATCAAATCCTTCCTCATTCTTCTCTTCTGCAGACTAAACAATCCCAGTTTCCTCAGCCTCTCCTCGTAAGTCATGTGCTCCAGTGCCCTAATCATTTTTGTTGCGTTTCCCTGGATTCTTTCCAATTTTTCCACATCCTTCTTGTAGTGTGGGGCTCAAAAACTGGACACAATACTCCAAATGAGGCCTCATCAATGCCAAATACAGAGGAATGATCACGTCCCTCAGTCTGCTGGCAATGCCCTACTCTATACAGCCCAAAATGCCGTTAGCCTTCTTGGCTACAAGTGCACATGTCGACTCATATTCAGCTTCTCGTCCACTGTAACTCCTAGGTTCTTTTCTGCAGAACTGCTGCTAGCATTTGGTCCCTAGTCTGTAGCAGTGATGAGATTCTTCATCCTAAGTGCAGACTCTGCACTTGTCTCTGGTAGAACCCCATCAGATTTCTTTTGCTCTAATTTTCTAGGTCCCGCTGTATCTTATTCCTACCTCCAGCTATCTACCATGCTTCCCAGTTAATGTCATCTGCAACTTGCTAAGGGTGCAATCATGCCATCCTCCAATCATTAATAAGATATTGACAACAAAACAGCCCGGACCAACCCTTGGGGCACTCCACTTGATACCAGCTGCCAACTAGACATGGAGCCATGACTCACTACCGTTGGCCGAATGAGCTAGCAGCTTTCTATCCACCTTATAGTCCATTCATCCAGCTCATACTTCTTTAACTTGCTGGCAAGAATACTGTGGGAGACTGTATCAAAAGCTTTGCTAAAGTCAAGGAATAACACGTCCACTGCTTTCCCCTCATCCACAGAGCCAGTTATCTCGTCATAGAAGGCAGTCAGGTTAGTCAGGCATGACTTGCCTTTGGTGAATCCATGCTGACTGTTCCTGATCACTTTCCTCTCATCTAAGAGATGTCTATTATCGTTTCTTGTTTTTATTACAGTAGCAAGTAGCGGCCCCAAGCAAGATCAGGGCCCTATTGTGTTAGGTGCTGTGTGTAGACATAGTTGGAGACAGTCTTTGCCCTAAAGTGGTGACAGTCTAAACAGACAAGACAAAGGGATACAACATACAAGCTGAAGACTTAGAACTGAAACAAAGAGAGATTAAGTAACTTACTTAGATCACATGTGAATCCGGTGGTAGAGCCATGAAATTAACCCAGAACTCCTGCTTCCCAGTCCAGTGCCTAAACCATCATAATAATAATAATAATAATAAATATCTGTCTCTTATAGAGCATTTTCCTCCATTGAGCTCTAAGTCTTTTGCAAAGGATCCAGGCTATCGGTGTCATTATTTACATTGTACAGGTGAGGCAATGGGAAGTGAAGTGATTTGCCTGGAGTCATCTAGTAGAGTTGTGGCAGTTCTGGGAATAAAAGCCAGGTCTCCTAAAGATCCAGTTGACAGCCCTGTCCCTTGGAACACACTACCTCAGCCTGCCTCCTTTTTTTGGTGGTGGATGACGTGGGTGGCGGGTAGAGTGCTATGGAACCCTTTAGGATGTAATGTGCTATGTGAATGTAAGAGTTATTATGAGTATCAGCAGGAACACAATAGTCTTTCTTGTTCTAGGTGTGTGCATTCAGGATTATATTCTTCTCCCATTAATGCCAATGGCAGTTATGGGCATGACCTAAACTGGAGAAATAAAAACATACCCCTCAGGGTCATCACAAACTCCTATCTCAGAAGGTGAGAATCATATCTGAATTTGACTTTTCCCCTGCCCTCTCATCCAAATGATCTCCATTAATAATAAAAAAAAATATGAATGGTGTGGAAAAAGTGAATAGAGAAGTATTATTTACCCTTTCCCGCAGTACAAAAACCAAGGGTCACTCCATGAAATTAATAGGCAGCAGGTTTAATACAAACAAGAGGAAGTATTTTTTCACACAAGACAAAATTAACCTGTGGAACTCATTGCCAGGGGATGTTGTGATGGCCAAAAGTATAACTGGATTCAGAAAAGAACTAGCTAAATTCATGGAGGATAGATCCATCAATGGCTTTTAGCCAAAATAGACAGGGATGCAACCTCACACTCATGGCAACCCTAAACTTCTGACTGCCAGAAGGGGAAGACAGGGATAGAACTCTCCAGCATTGCCCTGTTCTGTATACTCCTCATGAAGCTCTGGTACTGGCTACTGCTGGAGACAGGTACAGAGCTAAATAAACCAGAGGTCTGACCCAGTATGGCTGTTCTTATGTTCTTAATTGCCGCTATCCTCTTTGTACATTGAGCTTCTCCATTCATGGTTGTGAGAGTGGAGAAAGGAACTACAGTAGAACCTGAGAGTTAAGAACACCAGAGTTATGAAAAGATCAGCCAACCACACATTGGAACTGGAAGTATGCAATCAGACAGCAGCAGAGATAAAAATAATAAAACAAATACAGTACAGCAGTGCGTTAAACAAAAACTACTTAAAAAAATAAAGGGAAAGTTTAAAAAAAAATTTGACAAGATAAGGAAACAGTTTCTGTGCTTGTTCAATTTAAATTAAGAAGGTTAAAAGCATCATCTTTCCTCTGCATAGTAAAGTTTCAAAGCTGTATTAAGTCAATGTTCAGTTGTAAACTTTTGAAAGAATCATTTAACGTTTTGTTCAGAGTTACAAATATTTCAGAGATACAAACCACCCCCATTCCCAGGGTGTTTGTAATGCTCAGATTCTACTGTATAGAAAAAGGAAAGCAAAGCAAGGGGGAAGGGAAGGGGAAATTTATCTTGTGACTCCTAAGAAAGATAAGAGAAAATATATTGTCTTCTCCAGGATCAAGGAGGTGAATCCTCAGCTGGTGTAAATTGTCATATCTCCAAAGCAGTCAGTGAAGCCATGGTAATTTACACCAGCTGAGGATCTGTGCAAATAAGCTTAGGGCCAGATCCTTATCTAGTGTAAACCAGTGCAAGTACATTAATTTAAATGGTGCTAAGCTGATTTACATCAGCTGAGGCTCTGGTCCAAATTTTGTATTATTCCCTTTGGCAGCTTTAAGACACGCTAGAAAGGACCTTCTTCTGAAAGTAGACAACTTTCCTCCCAGTGAACAGTGCGAATAAGAGATGCCCATTGATGGTGCTGGCCAAACAGCTAAAACTTTACATGATCAGAATAAAAAATAAAAGAATTATGACATTGGAGGAGTGACAAGCTATTTTTTTCTGTCCGAGAATGGAGATCTGGAATATTTTAGATCACATCTTGATGGGTTTTATTGGTGATAATTTATCAGCCATCTGTTGTCAGGATAATCAAAGTTTACAATGATTTTTTTCTGAGTAGTGTTATATTTATTGGTTTATTAAGCTCCAATTCAATAAGGTGCCACTTGCGCCAATGAATAGAGCTTTTAAAGACTTCAGCAAGTGGCATTTCACTGTGCATTTTGTACTCCCCTATTATATCCCTATAACACTAAAAAGGTTTATATTGTGCAATGTTTAATATAAGCCAATCTCTCAGGCTTTGCCCTGGAACTTGGCATTTCCACGGGGAAGGAAGATGAGAAAGAGATCTAGGAATGTTTTTTAAAAAGTCCCTGTTGTTAAAGGATTGTTATGAACAAAGGCTGGATATTAAATAGAAGATAACTACATAGACACTGGAAAGTCTTTGCAGTCCTACCTTGTCCTAATGTGTTCTCCAATCAGTCATTACTTACTAACTGATGGTTAATTTCTTTCTAAACATTCACAGATAATTTCTATTTCTGGAAGCTTTTTTCAGCAATTTACTCATTCAGTATAAGTACTTACTTTTATACTCTGCAGTCAGCTTCCATTGAATACATAGCTGATCATCTGTGAACTCTAGATTTACTTATCTCTTCCTCCAAACCACTCTTTTGATTGCTCTTTGTGAGCCTGCATGTATGTCTCTGAGATGGGTGTGAATCACGCCCTCAGAGTCACACTCTGCTGAACGTGGCTGAAAACCGAACATGAATCCCAAGTTTACAAGTGGCCCAAATTCAGATTTGGTGTAAAGTAATGCATATCCACTAACTTCAATGGAGTTATGCCCACTTAGTTTAGATCAGCTCTGAATTTAGTCCCCTGCCTATATAATGACAGGTTTCAGAGTAGCAGCCATGTTAGTCTGTATCCACAAAAAGAATAGAAGTACTTGTGCCACCTTAGAGACTAACAAATTTATTTCAGCATAAGCATTCGTGGGCTACAGCTCACTTCTTCAGATGTACTTCCACCTTTTCATGTTCTCTGTATGTATAAATATCTCCTGTCAGTGTGTTCCATTCTATGCATCCAAAGAAGTGAGCTGTAGCCCACGAAAGCTTATTCTGAAATAAATTTGTTAGTCTCTAAGCTGCCACACGTACTCCTGTTCTTTTTGCCTATATAATAGGTCTGTTACGTTTTGCAAAACATGTACTTTCAGGGCCAGATCCTGAGCTAGTATAAATCAGCTTGATTTCAATGGAGCCACAACAATTTACATCCTCCACTAAGGATTTGGCCATTTGAAAAAAAATTGGTTTGTGTCAATCAAAATGTTTTGTTTTGATTTAGACAATTTTTTTTTTAGAAAAGATAACTCCAGTTAGCTAAAATTTTGAAACAAAAAGTCATTTTGAACAGAAAAACCAGAGCTTTTCATTTTGAAAATGTCCAGAGGGCATTTCAACAATATCTAAACTTTTTTCAAAATAAAATTCAAGTTAAGAAATTCATGAGAACTGATCCTTTCTCATGCAACGTTTTAGTTTCAATGAATCAGCAATGTTTTTAACGTATTGTCAAAAATTCCCCAACCCAGCTTTAGCTGATGGGCTTCTCATATTTAAAAGAGCAAACAGAATGATAACATCTCCTCATGATTAGTTAGCCACTACCACTATGGCTGAACTAAAACCACGTATATGAATTTAACTTGCTGATTGGTAAGTTATATGTCCTCTTCTGTGCCTGAGTGCCAGAGTATGTGGGTCTGTTACAGTGGTGAAACAGAATGGCTTGTCTCTTTAGCTCAAGTAGTAGCAGATCATGCTTTTATTTCTGGAGAGTGCAAGTTGACTCCTGACGTCTGCCAAGATGGCAGCTATCATATGAAAGCTGCCGAACTTTGAGATGTTAGAGACTCTGCATCAGGCTCTAAATCTTGCAGCTTGAGCCTGTCTCTAATCTGCTGCGTGAAAAACTCTAACAAATTCCCCCAGGGAAAATTGTAATCAGAACCAATAGTTTCTGAGTGTTAAAAAGTCTGTAAACAAATGCACAGAAAAGCCAGGAAGAAAACAAAGAAAAGAATAGTACAAGAATAAAAAAGTTTACATTTGACATGTACAGAGTTATAGGACAGTATCGTGCACAATCAAGAATGGTGCATACTCATTGCCGCACCAAAAGCAACCCACACATGGCAAAACCTTTGAAGGTATCTAGATGTTAAAGTATTGGTGACTTTCCCGTCCTGACTGCTGGCTTTGTGGAGCTCTGCCCAAAGCAGTAGTTGATGTGGCAGAGTGCAGTAGTCATATAGTTTACTCGCATACTGGCTGAATCATAGAAAATAGAGCTGGAAAATACCATTAGGTCATCTTGCCATTGCAGGCTTGCTCCCTACAATATGTTCCTCATTGCTTTGTCTAGTCAGCTTCCCCCATTTCCCTAGGGAGACCATTCCACAGACTAATAGACTTCATTGTTAGGAACATTTTTCTGATGTTCAGCCAAAAGTTTCCTTGGCTCATTTTCATACCACTACTTTTTTTAAAGCCTCCTGGACAGCCCTAAACAACTTATTCCACTCCATAGTCCTTGTTCTCCAGTCACAGGATACCAGTAATTCCCACTGAATCAAGCCCCTTGGGCTTAGTAAATAATAATAATAATATCAAGCTCCTATATCTGTATAGTGATACTGAGTATAACATTTATAATAAAACATAAACATTCTGCTACTTTATATGGAGCTTATAAAGTAAAAACTTTATTTGTTTCTATGACAGGCCACACCACCGACATTTTACAAGTAAAACTTAGGGGAGTCAGGTCCTCATCTGGTGTAAATCAGCATAGCTACACTGCAGTCAATTGAAGCCAATGGAGTTATGCTGCTTTAAATCAGCTGAGGACTGGTCCCTGGGTTCCAATTCACAGCAGGTTTAGGTAGTGGGACCATATATGATCTGGCTGTGTGACAGGGTGTACCAGGCATTTAGTGCCCCCTGCTGGAGGCCCCACTCTCTTGGCTCACCATCCAATGCAGGTGTCCTTTTGGGGTAAATAAAAAAGAGCAGCAAGTTTAGATCTCCAGAAGCTGCCTAGAAAGGCTGCTCAGGATCACTTGTTGGTGTGATCAGCCAGAATTGGTCCTCCAGTGGCTAGAAGGACTCAGCAGGCAAGATAAAAAGGTTTGGCTGCCACCTTCCATGGGGCATTTTTGGGTGAAGCTGGGACAGACGGGGAAGGGTCTCTCTGACTTAGCCCAAACGCCCAGACTGGTGAGGGGCCTAACTCTTGACTACACTGTTTTGATGGAGTCAGTGAAAGACTGTTTTATTTTACTTTATGTAAAGCCGAGGGAGCATTTTAAGTTGAATGTAATTTGACTGCTGTACAAATTAAAGGGACCTTGCTTTGAGAGATGTTCCTGCAGCAGGCTGGTAATGTACATAATTTTCTATGGGACAGGAGACCTGTCTTTACCAATTTCAGGAAGATTGCTTTCTGAGCCAGCAGAAGCTGGGAGAAGTTATAAAAATGGGACCCCAGTTCAGAGGTACCCAGCCCACAGTGATATGTCTGATGGCAATAACTTAGTCCAAGAGATACTAGCTTAAATTATTTGCAATAAAAACCTTTCCAGGGCCATTTCAATGAGACCTATATTAGAATAATGTGAAACTTTAGTCACAGTTCCATCATAAAAAAGAACCAAAAAAATTCAAGACCACATCTCTCAGAACAGTGTTTCTCAAACTGGGGCTGCCGCTTGTGCAGGGAAAGCCCCGGGCGAGCCGGGCCAGTTTGTTTACCTGCCACCTCTGCAGGTCCAGCTGATCGTGGCTCCCACTGGCCACGGTTCACTGCTGCAGGCCAATGGGGGTTGCTGGAAGCAGCAACCAGTATGTCCCTCAACCTGCATCGCTTCCAGCAGCTCCCATTGGCCCAGAGCAGTGAACTGCAGCCAGTAGGAGCTGCGATCGGCCAGACCTGCAGACGGGGCAGGTAAACAAATGGGCTTGGCCTGCCAGGGGCTTTCCCTACAAAAGCAGCACCAGTTTGAGAAACGGTATCTCAGAACTGCAGCAAGTACAGATTGATTCTAGAGCAGTGAGAGACTGAGGAAACTGAACAGACTGAGCAGGTACATGGAATGTATAGATCATAGATTCATAGATTCCAAGGCCAGAAGGGATCATTATGATCTCTGGTCTCATCTCCTGAATAACACAGGCCATGGAACTTCCCCAGAATAATTCCTAGAGCAGATCCTTTAGAAAAACATCCCATCTTGATTTAAAAATTGTCAGGGATGTAGAATCCACCACAATCCTTGGTAAATTGTTCCACTGGTCAATTACTTTCGCTGTTAAAAATTTACACCTTATTTCCAGTCTGAATGTGGCTAGCTTCAATTTCCAGCTATTGGTTTGTGTTACACCTTTCTCTGATAGATTGGAGAGCAGAGCCAATTAAATAGTAGTGCCATATACTTATAGTCTGAAATCAAAACACCCCATATCCGTCTCTTCGTTAAGCAAAATATGTTGACCTTTTTGAGTCTATCTCTATAAGACATATTTTCTTCTTGGGGCTTGTCTCTGAATCATCTTCAATTTATCAACATACTTCTTGAATCGTGGGCACCAGAACTGGACACAGTATTCTAGCAATGGTCACAGCAGTGCCAAATACAGAAGTAAAATTATCTCTGTACTCCAACTTGAGATTCCCCTGTGTATATATCCTAGGATCATATTAACTCTTTTGGCTATGGCAGCACATTGGGAGCTCGTGTTCGGCTGATATTCATGATGACCCCCAAATCTTTTTCAGAGTCACTGCTTCCCGAGATAGAGTCCCCCATCATGTAAGTATGGCCTACGTTCTTTGTCCCAAGATGTATGAATTTACATTTAACCATAAAAAACACATATTGTATTGCTTGCTTCAATTTCCCACATGATCCAGATTGCTCTGAATCAGTCCTCTTCATTATTCCCTCAATTTTTATGTCATCTGCAAAATTCATCAGTGATGATCTGACATTTTCTTCCAGGCAATTGATCACAATTTTATATAGTGTAGAGGCTAAGAACCAATCGCTGTGGGACCCCACTAGAAACACACATGCCTGATGATGTTTCTCCATTATCAATTACATTTCAAGACCTATCAGTTAGTCATTTTTAATCCATTTAATGTGTGGCATGTTCATTTTATGTTGTTCCAGTTTTTTAATCAAAATGTTGTGTGGTACCAAGTCAAATGCCTTACAGAAGTATATTACCTCAATACTATTACCTTTGTCAACCAAACTGTTCATCTCATTCCAAAAAAAAGATATCAAGTTAGTTTGACAGGATCTATTTCCTATAAACCCATGTTGATTTGTATTAACTACATTAATGTCCTTTAATTCTTTATTAATTGAGTCCCATACCATCTGCTCCATCATCTTGCTTGGGATCGATGTCAGGCCTATAATTACTCAGATCATCCTGTTTTCTGTTTATCGGAGTGTATGATATACAAAATACAGCAAGCAATCCCAGCTAACTGTGAAGCACTTCCTCAAACAAAAGCTGCAGATAAAAGTTACTATTTCTGGCCAGACTATTTTTGACACACTGTTTGAAACAAAATCCAGCAAGAGGTTGTAGTACAATATTCCTCTGAGTTGAACTTTTATACCATTGAATTCCACTCAGTTGAGATGAAGAATTTTCAGCATAAATCAACAAAAAAGTATTTAAATTAAACAGATGCTCTTTAATAGAGGCCTACAGGTAAAGAAAGAAAGAAAGAAAGAACCCAATGGATCTCACCAATTTATACCAGCTCTGGCCCAGACTGTCTTGCTCACCTTTTTCTCCTTAGCCCAAGCACCAATTGCATTGTCTTAGTCCGTGTTTTCTTGAAGGGGTGGTGGTGAGATAATTCGTTTAAGTACAATACTGCCTAATCTTTCCTGGCCAAGTGAGGAGCAGAGTTTCATTATCAAGTGAACTGGATACATCATAAAGAGAGAGAACTGGCACGAAATGAGGAGACTCACTCACTGGCAGGCTGAGTAGGGGGAAGTCCATCACCCTGGTATGCTGCACAGCAGCTCCATAGTGACTCTCTGTTCCCTGGGGCACAGGCTGAGGAAAGGTTTACCCACTGGATCAACAGCTTGCCGCTGCAGTAGAGTGACCCTACTGGTTTTCTTTGGCCCGAAGGGTAGGATCTTCTATCTCCAAACGCCCACAGAGAAGTCCTTTGCAAAGTCTGTTGGCTTGGGCTTTGCCCAGGAGTTGGGATTTGTCCCTGTAGACGTGCAGGCTGCCAATATTCTGACATGGGTGGCCTGGCCAACTGCTCACAATCTGAATTAAATTAAACAGAAGCACAAATAAATCTGAAAGATGCTGTGGTAAAAGCTCTAATGGGAGGCTGAAGGCATGCAGGCCATGTTACTTTGTGGGCTGAGACAGGGCTCCTGCAGTCTGTACCTGCGTTATACTACACAGACAAAAACACACTGAATAACCATCTTATCCATAGGACTGAACCCACTTCCATGCGCAGTGTGCTGCCAGGTTTCAGATGGGCTAATGCTTCAGGAATTCAAACCCACCACTGGTTCTTGTTTTAATTATTTTTATTGGAGGATCTGAATGTAGCTACAGTGAAAGTGTATGCAAGTATTAGTAAAACAATATACACTGCCTAAAACAAAGTGAAAAAACATGCCTCCTCCAGTTCCTATTGAGTCAACCTGTGATTTCTCCTACCTTCTTGAGTTGCAGTCTAAGGGCTTGTCTACATTACCCACTGAATCAATAGGCAGTGATCAATCCAGTGAGGGTTGATTTATCAAGTCTAGTCTAGATGCAATAAATCAACTGCCAAGCACTCTCTTGTCGACTCTGGTACTCCACCAGGGGGAGAGGCACAGGCGGAGTCGACAGGAGAGCGTCAGCCATTGACTTATCGTAGTAAAAACACCACGGTAAGTAGATCTAAGTACGTCGACTTCAGCTACATTATTCACATAGCTGAAGTTGTGTAACTTAGATCAATCTCCCGCCCCCTAGTGTAGACCAACCTAATACACTATGTACAGCCCACTACCTGCTTGCAATAACTCCCACTGGAATACTAGGACCGGAGTGAATGAATCAGGCACAGCATAAAGTTGCTAAGCTTCTAGTTCTACCCATCTGAGGAGCTTAACCTCAGAAACAAGAGAAAGGAAAGCTCCAGAGTAGCAGAATTATTCTCCTCACCCATGAGAAGAGATGGGACTGGATATTTGCTTTAGCTTGAGGTTTTGGTTCTGCAATTGATTCCATTCTCATGAGTTTTCAATTCCACTATCCCAGCTACTGATAAGTCAAGCAGAGGGCACAAGTGAATCTGATATTTAGATGTTGCACCAATCTAGAGTCAGTCATGAACACCAAATAGCTCTGTGCAGTGTATGTGTGGAACATCTGATCAGCAGAGCCATTCTCTATAGAAAAGTTCATACAGTATATTCATAGATGTTTAAGACCACTATGATCACCTGGTCTAACCTCCTGCATAACAGAGGCCATAGAATTTCACCAATTCCTGCACCAAGCCCACAATTTCTGGTTGAGCTAGAGCTTATATTTTAGAATGAGATACTTAGTCTTGTCCATAGTGCAAAGGATGTTAGTAAATTGGAGAAAGTTCAGAGAAGAGCCATGGGAATGCTTAAAGCATTAAGAAACCTTCTTTTTAGTGATAGATTGAGCTCTTTGAGTCTATTTAGCTTAACAAAGAGAAGGTTAAGGGGTGACTTAATCACAGTTTATAAGTACCTACATGGGAACAAATATTTGTAATGGCCTCTTCAGTCTAGCCCACAAAAGTACAACATGGTCCAGTGGCTGGAAGCTGAAGCGAGACAATTCAGACTGGAAACAAGTTGTACATTTTTAAGCATTAGTATAATTAACCATTGGAACAATGTACTGGAGTTTGCAGTGGATTCTCCATCACCGACCATTTCAAATCAAGATTGGATGTTTTCTAAACAATATGTTCTAGGAATTACGTTGGGGACATTCAATGGCTTGGGTTATACAGGACACCAGATTATTAGATTATTACAATGGCCCTTTCTGACCTTGGAATCTGTTAATCTTCAGGAAGCTCACAGAAGCCCTCTGATGTTTTTAGTAGAAGTCCCAAGCAGCTTCATTAATTTCATTAGAGATCTCTGCCACTGTACGGACCATTGATTTTGTGCTTCACAACTAGGAATGAAATTAGGCTGTGGACTGCATAGGAGCTTCATAGGGGAAAGTCCACAGGGGGAATTTGTAGATAGTTTAGCAGGAACTGGATTGAGACATCAGTTCATTTTACATAAGTGCTGAACATCTGTCAAAGAGTAAAAACCTTTAGTCACTAGCAAGTGGAGCTGGATTTTACTGGGTGACCTAGAGATGAAGGGCCCTGTGTTTTACTGCCAATCCCTTAAACTAGGGATTATGATGCTCTTTACCAGTGGAATAGCAGTTTATATTCCATACACTGCCATAGACACATAATCTTCACTGGTGCTGGGCCAGTGTACTATCTGCAGCCACACTGGGGTTTCTTCTGACTCAGAAGCTCTGAGATGAGCTGCTAGACCACTTTCATGTTCAGCTGAGCTAGTGAGAGTAAAGTGGATTCCATTTACAAGGAACCTCTTGGTTCCCAACAAAAAGTTGCTGTGATCTGGAAGTTTGACAGTAAGCAGAAGGCACTGTTTTCAGGGGGATACATTGAAATATGAGCATGGAACAATGATACATTGTAAAGTAAATTTTGTTATTAACTTTCAGTTTGATACAATGAGCTAAAGAAAAAAACTAATTGTGACACAGAAATGAATACAATGCTTAGAGCAAACTTGGGGAATCTTAGCTTGCTATGTATCTCGAAGACTAGAGCAGCACACAATTCTATAAAGAAAAAGCATTTTAAAAGCACCAAAGAAAACAAATTAAACACTTAACAGCATTATGTCTTGGCATGCTGAAGAGTACTGTACTGGCAGTGCGCGTTCCTCATATGTCACATGGAATAAAGCATTTTTTACTTGTTTTAAAATGTAAAAAAAAAAAAATTAAAAATTTTTTAAGAAGAACATTTCTACCATCTTTTTGGTTTCTGTGCCTTGCTACCTTCACCTGTCATCCCTCTCAGTTTTGAATACAACCTCATAACCTTTCTCAAAGGCACAATTATGGCATATCCTGTGGGAATTGTCCACCATATGTGACTGTTCTGTACTGAAGCCTCTTCAGGTTTATCATCTGAGGCATTATATTCCTGTGTTCCTTTTGGCTCATCAGCATGTAGACACTTTACAGACACTACTGTCTCCAGAAGTTCTGCATCCATGAGCTTACTTTCCACGTGCAAACAACAGTCAGATACAAGAATGGCCTCAAATTCCTGTGCTGTTAGATTTTCAAGAACTGAAACATCCACTAGCATATCAAAGTCTACCAGGCCAGCATTTTCTCCTGCTTCTGCAAACCTTCCCTTTCTGAAGCAGTTAGTCATGGGGAGAACAACAGTCCAGGACTCACTCGCAAGAGGAAGTGCATCAATCAGACTTGTAGATTTTAGTCAGCATCAGAAGAGGCAATGATGTGCGCATTAAGATGAGCATGGCAGTGACTTTTAATGACACCCATGTCCATCAGCTACATGACTGAAGTTGTGTTTGGAGGCACTACATTAGCATAATGAGCTAGGCAATTGTCAATCAACAGGCACACATGGCAGTCCTGTAGGCACAGCTCTCTGTTCCGGATCTTAAGCCACTTGTCACAGAACAAACTTGTCATCTAGGCATTTGCTGAGCTTCTGTAGATCGTGGGCAACTTTTGTTAGGAAAAAATGAGGGCATTTGCTCTTTCCAATCAACATAAGAGGCTATTTCTCCATCCCAGTTTGCATACTGCAGCAACACAATGTGGTCCATAGCTTTTTTCTCTCCTGCAAACCCTTCTTTAAGCAAACTAAGGCCTCTGTCAGGAAAGTCCCAGCAGAAGAGACCATTCTCATCAGCACTGAAGATGTCCTGTGGCTAGAATTCCTCCAGTGTGGTGGGTTACCTGTCATTCAGTAGCTGCCAGAAGGTAAGTGTCTTGTTTTCTCACAGTGAGCAACATTTACTGGGCTTTCCAGGAGGGAGGCCAGGCAGGCCTGCAGGGCCCTAGGCAATGTTCAGACCACAGCCACCACTCAGAAGCTTGCCTGACTTAGTGGAGCAGGGAGCCAATGAAGCTCTAACTCGCAAAGGTCCCTGCCCACGAAGCTTCTGATTGGGGGAGATGTCCAGCCCCACAACTGGTTGGAAGTTCTACTTAAATCACAAAGCAGCACAGGAAGTTGTATGAGCAATTAGAGGAATCCTTGGCTGGCTCCTACTATAGGCCCTGCCTATTTGCCTGACTCTTGAGCCCTCTCTTCCTGTCCTTCTCATCCCACTCCCGTGTCTGTCCCTGGTTCCTTGTGCCTTGCTCCTGGTTCCAGCTCTTACCCGTAATTCTGACTCTGGCTTTGACACCTGGTTTGGCTCCTGACTCTGTTTCTGGCTCTGTCTGTTTGCTTGGCAGCTGACTCTGACACCAACTCTGACCCTGGCTTTGGTTCCAGGCTCCTGGTGCTAACCATAGGCCTGACCTCCCACACCCTGAGCCCTATATTTCCCACCACAGAGCCAGCTGTCTGAAGAATTGAACTCCTTCCTCTTCTCCACTGCCCGCAGAATTGCTCTCCGTTTCAGCACTGGCCCAGAGAGTTGAGCACTTTGGCCAAGCTTATGTTGATACCAGAACCACAGGGATTCACCAATACCTGCCTCTTTTCCCTCAGTTTGTGCTGCTCCCATGCTACTGAATGTGAGGTTTGTTCTTCAGAATGTGTGAAACAACTGTCTTTGAGATACCAGACTTTGTGACTACTCACACTTGCTTATCACGGGGCTCCCACAGGGCCTCCAGAACTCAAACTTTAGCAGCATGGAAGAGGTCCACATATTTGGAAGCCATGACCCATGATGGAAGTGCTTAGCTGCACATGCTTGATGCCGGGAAACTGATTATAGGTAGGACCTCTCCTCTAAATGGGTTGCTAATAAGTGGCATGTCTGTTGCCAGTATATGAATCCCATTAACATTGATGTTAATGGAAGGGGATTGGTTCCTGGTGGTATGTTGCCATTAACTGTAAGTATTAGATTGGCTAGTAAGTGGTATTACTGTATGTAAACCTGAGCAGGGATATCACACCCTTATTCATAGAGTAGAAATAGCTTCAGAGTTCCTAAAACTCACAGAGTGGGGACTGTACTGACTAGGAAAGCTGCAGAGGATCCTCTGCTGCCAGGTTTCTCTAGTTACTCTTCCCCCACCCCCGCTCTCTTCAAGCCTGGGATGCTCAGCCTGGCCTCTCTGACTGACAGGGTGTTAGAGATTCAGACCTTCCTCAATGACTATGATTCCATTAGCCTTGAACTTGGATGGGCTGGGAGACAACGGGACTGTTACAGTGTCTTCGCATCTGGACTACT
This sequence comes from Chelonoidis abingdonii, assembly GCF_003597395.2. Lineage (NCBI taxonomy): Eukaryota > Metazoa > Chordata > Testudines > Testudinidae > Chelonoidis > Chelonoidis abingdonii. The sequence goes on along the minus strand of NC_133771.1, from coordinate 15,385,887 downwards.
GAAGAACTCCAAAAGGGCAAGGGGAAGAATGGTCCCCTGAGACTCATACCCCAGAGAGACACATTCCCATGCCAGACTGCCTCTGTAGTAACACCGGCAGCCAGAGAAACGCATTGGGGAGAGAGGAAATGCACATCCCCACATCATGGGGGTTCTCTAGAGACACAGCCTATGACACAGTGTGACCAGTTCATGTTTTAAATATTCAAGTTTGGGGGAAAAATATATTCAAATTTTGGACCTTGAGACAATGACTCCTCCCAAATCAAGCAGGTCTTTGTGGGTGGGGACAGAAATAGGCCTGCGTGCCTCAATAGAGCAGCAGGAGTGGGAGAATACATTTGCTTTTACTAACACAGCTTTTATAAGTAATAGGGACATTAATGAGTCTTAAATTGTAGTGTGGTAGCAAGGGTACTCCCTGGGTTCCTCAGAAGGGAATCGTAATGAAACCCACAGATTCATTAGATCTCTCATTGCAAGAAAAATTTGGACTCTTAAAAATGTGCTTGCGATTCTAAGAAAACTAGTAGCACATTACTGGTTGTTCTTGCAACATCCTGGCATACTGTTCTAGCACTGCACTGTCATCAGACCCAAATTATCTTCTCTCTGAAGCAGAGATTCACATGGTAAAATGAACCAGTGCCACTAGGAACATGCTTGTGTATGTGTATGTGTAACTTCTCAGATAAGGAAAGAATTAGTGATGGTGGAAAAAAATGTATTTCCCATGAAACATTTTGAAATAAACTAAAACATTTTATTTCACTCTAATGTTTATGGATTTCTCCAGTTTTTCAATTAATCAAAACAAAACAAAATCAAAATTTTTGTTTTCATTTTGATTTTTGAAAACTGATTTTTTTTCAGTTTCTAATTTTCAGGGTGTTTTTCTCTTGCTCCTTCCTGGCAGGATCACCAGGGCAGCTTGGAAGGAAAATTCTTACTACAGGGTAACCCCCACTTATTTGCCACATAGTTGGAGATGCCCAAGAATTAACACAATCACACCCAGTATATTCAACAAAGTAATTATATTAAACAGGAAGTAAACATAACATAATAGGGTAAAACTCTATTCCGCGGGTCCCCGGTGCCCATGCTGATAAATATCCGTGCGTTTCCCCAGTCACATGACCTGATACAGCAAAAGCAAAAGTGTGTCCTGTTGCTACATGTACTGTTAGCAGCCTTTGGTGACCTGTGATGATGATACTTATGTAGCAGCAATAAGCAACTTAGCTGACTCGGTTCACTACAGCCAAAAAAAGTCACACAGGGGATAAAATGGCAAGTCCTCCAAGGGTTTAATAGGCAGCAGGTAGTACAATCTCCAAACCCTTACCTCCTGGCTTCACAAAGGTCACAAGGTCAGGCTTGACTAAGCCCTGGCTGGGATGATTTAGTTGGGAACTGGTCCTGATTTAAGCAGGAGATTGGACTAGATGACCTCCTGAGGTCCCTTCCAACCCTGATATTCTATGATTCAGAATGCAGCTTAGGGAATAGGGAGTCTCCTGAAACATCTGACTAGTTTCCCTGACTATATCACTAAAAGATGGTATACTCATAACTCCACGAATGATCATCAGGTTCAGAGATTAATCTGGACTCCACAGCTTCTGCAGGAAGACTGACAGTCTCTGCTTGCAGGCATCCTCTTCATACAGGAATCACACTGCTTCTGTTCCCAAGATTCCCCCTCCCCATAAAGGGATGCAGGGAGCAGGTGCAGATTACAATAGCTATACTAAAATCCTGATCTCCTACCCTAGCATTCAGATACACTTACTGGAGGTAGACAGCCCTGAACTAGCAGTTAGAGCAGAGCTGGCCACTTGGTGACTGATTTTATCTAGGGAGCTGAAGGACAAACTCAACCTGAGTGGGTAGGGAGTTTTCCCAACAAAATTCTATAAACTGGGACTCACCTTGCACAGGGAAAGGATGAAGCTGAGGGATATTGCTACCAGGTCGCCAGAGGCCAGAAACCCTGCATGCAGCCCGGGGACTTTCAAGCTCACCCCACAGCCAGCCCTTCCCTTTCAGCTGCTGGCTCCAGACTCCTCCAAAATGGCTTCTCCCCATTCACAGTGCTCCCGGGTGCGGTCACTTCACGAGGACCTCCCTTATCGGTCAGGCTAGCTCTTCTGCCCAGGCTTTTATTTGTCAGTCATTTGATTCTAATCCCCTCCTTTCTCTCAGACATTGCTCTTCCTCTGGGCAGGGGCACTGGTGGCTCTCCAGGCATCTTGCTATCCTCCACTGAGCTGACAGGGGCCGCTATTGCTCAAAATAGTATCTCTCTCTTGGGTGCCCAGCAGACTCTGAGTCTGCCCATGGCCCTCCTGCTTTCCAAGGACAGTGTGTCTCTCCCTGAGTTACTAGCACACAGAGAAACCCCATGGGATTATATAGGGTACTGCCCTTAGATTCAGGAATGTGGGTGCTATTCCTGGCTATGCCACTGGCCTGTTGGGTGATCTTGGGCAAGTCACTTAACTCCCTCTGCCTTGGTTTCCCCATCTGTGAAAAGGGGATAATTATACTTGCCTCCTTTGTAATGCATGTAGAGATCTTTAGCTGAAAAGCACAGTATAGGGGCTAAGTATTATTAATTCCTGTGCACTGTGATGGTACTCTGGTGATAGACTTGGGAGTGATGACACATGAGAGGTTTATAACAAATATAAACAATTTTATTAACAATACAAAACAATTTTCTATATGCAGCAATTTACAAGGAGGGGGGAAAAACGACAACCATGGAGACATGGCAAGTATCGGGGCATAGCAAACAGAACACTTGGGCATGTACAAGATCTGTTTACCATTCACGATCTACATCAATGACACTCCCTAGTCAACACCTACATGAGAAACTATTGTAAGTACAATGAACTGACCTATAGTTTGTCACTAAGGGTATGGTTTCATTGCACAATTAACTCAGATGATTGGCACCTGAGTTAGCCTAGCCCAAGTGCAAGCATTCCCATAGCAAAGCCATCTGCAAATTACAGTGTGACTTCAGTCTTTCTGCGCTCACCTATGTGTGTCTAGATGCATGACCCATGGCTCTTTGAGCTGAGACACCCTAGGACAGTGGTTCTCAACCAAAGATATGTGTTACCCCTGGGTAGAGCCCTGCACGGATACAAATTTATACCTGTAGATGCAAATATCTGCGGATATAAATCAGTATCCATGGAACTGCAGTGGCGAAAGGAGCAGAACGTGGGGTCACTGCTCCCAGGAGCCAGCAACCCATCCTGGCAGTTCCTCCAGTGCAGCTGTACTGTCCTCCCCCTGACCCCCTGGGGCAGGCACCAGGCTCACCAGCAGCTGTCCCTAGGTCATGCTCTTGTGTTCAAGCAGCGCACGCACACACAGACAGGAGATGCCTAGATCTGTGTAGAAGGGACAGAGGCTGGAATGTGGGGTGGTACAGCCACACTGGAGGAGTTGCTGGCCCCATGCTCTGCTCCTTTCACTGCTGTGGTTCCCGGGAGAGCCCTGGAGTAGCACAGATACTGATTTATACCCATGGATATCTGCATCTGTGGGCATAAATTTGTGTTTGTGCAGGGCTCTAACTCTGAGTGTATGCAGAGGTCTTCCAGGGGTACATCAACTCAGCTAGATGTTTGCCTAGTTTTGCAACAGGCTACATAAAAAGCACTAGCAAAGTCAGTAGAAACTAAAATTTCATACAAACAATGACTTGTTTATACTGCTCTATATGTTATACACTGAAGTGTAAGTACAATATTTATATTCCAATTGATTTATTTTATAATTATATGGTAAAAATGAGAAAGCAAGCAATTTTTCAGCAACAGTGTGCTGTGACATTTTTCATAAGCTATTAGGGTTGGAAGGGGCCTCAGGAGGTCATCTAGTCCAACCCCCTGCTCAAAGCAGGACCAATCCCCAGACAGATTTTTGCCCCAGATCCCTAAATGGCCCCCTCAATGATTAAACTCACAACCCTGGTTTTAGCAGGCCAATGCTCAAACCACTGAGCTATCCCTCCCCCCAGTTTTATGTCTGATTTTGTAAGCAAGTCATTTTTAAGTGAGGTGAAACTTGTGGTACATAAGACAAATCAGACTCCTGAAAGGGATACAGTAGTGTGGAAAGGTTGAGAGCCACTGCGGTAGGATTCTTTCCCAGTCACTTGTGTCAGTTTTGGGAGAACCTGTCTGCCCTTCAGGGAGGAATTGTCAGAAGACCATTGGAGGACTAGCAGCATCCAAGTGATTTTGCCTCATTGCAAGGTGAGTGTGTTCAGCCTGAGTTAAAGCAGAGCTTGGGCTCTGGCCCAAACCCATCCCCAGACAGGTAAGCTAGCCCAGGCTGGAAGCATCTCCAAACCCAGGCAAGAGCTCGGGTTAACTGTGCAGGGAAGAGTACCCTAAGGAGCTGGGGCATCTGTGGAATCTTGCTGGGGTGCAAAGGATGATGCTAACTGGCTGAGGGCTCTAGCTATGATAGAAAGGTGACTGTTCATTATCCGCAACTCTGACAGTATGTCTCCTAGATTCACTGATGCCTGCTCAGAACTGGACGGCTTGCTGTGGGCAGCCGGAGATGAGCAAACAGCCTCAGGAGGCAGCTCCTCCATACATCCTGCCTGGTCATCTCCCTCCCCATAAACACGCAGAGGTACACTTCCACACCTTTTCACGTTCTCGGTGGGGCCCGTCCCTGTGTGCGGCAGTTCTTCCTCCATCCCCCGGACAGTGCCGGATGTTCCTGAGGTAAGGTAGGGCAACCAATCGATGAGGTGGGTGGCATTGGCATGTGAGATGACTACTGGTGAGTAAATTCCGGGGTGTAGGGATGATCTAGAAGCAGGCAGTGGTGGGAAAGGGACAAGTCCAGGGTGCAGGGTGGCTGGGGAGGCAGATGCTGGTGGTGGAATAGGAGGCAGTTCAGGATGGAAGGTTGAGATTCGGGTAGATAATGGTGGTGAAAATGACAAGGTGACAGGCTCACAAGAGGGGGATGGTGATGATGGAGCTGTGAAAGGCCCATGTTCTTCAGAGGATGATGGTGAGGCAGTGGCAGATGGGGTGTCAGGGGTACAAGGCTCCGAGTCTGCAATGGAGATAAGTCATGTGTCACCAATCCTACAGCATGTGAAGCTACACAGTAAATTTACAAACACGTGTGACTGCATACGTGGTGTACATGAATTGCCAGAGTGAGTTCAACATGGGCAAACCCTTGCTGGGGCAAAACTGCCATTGATTTCAGTGGGACCAGAATCCTTAGCTCCAGAACCACAGCTTTGTACCAACTGAGCTAAAGGAGAATGTCCATTAGCTGTCAGGAAGGGAGGGCTTTTATTCTCTTTAGACCAGCCATTAAAGGGCAGTGTTATATAGACACACTAGTCAATGCATCACTTACCCAGTTTGAACATCTGCTGTATATAGTTCAAGAATTTACAACACAGACTAATATAGAGAGAGTGACCTTGCTTCAGCAGACTTTCTGAAGCCCACATTCTGGTCCTAACATTTCCTGGTAAACATCACCAAGTTATATATTACATGGCTTGAAATAATGAACACAATTGCCTGTGCTGGACATCATGAATCTCTGGCTGGTCTTGGAACCGAATCATAATGTCCTTACTCATGCTAAGCTCCCATGGAAATTTGAGTGGCAGATGGCTGTGTTTTTGGAGCTCCTGCATTTAAAGAAAATTTCCAGTTTTTTGGAGCCCTGGCTTAAATGGACAAGTCAGCAGCAGGAGCAGCAAAAAGCAGTTCCTGAATTAGCTGTTCACTGACTTTACTTTTTGCCTTGAGGCATGACGGATTGAAGAGTTCACTGCCTGCAGATAGTTAAGTGGCTTCAGACATAAAATCAACAAAGAGGAGACTGAACAGGCAAGTGTGCTGCTGAGCATCCTGGCTTGACACCTACCCCAGTCTGAAAGCAATATACAAGCTGTGGGCCTGAGCCAGTGCCCATTGAAATCATTAGGAAGACTCCTGTTTGGAATAAGCCCTACATATACAGTATACTATGATGCAGCAACCTCTGGGGAAAATGCAAGAACCTAGAGAGCCAGTTTTTGGTTCCTGGCTCTGTATCCAGTACTGCCCCCATCACTGAATATGGATGTTCACTGTAAGATGGCCCTATTTTTTTATCCAAATTCTGAAAGAAATGTATAGAAACCATTACCCTTTCATCTGCCTCAAAGATTTGGAGAACTGACATTAATCTATCCCATCTACCTCTTTATTTTGGCCTTGGGAACACATTACGTGGACGGTGCTGAGAAACTATAGGGATGGGCAGCTGTATATAAAACCCTAAGGTAGATTTTATAACTACTTTAGCTGCAACCAAGTTCAAAATTTAAGGCACTGACATGGATACAAAGACCCAATTTAATAACAATTCTGGGAAAATCCAAGTAACTAGGAGTTACCACCATACTATTGTTATTTCTTCCATAGTTGTTTGCTTTGTTGTTGTAGCCATGTTGGTTCCAGGATATTAGTGCGACAAGGTAGGTGAGGTAATATATTTAATTGGGCCAACTTTTGTTGATGAAAGGTACAAGCTTTCAGGTTACACAGAGTTCTTCAGGTCTGAGGAGCTGTACCTGCACTAATTTGTACCTTCGACCAATAGAAGCTGATCCAATAAAAGATATTGCCTCACCTAACTTGTCTCTTTCATTATTTCTGACATCTGAAAAATCTAATGTTGTTGAAAAACTGTGTGCATTATGGGCAGGTTTTGTATCCCAGATAGCAAATTGACACTCCAAGTCAAATGAAACTCAAGGATTTCACCATCATTTCTGTAGCACATCAACACCCAGGCACTCAGCTCTTCACAACTCCATCTTCATCCCATATCAGAATGCCATCCTTTCCCTAAAGAAATGACATGTGTGGACTGAAACTAGATGTGGCACTTCAACATGCATTTAAGTCCCTGAGATTTGCGTGGAAAGTTACAACAGTTTTCTTGAAAACTTTTCCTTCCTTTGAATATTGGCTTCCTTCATTACAGAAGGCTCTGTCTATACTAGAGTTCAAACCATGTTAACTAGAGCTGGGATGAGGTAGTTGGGTTTTGGTTTTACAAAAACACAACAAAAATGAGAGGCATTTCAGATCCAGGTTCCATTTCTCTCCAAACCACCAAAGTTTGTGGCAGTTTGGATAAAAAGCAGATTTTGGCTCAACTCTAGTGTCAACCAGAACAGTGTTGAAGACCCATAGATAGCCTGGCAAATCCCTGGGTACATTGGCCAAGGAAACCATGCTAAGTGTTATGTTTTTCCATACACTGGGGAGCAGTGTTTCAACAAACCTTGAAGATATCTGGTTTAGACCTATGACAAGTAAGCGTTTGCAAATAATCCTTAAAAGTGAACAGCGAACCTTTTATAAAAAGTAGCAGAGACAAAAATCTAGTCACTAACTGTGCTTCTCATCACCATTAATCCTTTTAAAAGTAACGCATCTTCCCTCATTGAAAGCCACAATCTTGTCTTCCTTCAAAACCTTCCTTAAGACTTATTTCTGCCATGATGCCTGAAAAACCCTGCTGCCTGACCATGATGAAGCAGGTGGCAAGCTGAGATTAATGTGGTTTTTTATTACAGAACGGTCATTTTAGTTACCTCATACTTCCTTCACTGATCTTTTGTCTGTGTTTTCCATTTGCTGCATCTTGTCACGACTTTAGATTATGAGTTCCTATGGGGGGGCAGAGAGGAGGCTGTTTTTTCTACCTGTTTGTATAGCACCTATCACAGCTGGTGCCTAATTCTTAACGGGAGCCTTTAGGTGCCAGTGTGATAAAAATAATAGTAATAACCAAGTGATGTGCTGCTAGGGGACGCTTTGGCAGGGAGTAGAGAACTATGATGGACAGGAGTGGGGTGGGCTTTCCTTTTAGAGAGAAGGAAGACATCAGTGAAAATATGCTCAGAATGAGTACACTAGCCTTCAATAGCAATGCAATACGCTGGTCAGCAAGTGTTACATGTCCTCCTCTTTTGTGCCCAATCTACAGAGGATATGAATTGGTTACAGTCCCCAGCTACAGAAACTGTCTCTTCAGCTGTAGGATAGTACTGTGATTAGGGAACTAGCCCAGGACTCAGAAAGCCTGAGTTTAATTCCCTGCTCTGCTACAGACTTCCTTTGACACCATGGGCATGTTACTTACCTTCTCTGAACCTTACTACCCCACCCATAAAATAAGAGGTGGTGTGAGCATAAAAGTACAAAATAATGTGAGATGTGCATATGCAATGGGAAGGTGGGGGCATGTAAATATCTTAAGCACACCTGCCAACATTTCAAGTGGCTAAAGTGGGATGCAAGAGAGTCACCCACCAAGAACAGAATGGTTCCCAAATGCATAGAATATCAGGGTTGGAAGGGACCTCAGGAGGTCATCTAGTTCAACCCCCTGCTCAAAGCAGGACCAACCCCAACTAAATCATCCCAGCCAGGTCTTTGTCAAGCCTGACCTTAAAAATCTCTAAGGAAGGAGATTCCACCACCTCCCTAGGTAACCCATTCCAGTGCTTCACTGCCCTCCCAGTGAAAAAGTATTTCCTAATATCCAACCTAAACCTCCTCCACTGCAACTTGAGACCATTACTCCTTGTTCTATCATCTGGTACCACTGAGAACAGTCTAGATCCATCCTCTTTGGAACTCCCTTTCAGATAGTTGAAAGCAACCTGTCATAATCCCTCCTCATTCTTCTCTTCTGCAGACTAAATAATTCCAGTTTTTCCTAAGCCTCCTAATCAATGTCTCCAGCCCCCTAATAATTTTGTTCCCTCTGCTGGCCTCTTCTATTTTTTCCACATCCTTCTTGAAGTGTGGGGCCCAAAAACTGGGCACAATACTTCAGTGAGCCTCATCAAATGCCCAAATAGAGGGAAATGCATCATTCTATCACACTTCGATCTGCTGGCAATGCTTCTACTTATACGGCAAAATGTCGTTTAGCCTTCTTGGCAACAAGGGCACACTGTTGACTCATATCCAGCTTCTCATCCACTGTAACTCCTAGGTTCTTTTCTGCAGAACTGCTGCCTAGCAACTCGGTCCCTAGTCTGTAGCAGTGCATGGGATTCTTTCGTCCTAAGTGCAGAACTCTTCACCTGTCCTTGTTGAATCTCATCAGATTTCTTTTGGCCCAATCCTCCAATTTGTGTAGGTTCCTCTGTATCCTAACCCTACCCTCCAGCCCATCTACCACTCCTCCCAGTTTAGTGTCAAACTTGCTGAGGATGTAATCCATGCCATTCTCCAGATCATTAATGATGATATTGAACAAACCCGGCCCCAGGACCGACCCTTGGGGCACTCTATTTGATACCAGCTGCCAACTAGACATGGAGCCATTGATCACTACCCGTTGAGCCCAATGATCTGGCCAGATTTCTATCCACCTTATAGTCCATTCATCCAGCCCATACTTCTTTAACTTGCTGGCAAGAATACTGTGGGAGACCGTATCAAAAGCTTTGCTAAAGTCAAGGAATAACTTGTCCACTTCTTTCCCCTCATCCACAGAGCCAGTTGTCTCGTCATAGAAGGCAATTAGGTTAGTCAGGCCTGACTTGCCCTTGGTGAATCCATGCTGACTGTTCCTGATCACTTTCCTCTCCAAGGGGCATCCAAGCCCAGTGCATGGGAGCAGAGCAGATCCCAGGCATCGTTGCTTATTCTTTTGGAGTCAGCCTTGCTGCAACCTTTGCCCCTCACCCACAGAGTCTGTGCCACACTCAGTTCATGCCGCCCTGCCCAGCCCACCCAGGTGCAGTGTAATTTCTCATCTCAGAGCTGCTCAGGAGCAGTTGAAGCTGCTGCCTTCCCTAGCTCTCCCAATGGTGCGTAATGTGCATACGGCTGTGGGCGTAACCCAGGCCTGCTTGGTGTGGCTCCCTGTCCCCCTCTAATGACAGGTAGATCAGCTAGAGCTTGATGAGCCTTGGCTAAGAGACGTGTGTCTTGCAGCTCCTGTGTCAAGCTCCAGAGGTCTCAGGTTTGATCCTGGACAACAAGGTCTGGGGGCTGTTGGCATTACATGGGCCCCACTGACACAGGACAGGGAGCTTCAGGGATCACAGTGGGACCAGCCCATGAAACCCAGGACTGTTGGGAGGCATGACCTAGGAAGAGGATTCCCTTGGTGCAGCCGAACAAATAGCAGCTGTTAACTAAAGGTTAATAAGATAGGGTGTGAGGAATGGTGAAAATATGGATGAGTTCTTTTATCTGAACTAATCTAAGGGAGGTTGTCTGAGGGAATACCACTTGTATTTAACCTTTCAAGAAGTCTTCACTCATTTGGATTTTTTGATTTGTTTGTTTGCTTTGCTTGATCATTGCTTTTATCTAGCCTGCAGCCAAACTGAGTCAAGCTGAGATCTCTTTGCCACTCATAAACTAAACAGGGCTACATCTGGTGAAGCGGAAACCTCCAGGGGAAAGAGCTTGGGCCTGATTTTTTCACTGCCATGCACTTGTGTACTCATGGATAAATGTGCATCATGGACTGCTTCCACATCATAAGAGTAGCCTTTTAATAACCCTTTCTGATTCTTTTTGCATAGGTATTAATGATGGCAGAAGGCATAAAGCAGTGGAAAATCAGACTCAATGTACAGAGAGTGGAGAATCAGCCCCCTAGGGTGCTGTAAGAAGTGTGTTGGAAGTTCAGTAGGTGGTGTTCTCCCCGGTGAGTCAGTACAGAACCAATGCCTCATTACAATGGTAAGGGGTGCTTTGCTGCCGGATGTCTCTCTGCAAGGTATTGGAATGAGTAATACAGCTCCCACTAATGATATAGCAAGTTGCAGGATGTTATTGTATACTGTTTTTTCTGGTTGTGTTTATAAAGTTAGATTAAGACTGTGTGTGTATGGCTCTCTCTGCAGCTGCTCCTCAAGAAAGCCTGACTATACTACAGCCTCATCTTTCTGTTGAGAAGTGAAACCAAAGTCCTAACTATGGTAATTGAAAATCCCATGACACAAGAGTTCCAGTTCTGTTTCCATGGCCAAACCCCATCATAGGAATCTACATTCTGGTTCTCTAAACCCATCCATTCCAATCTACTTGCAGTTTCAGCTGAAATACGGCATTCTAAAGTTGTGAGAGCTGTTATGTCACACTGTTAACCAGTCGCTGTGCTTCACCTTAAAAATGGCTGCAGCTCAGCTGTGTGTGAAGTGATGCCTGTACATTAAAGTATGTCTGAATCAAAACATAGATATGAAACCACACACACAAGTCCATGGATATTCACCACTTGGATCTAATTCCAAACTTTGTATCTTGCTCCTACCTCTACGTTGGATCAAACCAAAACCAGGTATCTGAATATTCTTAAACGTTTGGGTGTGGGGACAGGAAATGTGTATAAACAGTGCAATATCACTAGCATTAAGTATGCTTGCATTAACATTTGGTTTAGATCAAGGCAGTCTCCCCCCCATTTATTCACCTGGGGACCCATCTTCCTTTAAATAAATGTTTCTGTATTACAAGATACTGAGATATTTAATCAAATAATTTTATATATTTCAAATCCACCTTTTCAAAACTACAGGGGCATGTACAAAATATTAATTAGAAAATCCAGACCAGATGGACAAATGTTAAAAAATGACACCCCCCCACCACACTACTTCTGAACTCAAACTCTCTCATCACATCCACAAGAAAAAATTCTGAGAAAACAGATGACCTTTGTGGGGTCACATGAAGGTCACTAAATCCATGCTGTGCTGGACCAAATGGTGAAGTATGCCCTGGAGTCCAGGACCCCACACCAACTTGCCATGTTTCTACTGTTTAAACTAGGAGTCTATTAGCTGTGGTACCTCAGACAGGCTCACTCTTCTCTGCTCTCACTTTTTCAAAAGCCTTTTAATGATCTGGTCTCTCTTCAAAGACAAACCACTACTTGTGCATTTCTGCATGACAGAGTAAGTAGTCTGTTTGAATTCCTCACTTACAAGTTGTGGTCCACTGTCTGGTTTTCTCTCTTCAGGTACAGTATACGATGCCTAGCTGGGATGTATTTTAGGTGACTAATCACATTATGACTCCTGCAGCGTTGTGCTCATTTCAAAATCTCTTGAGTAATAATCGGTTATGAGTAAATACTTATTCCCATTTCATGCGAACAAATTTGTTCTCACAGTTTGTCATGGGCAATCCACTGTTTCATTTTTGTCCTGGCTTAACTTCAATTAGTTTTTATTCATTAATTGACATGTGTGAGTCTTTATTCAGTTTGGGGCACATTTTCAAAAATACTTCAGCTCCCAGTTTAGCACCTACTGGAAATGGCTAGATTTTCAAAGTGCTCAGCAACTCCTGTTATTCTTAAGAAGATAATTGTCGCCTAGGTACTAGACAGATGGATGTATTGGATAGGCAATCTCTACTCCCTGTTGTGTAATAAAACTTAACTGTTATCTCAGGTTTTCCATCCATACAACCCAAAACACTTTACAAAGCAAGGTGAGTCTGACTAGCCCCATTTCATACAGGGAGAAATTTAAACTTAGAGAGATGAAATGATTTGCTCAGAGTTGAACAGTAGGCCCATGACAGAGATAGGAGTAGAACCTAGCTCTGCTGCACTACACTGCTTTCCATGCTTCTTCAGCATGCACTGAGGTTACCTTCAACAGCCGTCCAATCACCTATGGCATCCTTCCATCTCTATACCATCTCACCTCTATTGCAGGCAGATCTCAGAGGGAGGGAAGGTGAAACCTTCCCCAGAGCCTCTCAAGGCAGTCCAGATACAAGGGCAGAGCACACACCCACCCTATGCTTAGGGAAGCCAGAGGCCTAGCTGTATGCTCAATGCAGCATGGGCCCTACACATGCTATCAACCTGTGGCTGGCACTTTTCCCCAACATATTGCCAACACAGGTATGTTAGTGGCTGAAGAAATTCTTCAGGCCTAGTTAACATCCGAATAAGTTTGATCGTTACTTCCAGACACCTATCAGCAGCTATAAAGAGTAAATCAACACTTATAGGAAATGTCAGACCAGATCAAAGCAATGGTCCATCTAGTCCACTATCTTGTTTCCGACAATGGCCACTGTGACACCGGCAGACCAGGTTCCAGCTCATCTCAAGGCCCCTAGGCTTCACTGAACACTGACAAATGCAGAGCTGGAAACCAGTCTGGCTCAGACGTGTATGAGCATTGTTAAAATAGCTATCAAATTTATAGAGATATGTTCAGTGTTTGGACTTTAGGAAATGCTTGTGAGTCGCTGAGTGTATTAATCTCACTTATAATATCTGTATCCCATGTAATAAGGTAATATTTAATTGTTTGCTCTGTAACTTTAAAACTGGAACATCCCGCCCCCACCCCAGTCAGGAGAGAAGCATTACAAAGTTGGAAATACTAGTTTACTACAAGAGGTGGCATCTCCTGCCCAACAAAAGAAGGCCCATAGACACCAGACAAACCACAGTGGAACATCAGTGGACAAAAGACTGTTGATTTTTTCTCCCACACCCATGAAGAAGGGACATGCACAAACGCTCGTCCTATCATAGCTTGAACTCCGAGGGAAGGGAATAAAAATCCTTGTCTAGAACAAATTGTCATTATGTGGCCTGGAATTTGGAGAGGGCAATATTTCTAGGCATAAGCAAGAGATCCCCATGCTGTTTAGCTTGGGTTATTCTTAAAGGACATACAGAACTTGCACATTACAGCAGCTTCTATTTTTTGGAAACTCAGGCTGTAACTTATTTCTGTGTGTGTGTTTACCTGCTTTAACCTTGCAAAATACTCTCTTGTTGCCTTTTCCTAGTTAATAAACCTTTAGTTAGTTTATTAGAAAACTGGCTACAAGGGTGATCCAAGGTAACATTGAACCGGGGTCAGTGACTGGACCTTTGGGACTGGGAGTAACCTGAATATTGGTGTGATTTTTGGTGTAAGGAACCATTTATCACAAAGGCAGACTTGCCTGGTTGACAGGCTAGATCAGGGTGCCTAAGAGGCATGTCTGTAACTCCATGGCAAGGCTGTTATAGTGCTTGAGGCGTTCACACTTGATATGAGGTTGGTGAAATCCAATTATAGAAAACACAATCAATTTGGTGTTTGTGCCCTGAGGTTGGCACGCACATTTGTGAGCCATTCCAGACAGCTTGACAGCCAGTACCAGATGCTACAGAGGAAGGCACAAGAAGGCCTGCGCTAGACAGTTAGGGAATAACCTGCCCCCAGGGGAAATTCTCCTTAACCCTCATTACTTAGAGGTTCACAGATTTTAAGGGCAGAAGAGGCCATTACAATATCTCTTCTGACCTGTACAATGTAGAATTTTATCTAATTACTCCAGTATTAAGCCCAGTAGATTGGTTTAGGCCCCAAAGTATAGAGTTTATATCCCTTCAAAAACTCTTAGGTAAGGGAGATTTTGTGTGTTTGTTTGTTTCAGAGTAGCTTTCAAAGTTCTCTTTATGCCTATAAATGTCCACTCTGTTTTTTTTAACCCCTCTAAGCTCTTGGGCCTGAATTAGACCTTGTAGCAATGACTTCCTCAAGGTAACATTGCTTTGTGTGAAAAAGTATTTCCTTTTTGACAACAGACTTTTAACCTCAATTAACCAGGTAGCAGCAGTTTCCACACAACCAACTGTAAAGCCCCTATAAAATGGTCCTAATCTGCAGGGGTAAAATGGCTTCAAGACAAACATGAATATGACCATAGAGTATAACTTTCACTTACAGAATTCTCCTCTGTAGCTACAGAAAGGTGAGTTGAGAAAGACGGAGCACTGAGCCATCTCATTAAGTGGGAAACAAAACCAGATTTTTTCCCCCTCTGCTTTGACGCAAGGCAAAATATTGTGATCCTTGTGAGAATTTGTTGAGGGGGAAAATATCAAAAACAGCTCTTTCACTGTAGACATTTAAAAGCCCACTGGAAACAGAATGAAGGTGGAATAGCCATTCTTCACAGGACAGGCTGACTTATAGCTCATTGTACATGTTCCATTTTGTCAGATGGTCTGCTTAGGTGAGGTTGCTAACTATGCCATAATTATGACATCTACTAAACCAGGATTCATGTGCAAAGTTGGAAAAGGATGGACTATATTACCAGATGACAAAATTCTGCACACCAGCATTCAGAAAATGTTAACATTTAAAGTGTGCCTATCAAAAAGTAATCCCTAAAACAGACAACTCCTAGGTCAGTCATGCTTATTGTTATGTTTTGCCTTGGACAATGTAAAAGCATGTAATTTCAGCCTGGATGTTTTTTGTTTTAGTTTAGTAAAAACAGCAAAGCAAGCAAGCAAGCAAAAAGGCAAACAAGAAAGAAAGAACAAATATAAAGTCCCTGTCAGAAATCACAGTTTGTATGAGGGAGTCACTCATAGGGATTAAATTGCAAACAGGTTATGGGACCTGAACTCACACAGAAAATAATCTTACATAGCTATCTGCATTGCACTTGAGAAGAAAACTATGGCTGGTATTTCAAC
The DNA here is from genome assembly GCF_003597395.2 of Chelonoidis abingdonii. Taxonomy (NCBI): domain Eukaryota; kingdom Metazoa; phylum Chordata; order Testudines; family Testudinidae; genus Chelonoidis; species Chelonoidis abingdonii. The sequence continues at coordinate 15,370,326 of NC_133771.1, read as the reverse complement.
CAGACGTACTCTTTAAAGCCCATTGTTTCAAGTTTTTGCTTGATAATAAAATAAAATACACAAGCATCCAGTTGCAATGCCCAAATTCAACGTAATGGGTACTTTACTTGTAAGACATCTGATTGAATATGTATGTATTTAACACATAATCTTTAAATAATTTAAAGATCCAAGTGAAAGCCAACAGACTTATGACGAGAGGCTGAGGGAACTGGGATTATTTAGTTTGTAGAGGAGAAGAATGAGGGGGGATTTGATAGCTGCTTTCAACTACCTGAAAGGGGGTTCCAAAGAGGATGGATCTAGACTGTTCTCAGTGGTAGCAGATGACAGAACAAGGAGTAATGGTCTCAAGTTGCAGTGGGGGAGGTTTAGGTTGGATATTAGGAAAAACTTTTTCACTAGGAGGGTGGTGAAGCACTGGAATGGGTTACCTGGAGATGTGGTAGAATCTCCTTCCTTAGAGGTTTTTAAGGTGAGGCTTGACTGGCTGGGATGATTTATTTGGGGACTGGTCCTGCTTTGAGCAGGGGGTTGGACTAGATGACCTCCTGAGGTCCCTTCCAACCCTGATATTCTATGATTCTATGATTCCATGACATTAAATTTAAATGGGGCCTCCCTGTAACCTAAAAACATCCGAATGCTAGAAAGCAAAGAGCTCCCTGATATTTGATAGAGTTTCAGGTGACCTGACCAGTTTGGCCATTAATTTATTAATTCATTAATATAATAAATTACTATAATAAATTTATTAATATTATAAATTCAGTGATCAGTTGGTCATTAATGCAATGTGTATGTATGGTGAAGGAAATGTGGGATTAAAATGTGTTTAATACACAAGTCTGGGGAATGGGTAAACAGGTTTCTCCCAGACAAGCTGATGCCTCCAGCCAGGTGTCATGAAAGTTGATTGGCAATCACATATCAAGTGATCATTTATTTGCATTGGCATGGGGATGGGGGAACAGGGCAGGAACAGATCAGTTTGCATTACAGCAAACACCAGTGAGGGAAAAAACCAATGTGGAACTTCCTCCACCACCAGACTCCATGTCTTCTTCCCCAGAGCTTGAATGAACTTTATTTTGGGGAGTAACCTTCAAAAGAATCTGTTAATTGGACTATGAAAGAGAGGAGCAAAGAACCTCAGTGATCTTTCACCTAAGAAGACAAAGGAACTGAGCACTTCAGACTTTGTGGGAGATACTGACCAAGGGGGTGGTCAGCCACCTTGCTGGAAGGAAGTATGGGAAGCATCTTACCTTGAATCAAGTCAGTAGATTTGTTAAGCCTTAGTCACCAGAAAACATATTTTTACTTTTGTTTGTAACTATTTGTAACTTTATTCCTTCTACTTGGTATCACTTAAACTCCTATCTCCTTTAGTTAATCCTTTGTTAAATGGAATTGTTAACTGCATTAGGATAACTCACCATGTCTGTCCCTCTGTTGTTCTTTCTGTAGGGTGTCACCCCAAGTTTGACTGCTCCCGCACCATTCATGGCCCTGACTACTCTACAGGTGACATAAACAACTGGAAGTCCATGGCAACATTCTGCTCTCATTGGGCTGCTGGGCAGAGGGAATAATTTGGCCAAATGTATCAGGGAGTACTACAAGCTGCCTCAGCTCAGTGTCAGCTGGGGCTCATCCTGTACCGCTACTAGCTGAGACAACAGGGAATCTTCTCTTACATGGGCCACTGTGACAAATTTACCTCTTCTGGGATCCATTCTTTGTATCTGTTACAATAGCATCAGTGATAATAGAATCCTGCCACCAAGAAGGCATGCCCCTGTCACCTACCTACTGCCCCAGAGTAATTTAGTGATCAACACAAATCCAACAGACACAACAGACACAAAAAAGAGAAGGTGAAACTGCTCATTCCTTTTCTACAACAACTTAGACTGAGGCAGCAGATTATACCAGCAACATCTCCTGAAAGTTTAGATGGGATTCTCTTTCTTTCTTTCTTTCTTCTCTTAGGAACTTTCAACAAAGAAGATTAAGATTTTGATTAACTAAACCTAACAATATTCATATGCTGTTTTCCCCCAGAAAAACCTGAGACACATGGTGCAATCTTATGGTTTTAATAACCAGTGAGTCAAGTCTGGAAATACAGTACCTATGAGTCAATGAAATTCCAGGTCCTTACAAAGTGCCAGACACGGACATTGCTCAGTAACATGCATGTTTACTTCCCCTACCTAGTTTCTTCAGTCTGCTCTTGCATTGATTATTGGAGAAAATGGCTACCTGGGCTTTGTAACCTTGAATCTAAGTTATGTTATAGTTTAAATGATACTACCCCTCTCAATGGCTATGATCTCTCAATGGGCTATGGGACGAATGGTCCTATGATTCCAGCTGGAATTAAATGAAATTGAACCTGGTTTCCACTGGTTTGAACCTGCCAAGTGAATGAGTGTAGAGTGATCTTTAATGCATACAAAGTGTACATCACTGTTTTGCAACTACAGCAGACCAATGGCACAGTGGTCCATCTTGTCCAGTAACATGTCTCAAAGTGTGGATACCAAAGCATCAAAGAAAGATTCATGGATACCAAGGCCAGATCACTATAGTGGTCATCTATATGACCCTCCCATATAACTGCCCAAAATTATTCCTGTTTGAATGAGAACATATATTTTAAAATGAATTCAGTCTCAATTTTATGGCCAGTGATTTAAAAAAATGCCACCACAACCTTTGGTCAATTGTTCCAGTGGTTAATTACCCTCACTGTTAAATTTATGGCTAATTTCCAATCTAAATTTGTCTAGTTTCAACTTCCAACCATTGGATCTTGTTTGATCTTTGTCTACTAGACTGAACGGCCTCTTATTAAATGTTTGCTTCCCATGTAGATACCCCATAATCAAGTTGCTCCTTAACCTCCTCTTTATTAAATTAAAAGGATTGAGCTCCTAATGCACCTAAACATGTAATGCAGGGCAGAGAGAAAGTCTTCTTAACTTTAACTTGCGATCAGTTTCTACCCTGAAGTATGAACATTGATGGTTTTATCTATTTTGTCCTAGATGGTACAGTTGTAGATGCTGTTTCACTCAATAATATCCCTTTGTTCCAAAGGCTAAGGACACTGAGCACAAATATATTTCCTTTTCCCCTTTTTTAAATTCTTGTTCATTTCATTCATTAAATGTCTGCTGGTTCTTATCATAAGGGAAGCAGTAAACAGGGGTGCCAAATTGACTTTTACTAGACATAAAAATTATATTATTAATAATCAAGCTGCTTATGCAGACTTTACATCTTCAAAGCACTGCACAACATGAATTAAGCCTCACAAAACACTTTTAATTACCCTTTTAATTACAGATGAGAAAAGTAATTAAATTATGTCAAATGCCAGACTGTCCTCAGCTCCTACGGGGTGTGCAAGGAAGGTGCAAGCAAACTCTTCCCTGCTCCCTTTGTGCAGGTGCAGGCCACAACTTGGCTGGGGAATGCAGGCCCTGCTCTCTTCCAATGCCCCTGTGAGCACTAGCAGCCTGAAAAGGAGTAAATGGAGGGCAGGGTCATGGCTAAATTCAGTAGAGAGCATGCTACAGCCTCTTCAAGGTCAGTGTAGCTGCTACGCTTATGTTCTCTCTGAGAGCCAACAGGACAAAGTCTGCTTGTCAGCTACCATTGCACCTGGATGCAGTGGAGTGGCCCCTCCGGGGCACCTGCTGACACTCAGGAGATGATGTAGCCTTAAGAATGCAAGCAAAGCACTAACTGGCTCATGGAACCCAAGAAATTTATGTAACTTTCCCATCATGCTTCATTTCCAGAGGAACAGCACTGCCACTGTAAGGAGGCTTCTCCAGAATTGCACACCTGGGGAACTCCTTCCCATAGTCACACAGTTTACAGTACTGATGAAGAACCAGTTAGAGTCTGCATCTTAATCCCCAGAATATGCCCATGCAGCAACACAAGAGCCGTGGGGCTGCTTGTTGCACAAAGGCATGTGTGTCCACTGACATTTTCATTTTGCACCATGGCTTACCGGGATGTGAGTTCTTTTTTTAAAATGATGGTTTTAAACATTCCATTGAAACAACATGTTCTTATCCTGTAAGCTGGGTGAGCTACAGTTTTATGTCATTCCCCAGAGAAACACACTAAGCTTACTAGTGAGCTTTGCTTTAAGGGCTTATGAACAATCATAATGAGACAGATTGAACCCTGGAGATATTTAAAAATCCTGGTTATTTTCATTGCTGTGCGTAGGATGCATTTGCATTTGTACTGTGAAATGAAAAGGCAACCAAAAAATGACCAGTTTTGTAATAGATAACTAGAGCAGCCAATATACTTTCCAATATGGGACTCGTACATAAAAGCATAATATTAGTACTGTCTCACTGTTTTATAGTCCTTTCCCTCTGAGAACCGCAAAGCAATTTTTGGGTGTTCATGAACTTAGCTTTACAGCACTCTAGTGAAATAGGCTAATATCACACCCAGGCTACAGTTTGGGAGAATAAAGGCAGAGAGACTCACCCAAGGAATTCTTCAGTAGACAGGCAGATCGAAGCCAGGTCTCCTAACACCCATACTTGTGCCTGAACCTTAAAATCATCATTCCTCTTTTTGTGGTTAAGACTATAATTGCCTATATCCACCAAGACTTTATGCCGTCCACCCATAGATACAGCCACCGACTATAGTCATTTGGCTCCCAGCTGTTCCCCCACCCTCAGATTACATTACTGTATGACTTGAATGCATACATGATCTCATGCCAGAGTCCCTAACTGGCAAGAGATGGACAGTTGACAGCTACCACATATGTGTTGTGACCCCTGGTGCTCACTAACTCACTGTCCTGTTGAGGTACTTTGGGCTCAGATCCCACTGATCCAAGGGTCTGCTTTGGTATAAACTAGGTCTTTCACAAGGCATTTAGCAATTGAGGTGTGTATAGTGGGGAAGTATGGAGAGGGAGTTCTGCCAAAAGCCAATCATATTGAGGGAGCAAGATGCTTGGGATGAAAGGACTGTAGACTGCCTAGTTCTACCCCTCTTTCCCCCCTACACACACCCCTGTTCTGCCAACTAACTTGGTGGGGGAAATGTTACCTTTCTTTTTTAGATAAACAGGAATGACAGAAGTACTGCTGCCTGTCCATTCGATTCTGAGTAATGTTGTCACTACATCATCATGTGCTGTGACCTTAATTCCCCTTTGAGTTTATGGAATGGGCTTGGTCACCATGTGGGTAAGGGAAACCTCCGGGTGCTGTAGGAAGTGGTGATTCAACAGGCAGCATGTTTCTCTCCATGTCAATATTCAACCAAGGTCTCGTCATGGTGTGGTGGAGGGCAGCTGGATGGAGCTGCTGTTCAAGCGAGATGTTAAAAAAAAATCATCTTCCTGATGGTGGTGTATATAGCACTACAACTGAAATTAGGCATTCAGTTTTCTGGGTACTGCACCTTTAAACATAAGGAGTCCCCTTCCCTGCAGCAGAGGCAGCAGCCATTTTGAGCTGTATAATGTTACAGAGTGACTCACTGTGTTCTCTCTCTCACTGGGGCTGGAAAGTTGCTCTTTTTGTTTGTTACTAGTTTTTCTTAATCAGATATAAAAGTCATCAAGGCTGAAAACTCTTTTCCCTCTTTGTTTATGGTGAAACACAACACGGATCTCATGTGGCTCCATTCTAGCTCAGATCATTTAATTCTACTTAACTAAAATTCTCACTCTCCACCTGTTTGACACCTATCTCACGCTTGGACAGTAAGTTCTTTGGCACAGAGAGTATCCTCTTTGTTACTAGCCTAGCACAGTGGGCACCTCCTGATCATTGAATGAGGTTCCTAGGCACTGCCATAATACTAATAATAATAATAATTTCAATTGGACAGTATATTCTTTACCTGCATAGCATGGCTGTTCCTTAACCATTTGCCATGTTTCACCTCTGAGCTGGCTGCATTTCACTGGCAGATGAAGCAAATCCTGTATATAGTTTTATATATATTTAAGATTGTATAGCACATTTGGATCCTTTAATATTAAAGATGGAAGATACAAATCTATTGTTGCCATGGTTTCGTAAAGGGATACAATGTATCCCATCCTGGGGCTCAGTGACAGGACCAAATTCTAACTTACACTGGGGTAAACCAGAAGTAACTTCACTGAGGTCAATGACATTACCGTCAGTGTAATAATGGTATGAGGAGAGGAGAAAGTGGACCGCAGTCATTTGGGGAAGCAGACTATAAAACCACAGTAAAATCATTTTCAAAGGGAAAAAAATCCATTTAGGATGGATCAGTCCCTTTAAAGGAGACAAATGGAATGTTGGAACTCAGAAAGTTCTGTGGCATTTGGCAAATTGACAGTTTGCTCAGAAAGAAGGGGTGAAATAGCAAAAACTAGAGTAGTGGAGAGAGACTGCAGGGAGCAAAGACCTTGAAAAGCGAAGCAGTTTAAGAATTAAGCTATCAAAATCTGCCATAGCACATGGGGTGAGACAGACAGGTTTAGGCTCAGTGAGTGCCTGAAGATCTCGATCTAACTAGCATGGGAAAATGTAAACCTCAGAGAGAACCATGACTAAACCTGAGAAAATAAAATGACTGCATGGAAATGTTTAAGGGATGATTTTTGTTGATTAATGGAACAAAAGGCCATAGTCTATAACGTGAGACACTGGAGAGAGGCATTGAGATGAAGTCAGAAGGTAGGGAATATTTTTCAAAAAATAAACAGGATTTTAGAAAAGTTTGTTTTGAGTCTCATTTGAAATTGATGTTTTCTTTAATAAAATATAATGATTACTGCACAGAGAAAGTGTATTCTGTGTAACATGGGCTGAGACCATGATTACTCATAGGTCCAGGTTCCAGTTTGCCTTTAGGTTTGTGGGATTTATATTAGAAGACTTAACCATTTGGATTCTTTGTCATGTCAACAGCTTTTCTGACTGGAGCGCAATGCTATTTGTGTGTTGAACTATGCAAATAAGCAGTGAGCTCTGGCCAAAAAGGGTGTATCCAGATCCCAATCTGGACTCTGAACAGTCCCAAAGTTTGTATGTATTTCAATCTAGAGTCTTGGTTTGGACCCATCTCTAATACCAGAAATATATACAAATCTCCAGTAATGTCTTTTAATGAAACGAGGGTATAAGGGTACAATCCATGCATCCCATTGGGGTTGAGCCCGACACAAGCCAAGCAGCTTCTCTCTTGCCTTTGGGAACCGCTCATTTTACTTACTAAACTGCCTTAAGAAGAGGGGGATGATTCTGGCAGCAGGAGGAATCTTCAGCATGCCAAGAGGAAGAAAGACCAAAGGGTCAGCTCCCTTGTAAAAAGAAGGCTGCATGATTAACTTTATGGAAAGAAACTGAACTGTAAAAAGACGGCATTTTGTCTTTAACAAGGCCTGAGAGTCAGGAACTCAGCCAGCTGGGTAGTCTGTGCTAACCCAAGAATATTAGAACACCAAGGTCAGAAAAAGCCAGGACGCCACCAGGAATGTGAGGAGAGACAGACTGACGATGTGGCTGTGTGGAAGAACTGAGGTGCAGCTGCTGAGGTCCATAAATGAGTCAATAGGCAAACTAAGTCCAGATCCAATGTGAGAAGAGAGAGAATGAAGTCTTCCAAAACAAAAAAGAACCTCCCCACCCCCACCATGTCTGTCTATACATCTGTATTGCATACATACATTACATCAACAGAGAGACAGAGACAAGACAGAGAGACAGGGAACATATTTCAAGAGACCATTACCATTTATGTTGTCAACGGGCATTATGGAAGAAGATACATGTTAGCAAATGATTAAAAGACTCCAGAGAGTCTCTGTATAGCATTCCCTACACCTAATGTTGCCAATACAGGCTGACAGAAGAGGTTTGCAATCAAATGCTTAGTACAACACACTGTTTAAGATCAAATGCAAGAAGAGCAGTGGGTCCGTCCTTTGATATTATAATTAGAGATTGTCCTGAATGAAAAGTCCAAAAGTGGACGAGCCCTCTGACTCAGTTCAGATCCAGACAGGAACTTTGTCTTTAGTCCTCATATTTTGTAATGAAATTGAAACATCTCATTCTTTGGGACACTTGAGCTCTGGATTGAGAGCCAATTTCAACTTTGGTATTGACCCCAATTCTCTAGGGCCCTCAATTCAATAAAGTATTTAAACACATACTTAAGTCCCATCAAAGTCAAGGGAAGCCTGGGCTCAAGTGGTTTTTTGAATAGGGCTGGACTGCAGAATAAGGGGTTGAACAGAAATCCCAGAGCCAAACAGCCTTGACCTGAAGTTGGGAAAGTTTGAATTTCGGACTGAACTTTATCTCTTGGATCTATCTCTAATTATGATGGTTTTGATGAGGAAAGGAAAAGTAAATCTGTTGCAATTAAAACAAAAATCTTGAACAAAACAAAAGAAAATGTTCAAAAGATCCAGCTGTGACTTGAACCAGGAAATCCATAAGAAGGGCCATAGTGGATCAGACCAACAGGTCCATCTAATCCAGTATGTTGTCTTCCAGCAGTGGCCTGAGGCAGAAGCTTCAAGTGGAATGAACAGACCAGGGCAATTATCAAGTGATCCATCCCCTGTTGTCCAAGCCCAGCTTCTCGCACTCAGAGGTTTAGGGACATGCAGTGCATTTGGTTGCATCCCACACCATCTTGGCTAACAGCCACTGATGGACCTATCCTCCATGAATTTGTCTAAATCTTGATTGAACCCAGTTATAGTCTGACCTTCACAACATCCCCTGGCAATGAGTCCCATAGATTGACTGTATGTTGTGTGAAGAAATACTTCCTTTTATTTGTTTTAAACCTGTTGCCTATTAATTTCATTGAGCGATCTTTGTTTCTTTTTTTATGTGAAGGGGTAAATAACACTTCCTTATTCGCTTTCTCTATACACTAGTCATGATTTTATAGACCTCCATCATATCTCCCCTTAGTCTTCTCTTTTCTAAGCTGAACAGTCCCAGCACTTTTGGCAATTAGGCAAATACTAATTTCCCATCAAATCCTGTTACGTACAGCACACACCGTACAGAATAGTCCCCATATTTCTCATACCCCTGCAGTACTGATGTACAGCAGGGTGAATTCAGTGGGGAATTGAAACATTAACTTGGAATTTCCTGGCTTGCGCTGATTGGTTGTGCCGTGTACTGTAATTTAGCATTCTGAGCAGGAAAGGTGTTTCAGGAACAGAGAAGTGCGGGGAAGAGCCCAAAAGTATATTCACCTGGTCTAACAGGATAGCAGTAGCGTGAAATCAGGTTAAAATGCCAGATGCTGAGGGTATGAAATAGTGACACTAGATCCCCTCTGACTGGCAGAGGGAACTATAATGAGAAGCACTGTTTCAAGCATTAGAGCAAAGCCAGGGCTGCCTTGGGAAACCAAGCACCAATCCAGAGCCAAACAATGACATTGTTAAGGGACAGCTCTACAAATTATTTCTTTTCACTCTTAGGATTCTGGTGAACTCTACTGAGTGTGCTGGGGAAAGTCATTGCTGAAATCCCCTCAGCAAAATGGGAAACCATTACTCAGGATTTGTCAACGAGCTGTTCCATTAAAGGCCAGTTTATCTTGAATAGATGAGGCAGGCTTCAATTCGGTCTGAATCCACAGCTTTATGTCTGTCCCTGTGTGCATGCTGCAGAGATAATATATGACAGGAGTTGTTCTAGGAAGCTGTGGCCTGAATAAACATGTTCCAAATGGACACCACAGCCAGTGTCTCATTCCCTCTCTTCCTTCCTTTCTGAACAGGGACACATTCAGGGGAAAAGGGGGATATTTCCTTCAGATTTCTCACTTCTCCAAGACAGCTGGGCTCAAATTCTTCCCTGGTGAACATTAGGGGTAAATTTGGCCTGTAGAACTTTTTATTCTGCACTGGATTCTCCTTCCTTCCCTCCCTCCTTGCCCTGCACTGACCTTGTGTCCAAATACATTGCAATATAATTTACTGGCATAGTTTTACAAAGCTTTACTGATATAGCTTCTTCTGAACAAGAAATGAGGACTGTATGTGTTCTTTCTTCAAATATTGGCCACTCCATGAGCCTCTGAGCAGACTTGGATCCTAACCCAACTCCTTTTAAAGTCAGTGGAAAGACTTCAATGGGAGTTGGATCGGACCCTACATTTCCAAATTTTAAGAAATGTGCATGTGATATTTCGATCACACCTGGATTTATGTTCTAAGAAGTTGCCCTTTTTCAACATGGTTATAAATATTTATTATTTTTGTTTCAGCATTGTACTGGGGTCCCAACCAGAATCAGGGTTTTATTGTATTGCACATTGTACAGCACTCTGGCAGCCCTCCTTTTTCTATAGTCCAGAGAATCCTACCATAATTCTCTGAAGCGGTGTCTAAGCAAGTTTTGTATTGGGTTTTAATGCCATAGGACTAGGTTCTTCTTTTGTTATTCATGTTAATAGACCTTGGAACACTACCAAGAGCTGATGACAGAAATATAGACCCTAGGCCAACTGTTGCTGTCAGTTACACACATGCAAGACCATAAATGAGTCAACAAACGAGATAGGTCAGATTCAGTTAAAAGTTAGGAGGGCTTCATGGGTGCAATTGAGAACAGAATTTGGCTCCATAGCTTTCAAGCAAAAAGTTTCACTAATACAGATAGACCAATGTGCCCCGTGGGATCCTTCTTTCTTCGGAATGAATCTAGTGTTTTCCTTGATTTGAGGACAAATGCTTACAGTGCTTTCTTACAATGTAGAAATATATGCACTTTTGGTAAAAGTGGAGATGGATGTGTGAAGTTCAAAGTTCTCTTATGGTTCAGATAGTATGAAATTCTGATTCTTATACATTTTACAGCGATTACTCTGATTCAGATATGTTGTAGGGCTTGCGGAGTTAATCTAACTCCAGTTCTACTCTTTCCCAACATAAAGGGCATTTAGCTCTGGTGTTCTGGTTCAGGAAAAGTCACTCCAATTTATTTGCGCTATTTTTCTACAGGGTGAGAAAATCCATGTCCCATAAACATACTTGCTTCAGCTAGACATGTTTAGGTACTGAAACGCCAATGCTATGCATTTCTCTGACTAGATAACAAAATACCTAAGAGGAGTCACAAATGGTACCTCACTGAGGAGTGTGGTGCTTAATTCATTGTCTGTAAGACTCACTGAAATGTTTGGATGGGCAGTATTCTAGAACTGCGATACCGCTATCCTTAGACTGTATTCCACATTATATCAGAGAAGTTAAAGGCTGCTTGTGCAGGGTCCAGATTTAATACCCTCAGAACAAACTTCCCATTGAAATTATTTGGGACATCCATTTAATGGGATATGGACAGAAGCAGGAGAGGACTAGAATTACCTCATAAGGTCAAAAGGAGGTGTCTCCATAAGTAAAGGAAGGAAGCACTCTAGGAGTTACATAAATGATAGCCTGGATATACAAGGAGGCTCTAAACGACAACTCTGGAAACTGAAGTCCTCTGTTATTTCACTGAATAGGTGAAACGTGGGCAGCTCCAGAGTGACCTGGCCCACACCACTCTTAACTGTAACCTAGAGAGACTAGTTCTAGAAATGGGAGGACAACTTCACTCCCTATAGCCTATTCCGTCCTTGACCTCTCTTCTGAGACCTCACTAGTGCCAGTTATGATGGTGGTTTTGTGGTGTAGACACCTGTCAACATGAAATTGGGCCAAGATCACCAGACCCATTTCCCAAAGGCCACTCAAAAGCCTTCATAAGGTAATGACTTGCAGCTGTTATCAACCTGGGGCTTGATTCAAACTGGTGATGTAGTGGTGGATGATGCTTTGAGCTTGTTGTCACACTAAGCTATGCATTACATGGATGGAAGAATATTAAGTAGGTGATATAATTGCATATTACAGGGGGGGTATGTGTGTATGTGAAATGAATTCTGCTTGTCTCACCATACATCCCATGTGAAAAACCTAATTTTGACACTCTCATGCGCTCTGTCAGCCAACCACATGCCACCTCAGAGGTAGCCACTGATCAGTGGTAGTACATCAGCCCAACTGATCAGTGGTTGCAAAGGGCTTTGATATCCCAGGATGAAAGGGCACTATATAAATGCCCCCATTCACTTAGGTTCCATACTGTACAGCAAACAGAAAAATCATTTCCCACAGGTTTAGAAAGGCGTATTCCTGTTTATTAATTGAAGACCACATAAAGAATGCTTGGTTAAAATGTTCCTTTCTGAGTCGGCATTTCAGTGCAGGCCCAGTGAATGGAAATAATTCTGAGATTTTTGCATGAGCAAAAAGGTACGAATGTAAATTTTGCACAGCTCTTTAGAACGAATTTTCCTTTACAAGTACAATGGAACCTTTTATATGGGTCTGTGCCTGTTCTACAGAAGTGCCTGGGAGTTGAGGGCACTCAGACCTTTACGAGGTTAGGTCCATGTTGAAATCATTTTCCTAGAGGTAGAAGTTCCTTAAAAACAGAAATGTAAAAGGATCTACATTTTAAACACAGAGACAAATTAATGTCTCTTTTATTGTTAGCAGCTAGACTTTGTATTGCATAGTGTTGGAAAAATGTGACTCCTCCTCCTATGGCATTGTGGTATAGTAAAATATGCCTATGCGTTCTTGTTATGGGAAAAATTTTCACATCAAGTACTTACACAAGAGAAGCACCAAAAAGAGGATAGGTGTTTAGAAATTTGGTTACCCTTTTTAGCATTCTCAGAAGAGAAGGGCTCCCCAGCAAGCAAGACAAAATCTTTAGCCAGTTTTTTTTTATTTAACTTATCCTGAATAAGTAATATAAGATCTTATATGTTAATGGTTTATTATAACTCTGCCTTAATAAAGTTTCCAAACAAACAAAAAATCCCACCAGAAATGTAATTTGTACATTACAATGCAGTGAAAAAATCTGGGACTTTCAATATATTTCACAATAAGCCAGATAATCAGGGTCACTATACAGATGGTACCCTCTTTTACATTCATGTGATACATGACCACACTCAGAACAGAATGTTATGGATCTGTTCTTATAGACTGGATCTATATAAAATTTCTTCCTATCTGTTCATGTTATTTTGAGCAGTCTAGTTATGTAGCCCTCTTGGTTCATTAAGAAAGTTGTGTCAAAACCCTTCTGTCTGTTATCTACTGTAAGAATATTCAAGTGCTTCAGAGATGCCCGTTCTTGATCACAAGAAACATAATATTTTTCATATATCATAACCATAAAAAAAATTGCAAGGCAAAATGGAGATAAGGCACAGGCTTAGGCTGCCTTTTGAAGATTTATTAAAACAAACTGATATGTCTTATAATGTGCATGTAACCAGAATGCATAACTGACAATGATAATCATTAACAGGTACTAATGTTATTTCAGCACAGAGAATAGAGCAAGACAGTCTAAAGCTCCATGCATACAGCAGAGGAAATCCAAACTGCGATAATTAAATTCAAATAAACCCTGGGGTGAAAATTCCTGGTCTCCCTAAGATAAGAGAAATGTATTTCTACCATCTATACTTCATTTATTTCTCTTGAAGACTCTAATTTGTTTTTAAGTTAATAGATCAAACATTCTTATAACAGTTCGTACAACTGTCTCAAATATGTGCAAAGTATCCGCCAGGCTAGGACCACCAGCAAATTTTTATGATTTCTTTACACTACAAATATTTGGCAGAACTGAAATCACCCAATAAAATAAACCTGTGGATTCATCTGCAGTTTTAGACTCTCTCCAAGTATTCTTTGGACTTTTTCCCAAAATAACTGATGCTCATCATATTCCAATATCAAATGAAAATATGTCCTAATTTTCATGTCTCACTACCACCATCTGTTATTAAAGAGAAAGTCTTCTTTTTCATAGCCAGCCAGGTGGCTTGGCGGCAGCCACGCGGCCATGAGAGAGGCTCCGGTCTGGCAGCACCTTTGGCTCTCATCAGTGCCAGACTGGCGGAGTTCAGACATGTCACAAAGGCAGAGCACTGATGCTGTGGTGACAGAAGAGCAATGCTTCCGGCATCAGCACCTCCAGCCAGTTGGTACCCAAAGAAATGCTAGCAACGGAACATAGACGCTGGAGGATTTGCATGCTGTTTATGTGCATCCAAGAGAGAGGAAGAATAGAGATTCATTTGGGATTACTCATGGCAATCTCTCTGCTTGAAGAAAAGATTCAGGGGTCCTGTGTGGACATGCCTTTGGTCAGGGTTAGGTGAGATTGGGGGAGGCCCTCAATATGGGTGGAAATTAACAGAGAAAATAAATCTGCTCTTATATAAACTCTATGAGTCAACCAGTAGAGGTATTCATTTGGGACCTGCTCCAAAGCCCATGGACCACAACGGGAGTCTGCACTGACTTCAGTGGGCTTTGGATCAGGTCACTGACGGTTTAGAGTCCCTGTACTTTAGCTTCACAGTCTTTCAGCTCTTCCCAGGATTATATCCATGAGAATTTGAACATTAAAGCCTCTCTTCCCACACCAGGTGTATTTATTTATAAACCCATTAAAGCCTGTGTTCTCCATGCCATTGCCTTTGGCAAATCAGAACTGACATTATTTTCTGCAGAGCCCCAGTCAAAGTATCGAAGATTGCTGCCCTTGGAGAGAACTAGGCTGCATCCAGGACAGGTGTTCCAGAGTTCATAAAAGCCCTTTCCATTGCAAAACATTCAGGTTGTGCATTTTTAGTGTTAGATCCAATAAAACTACTGGAACATCTGGAAAATGGTGTCAATTTTACAAGTTTTCCAGCAGCAAGAAGCCTGACTTTTGTTTCCACTGGCCACCCAGCTGTGTGGTGGGCCATTCACTTGTGTGTATTGCTTATTAGGGTTGACATCCACCCCGACTGTTGTAAGGCACTCCTGTTACAAGGCTTGTCTCAGACCCCATTAGACTAGTTGGCACAAGAAAATCCTTTGCTTGGCGACTTGGTAACACTGAGTTAAAATATCATATCGAGGGCCCTACCAAATTCACAGCCATGAAAGACATGACACGGGCCATGAAATCTGGTGTTACCCATGAATTCTAGTAGTGTAGGGGAGGGCAGGGCTGGGGGATCTTACCATGTGCCGGGCTCCAGATGCTAGTCCCAGCCAGCTGAGAAGGGACAGGACTTCCTCTTCCCCTGCAGGGGCTGTTCCCAGTGCCAGGTCAGACTCATTTCTGGGAACTCCCCCCAGCTGCAGGAAGCTCCGTGGCTGCTGGCTGGGAGCCTAGCTCTGAAGAGAGTGCCACTGCCAACAGCAGTGCAGAAGTGGGGGTGGTAATAATCAGAGGGGTAACTGTGTTAGTCTGATATGTAAAAGCAGCAAAGAGTCCTGTGGCACCTTATAGACTAACAGATGTATTGGAGCATGATTCTTGCTTGCATATTTATACCTGCCTCTGGAAATTTTCACTACATGCATCTGACGAAGTAGGTATTCACCCACGAAAGCTCGTGCTCTTTGCTGCTTTTATGGTGGTAATAATGTGAACTCTCTACAATAGTCTTGCGACCCCCCCAGCCTGCTTTTGGGTTGAGACCTCAGTGTTAACAATACCATCAAATTTCAGCTTTAAATAGCTGAAACCGTGAAATTTATGATTTTTTAAATCCTATGACCATGAAATTGATCAAACTGGGGACTATGGATTTGGTAGGACCATATCACAGGGGTCGCAATCTATGACTTTTTGATGCTGCAACACAACTTTGTGACACATGTCATAATATCAGGAAAGGTAGCAACCAGAGCTGATCAGAAACTTTTCAACAAAAGATGTCTTTGATATAAAATGCAAAATTGGTACTTTTCATTGGAAAATCTTCATTGTGCTGAGACTTTTCAATTTTCCATCCGGAAAATGGAAGCAAAGCATTTAGTTTTGGATCAATCCAAACTGAAAACAGTTCAGATTGAGTCTTCCCAAACTGAAAATGTTTCAATTCCTGTGATGTTCAACATTAACCTGCATCCACATAGGCTATCACAATGCATCAGAGAAGTCCCATAACTGCTGTGCATCACGGGAGATGTTGTCTGGCCAGGGAGCTTGACCAGTGCAGAGAAATGGGGGCCTAGATGTATCAAAAGTACAACTCTGACAAGCTGGGGCAGTTCATGCATCTGCAGTTAAGTGTTGAATCAACCGGAAAATAAACATTTTGGTTCAGGAATGTTGAAATATCTCAATGTTTCAAAATAAGATTTTTTTTAGAACTTTTCATTCTGTGTCATGTTTTGATATTTTGACTTGGGGGCCCAATTTAGGATGAAAACAAATGTCAAAATATCAGAATTTCCTGCAGGACAGAAATTCAATCAGCTCTAGTGACAAGTCTATTCTTATGCCTAAAACTAACTCTGCTGGCTGATAGGGAGTATTGGACCATGCAGCGTTTTTTTAAACCATACAATGTGACTGTTAGATTCGATATTAAATACTATCAGCCTTATTTCATAGATGAGGAAACTGGCTCAGACCTCACCTACATGAGTTTCTCCCCTTTAGGAGATTATCTTAAAACATAGGCCTATAATAGTTTTTTGGTTTTTGCAAAGAAAGATTAAAGTGATTTTGAAAAAAAACAGGTTTAATACAGTTTTCCACCATCCACACCAGTGTGCATGACTATCTTTAACTTGTATTTGTGGAAACATTTTTTTTAAAAGTAATTTCCTAACAAGAGGAGAAAACATAGGCCTCCATTCTGGGCTGCATGTGTAAATGAAAGCTGTGGCTGCACTTCCCTGGATAATGAGAGTGTAAGTGACTAAGCTAGCCATCCAAATCACCCAGTATTTTTTACACCAGCAAAGTATAACCACAAACCGGAGCTCTTTTGGGTGTGACCCTGTAGCCACACACCTCTTCCCCTCTACGCAGCCCATTGTCTCTGCAGCAGCTGCAGTTCACAAGGACATTAGCATCACTGAGCTGATGCCTCTAACACTGCAGCTTGGGGAATTTGGACAGTAGCACAAGGGGGGAAAGATCTCTGTTGGCTGCATGTGAATATAGGCATGAACTGTTTCTAAGGCAAATCCTGAATGCATCTGTAGAGGAAAATGTCCCTTTAGATAAGCTCTCACTGTCACAGCACAAATACTATAAAGTCCCCCCAAGGTCTGCTCCGATGCAGTGTTTACACAATAGTCTGCAAAAGGGCCCTTCCCCCTGTCTGACAAGCACCAGCTGGAGGTTGAGGGGCTCACTTTACCAGCTGCTATTCTTCCCAGATGCTTTGCCACCCTTTCCCCTCTCTCTCACAACTCCTGCCTACGCCAGCTGGCTTTCACACAGTGTGCCCAGGCAAACATGTTCCATGAGGGTGACCCACCATATTACACAAAGGCAAACAGGCTACCTAGCAGGCCAAAAATCTTGTACAAAAAAAGGCAGCGCAGAGAAGGAAGCACATAAAAGGACACGGGGTCATGAGGGGATATTGCCCAAGGGAGAGACACTGAGACTGGCATTGTTAGATGATGCTACTGAGTGGGCTTTCTGTACAGCAGCTGTGCACATTAGTTTAGAGCAGCCCCACCGCTCTTCTGCTTTTACAGTCATCGACTCTAAGACCAGAAGGGTCCACTATGATCATCTAGTCTGACCTCCTTCCGTTAGTCCTGCATGCCAACTTTTTTCCAGCCACCCCACCTGAGAACGAGTACACTAGAATTTTGGACTCCAAGTTCCTTCTTGGCTAAGCCACACTCATTTTAGGGGTGGGAGGATCACCTCAGAAGTGTAGAGTAGGTGCCCCCGGTGACAGCCACCATCTTGACCACCACTCTGGGGCTCTCCAGAGGTAGCTGGGGTTGTAACACTCATATTCTCTGTGGATTTTCACATTGGAGGGGAGCCCTGTAATACACTCTCCCCATGGGTTACACTCCCACTGTACACAGGCATAGCGGCTTACCCATTGTGAAACACAATGGTAAACTAAGTCCATACCATAAAGGTGGACAGGAGAGTTAAATGGTTTGCCCAAGGCCATGGAGTGAGTCAGTGGCTGGAATCTCATAACTCAGGAGACCCTGGCTCCGCCTCACTTATGCAATCTATGCCGCCTCCTCTAAGGCATAGTATATTAGGGTCATTGTATAAAATTCAGATCACTTTTAAAGAGAATAGTGTGGCAGAAGCAGTCAAAATTAACTGATGCTTTTCATTCTTGTTCAAAAATCAGTTTTTCAAAGGTACATTTGATAATTAATTTTGCACAATTTCATTAGGAAAACTCTCTCCCAGATTAAAAATCTAAATGCCAAGTTTCAGCCCATAAGGGTGTTTTTGTTCCCCTTTTTCTGGCAACATGGTTAACCCCAGAAAAAAGTTTATTATGGAAATGCTGACAGCTCCTTAAGCAGAGCATCGCATTTGCAACTCTGTAATTATGCCTACTTCAAAATGTTCCAAAGAAAACAGGATTTTCTTGTTCAAACAAATCTTGAATGGTTTTAGACCCCAATTGAAATCATTCAGAGCAAGAAAGGACTGCCTTATATATTCAAAACCAGGGCTGTACCAGGGAGATGTGCAAGGAGCTAAATGCAGACTGGCTTTACAACGTTACTCTAATTAGATCCACATCTCTGACTTTCTCTCTTGAATGAGTAAAACCCAGATTAACCTTATTATTAAATCTCTTGATTGATTTAGAAAGTCAATGTGGATTAAAGAGAGTCTAGATATCTTCCCCTAATTACTCCCAATATGGAGCCAATCAACATGTCTCTGTAACTAACAAACTTGTTTTATGTCATCTCTCAACAAGATACTGCATTATTAGATATAAGTTTAGTTGAATTAATGAATGGCCCTCAAAGAAAACGGAGCTTAGTAATTTCGCTGTTGCATTTTTATCTCCCCACAGAATATCATTCGTCAGATTTTCCATGGCCTTAAAGATGGTTACAAGTAAATGTGTGGTGCCTAAAGTGTGTGGCGTATTTAAATTATAGACCAACCAGCATTTCATTGCCACTTTCCTGCTAAAGGCAGACATATGCCTATGTTGAAAAGTTTTCCAGGATCTCATTTCTATAGCATATGACCAGGACACAGCTAGCTATGTGAGCATATATATATATACAATATATATGAACAAGATCACCAAGCTGCACCCAAAGGAGCACAATAAATTATAGAAGGGAATTTTCCCTCCCTCCATCTGCAAGTTGTGATTTTTGTCATTATTGTTGTTTCTAAATACTGATTCTTCCCAGTTACATTCATTATACCCAAGCTTTACTGCGGGGAGTTATAAGCCTCAGACTAAGGAGGAACTTGGTTTCAGGGTGGTCCTGCTTAAAAAAATTATATGTGGAGAGGGATTACAAGTGACTCTCCATCTTCCCGCCCTCTCTGCATCTACCCAGAGCCCAGTCCAGCTACTCAAATTGGGTGCTGGCATGAGGATTTGGTTCATAAGCAAACAAGAGTCTTCCCTGACTACACAGCCCTCGTAAATTTTCAGAATGGAAATTTTGTATATCATTCTTGGGAGTGGTTCTTTGTACTTCTGCTGGGGCGGCATACCTATCATGAAGAAGCCATGTTTGGGGCTTTCCTTTTGGTGGCCCCATCTCTTCACCCCACATCACTTTCCCCTTCGTGGGGCTTGCAGTGCTGATGCCGCCACAGCAAAAACTCCTGAGAGTCCGGGGGAAACCCCATAAGCCCATAAAAACCAGGCTGAAGCCCGAGCATCAGCAGGCAAACCCCTGTTATACTCTTTCAAACCATCTAGTATGCACGCCTAGCCTGCACTAACTCAGCTGGCAGATTCAAAACACAGTGCAACCACAGGTCTTGAATTCAGGGAGTTCAAAGGCTGCAATTATGTCCAGCCCTCACACAGGGTTGCAATGGGCTGGTTGAGGGTATCCTTGTGCCCTTGTACCTCCATTAGTCCCCTGTGCAATAATCCAGCCGTGTATTAGTTTCTGTGTATATGGTGCTATGCAATTATGATAATTTTATTTGCTTTCTTCTACAGCCTTACATTTCAGGAGCAGCTGCCATTAGGGATGCAGACATGATACAATATTGAGTCAAACCCCTGCAGCGGTTCCTTTAAGCTACCATAAAGGTAATTTAGACTGGAAGTATATGGTCTTTGTGTATGGAAAACCATGACAATTTAGCTTTTGTATCAACCAAATATGTACAGGAAGGAGTTGCACCCATATCAGCACAGATGGCCCAGTGGTTAGCCTGGGGCTCAGGAACCTAGACTTCGGTTCTCTGTCCTCACACAGGCTGTCTGTGTGACCCTACATAAGTGATGCAGGCTAAGATTTTTTACAAGTATTTAGGCATTGCTACACTCAGCATTGCTATGCCTTAGTCTCATTTTCAAAAGTGATGTGGGCACTTAGAAGCCTAAATCCCCCTGACTGCCAAGGGCAGCTCAGGGCGCCAGCATACCAAGCGCATACCTGGGGCAGCAAGCCACGGGAGGCAGCCTGCCGGTCACCATAAGGGTAGCAGTCAGGCTGCCTTTGGTGGCATGCCTGAGGGAGGTCCCCCGGTACCACGGTTTTGGTAGCAATTCGGCGGCGGGTATGCCTGACTGCCATGCTTGGGGCAGCAAAATACATAGAGCCAGCCCTGCTGACTGCCAATGAGATTTTGGCTCCTAATGAGACCTGGGTTCCTAAATTAGTTAGGCATTGCAACGTTTAGCACAGCAACACCTAAATATCTGGTCCTTAGTCTCTCTGTGCCTCAGTTCCCCATCTGTAAAATGGGACAATAGCACTTCCCTGCCTCACAGGGTGTTGTGAAGATACGTACATCAAAGATTGTGAGACACTCAGATAATGGGGCTGTGGTAAACTCTTTCCCAAATCTGGACTTTAGCGTACAAAATTTGGGTGCTTACTGCAAACCTCCCCAAGCTCATACCCAGCTTGGATCTTATTTCGCTGCCACCAGCCGAAGTTTTCCAGGGTTTCGGCCCCCTCGGGTTCCCCAAACCTTTCCTTGGGGGACCCCTCCAAGACCCAGAGCCCCTGGGTCTCCTCTATCTCATCCCCCAGCTTCCCCCCCTTTCCTGGGTTAGCCGGTGCGATGCTGTCCTATTCCCTTTGAATACAACCAGAGAGGCAATCTAGCTTCCCCGAGGCAATGCTCAAACTCTAGTAAGCTACACAAGAGATTCACCCCTCCCTTGTCCAGCGAGCCTTCCCAGCCCTGGAACAATAGGAAAGTAAGACACAGAGCTTGGGCTTTTCCCTCAGCCCCTAAGCCTGTCACAGATATACAGAGCTCTGGGCACAGAAATTCCCTCCCTCCCCTTTAACCTCACTAGGAAAAGAAACTCCCCAAATTTTAAAAAAAGAAAACTTTAATAAAAAGGAAGAAAATACAAAACAAAATACTAGCATAAAGATCAATACAGGCTCTTGCTTATAAGAAAATATGAAATAAACCAGCAGATTAAAAGAAGCCAATTAAACCAGTCCAGCCAAATCAACACCCATGTAAATAATAATCAAAGCACCATCACAGCCGATTATCTTTGGTTATCCTTGTACTCACACTTGATAGTGAAAATTGAAAAGAAGAGGAGTAGAAAAGCCTTGTTTACTCTCACGCCGAGGACACCCGAGTTCCCAGTTCCCCCAGACTTAAAAAAATCCAGGGTCATCACTGAATGTCCTCGGTCAGGTGTTTGGTCCCCCCTTTTTTTCAACCCGTTAAATCAGGTAAAAGAAAATTAACCCTTCCTACCTAACTTAACAGGGGCCCATAATAAATACACACCCTTGTAGAGACCCTAGAAGTCAAAAAGACCTTTCATATGTACTAATTCAGCTAAGCTTATCACCCTTTCAAGTCTCCCCTTCCTATTTTCCCCAAAGTGGTCTCATAAAAGTAATACCTGGCAGAAAAATTCTGTAATTATCCTTTTGTCAATGGAAAATTAGGCGTTTGACTAAAACAAAACTGGTGAAAAGTTAGCCTGAAAACAAACAAACAAAATATCAGTTGAAAATGACCATCGAACCAAACATTTTCCATGGATTTATTTCCCTATCCCTCATTAATTTTCCAACCAGATCTATTAAATGCATGCCATCACTTCCTTTAGAAGATTAGTCCATAGCGCTAATATGAACTACACTATCAGAAGCTGTGCATGAACAGTCACCTGAATTTTCAGAGAGGAAAAGGAAATGTGTGTTTAATGCATGGGCTGGAACTCAGGGCATTTAGGGTTAATTCTCACATCACTTGCCATGGACTTCCTGTAGCCTTGGGCAAGTGAACTTGGTCACGTTCCTCAGTTCCCCACATTAACAATCAAGGGTAAATATACTCCCTTTTCCCCATTCTTGTGGTTTGTCTATTCAACAGTGTAAGCTCTCTTGGATAAGGACTAGGTATCAGAGGGGTAGCCGTGTTAGTCTGGATCTGTAAAGCAGCAGAGAATCCTGTGCACCTTATAGACTACAGAAGTTTTGGAGCGGGAGCTTTCGTGGTGAAATACCCACTTCGTCAACGCAGGTAAGTGGAATTTCCAGGGCAGGTATATATAGCATAGCAAGCAAACTAGAGAAAACGGGTTAGTTCATCAGGGAGGATGAGAGCCCTGTTTAAAGCAAGTTGAGGGTGAAACGCAAGGGAGGAGAAACTGGTTCTGTTAGTTGGCAAGCATTCACAGTTTTTTTTAGTCCTGAAAGATGATGGTGTCAAATTTGCAGATGAACTGAAGCTCAGCAGTTTCTCTTTGAAGTCTGGTCCTGAAGTTTTTTTGCTGCAGGATGGCCACCTTAAGGTCTGCTATAGTGTGGCCAGGGATAAGGACTGTTTCTTGGTGAGTGTATGTACATCCCCCACCACAACCAAGCTCCACATTCAGTTCTGTCCTCTGAGTGCTATTGTAATGTAGTGTAAATAATAATCAAATTCAGGTGTGGGTTCTAAAACCCCCAACTTTCTTGAGCTGAAGATAGGTTTCACAACCCACTGGAAGGGCAGAGGCCACATGCAAAATTTGAATTCTGATCTGGGTTTGCAGCAAATTTTGGATCTGGGGATCCTTTGTCCCCATTCCCAACTTTTCCTTCTTAATTTCTTTTCTTTGTAGCTAACTGTATTATTCTGTTTCTTAGGCTAAATAGCTAGTGTCTGGGCTTGGTTTTTAGAAAGGAGAAAGGAAGAGTGAGCAAAAAGTTCTTGCTGGGCTCTCTGCTGCAGGAAGAAAATGGGATGAGGTGGCAGGAACAAGCTGTGAAAGCACTAAATAAATAAAATCCTAAGAGGAAAAGGTAGCTGTTACATCATCAGTTTTTGCAGAGTCAGCCAAGGTTTGTTCGCTTTAACAGCTGCTCATGTGAGCAAGAGCTTGCGGGGTCAGGCTCATAAGTGGGAGTGAGTTTTGCTGTTGACACAAGCTCTGCAGGACAAAGGGTTAGACTCCATGCTACACCAGAGAGCATTAGATTTAGTAAAACAACGGGTAGTTTAGACTGGAGGAACTAAACTTCAAATGCAGAAATTTTACAGAAACCTTATTCAAGCAGAACTTCTACTAGCTTCAGTGGCAGTTAGGCCCCACTAAGGAATTGTAATCCTGTGATGATCTGCAGCATACAGCAGCAGCCCTCATACACTTTACTGACACTTCACACTATAGATTTGCCCTATAATAGGAAATTTTTCTCAGCTGGGAAAAAGGGCCTGGCCTTTTAAATCTGGCAGAAATCAACAGGCCCCCCCCCCCCCCCCCCCCCCCCCCCCCCCCCCCGCCCCCATGTGGCCAGTTTGTAACTAGCTACCCCTGGCAAGGTGTCCTCCTGGTAAGTTGTCTTATCTGCTGTGGAGTTTTCCCTTTCTTATTTTTGAGCATGTGACACATTGTTAGAGGAATGCAGGATCTGGCCACTAAACTGTGAATTTAAAAGTATGTGTGGGTGTCGAACAACTTGAAGACATCTAGCTACTTTATGTGGGACCCTACCACAGTCTGATTTGTAGGCTCTTTTTGGTTTACTACACAGACTTTTTTTTAAACTTCCTCTTGGGTTCAGTTCACAACAGGCTCCAGCTTATCCACTTTGTTTTTCTATTGGAGAGACATTTTGTAACTATTGTATTTACAGAGCAAATCTCTTCACTCCCCTCCAAAAAAGGCCAAAGTGAAACAAAAGCCCTGAGAGTCACAAAGCACAAACAGCATAGAAATTTAAACCTATAATATTGCGCTTGGATTGCAGTTCTCCTTCGGGAAAACAACAAACCAAAGCGCAAAAAGGTCTCAATAAAACAGTTGACTTAAGAAGAGATAGCAGTTCTGCAATGATTCAGGCTCCATATGGAATGCAACATGCAATAAACAATAGCGCACGCAGATGAGTCTGTGGATGTTCTCCAGCTGTCTGCCCATGTCTTTGATGGCAAGCTACAAAGTTCTTTCCCTACATAGTCATCTCTGCAGGAAGTATGAGGTGACTCCCCTATGTTCTTGTATCAGATTTAGCAGTGGAATAATAATAATAAAGGGAACCCAAAAGTTTATGAAGCCCAATACTGCTGTATTGAGCTTTAATTCCCATTTGTTCAATGCTATATGCTTTTTATTATTTAATTCCTATTAAAATGAGCAAAGCAGTGAATGACTATAGTGAAATTCTAGGTGAAGAACAGCCATATTTTTCCAGGGGTATAGAGTTTGAGGCAAGTACTGGTGAAGGTGCTATTCTTGGCTGCCCCATTGGCGATAGTGGACAATCAAACCTGGGTTTCTCCTACCTACCTGACCTGCGTGTGAATCATATTTGGGCTTGACATATATCTTGATGCTTCTTGGGCCAGCTGGTCTTGCAAAGACTCTAGTATGGAGTCTGACTGAGCTCTAATGAAAATGCTAATCCCGGTAGCAAACAGAATCCATTTCATTCTTCCCTAGTTTACAGATAATCAGGACAGTGGTTATGCACCAAATTCTGCAGTCCTAAATGGATGTCTTATTGAACTAAGGTCCACAGAATTTGGCCTGGAACTTTTCCCCTGCTTGGAAGCCAATCACAGACAAAGCAGCAGAGAATCCTATGGCACCTTATAGACTAACAGACGTTTTGAAGCATGAGCTTTCGTGGGTGAATACTCACTTCGTCAGATGCATGTAGTGGAAATTTCCAGGGGCAGGTATATATATGCTAGCAAGCAAGCTAGAGATAAAGAGGTTAGTTCAATCAGGGAGGATGAGGCCCTTCTTCTAGCAGCTGAGTTGTGTGAAAACCAGAGAGGAGAAACTGGTTCTGTAGTTGGCAAGCCATTCACAGTCTTTGTTCAATCCTGAGCTGATGTGTCAAATTTGCAGAATGAACTGAAGCTCAGCAGTTCTCTTTGAAGTCTGGTCCTGAAGTTTTGTGCTGCAGATGGGGCACCTTAAGATCTGCTAGTGTGGCCAAAGATAGGTTGAAGTGCTCTCCTACAGGTTTTGTATATTGCCATTCCTAATATCTGATTTGTGTCCATTTATCCTTTTCCGTAGGAGACTGATTTCAGTTTGCGATGTAACTAGCAAGAGGCATTGCTGGCATATGATGCGTATATTACATGGGTGGATGTTGCAGGTGGAATGAACTGGTGATGGTGTTGGCTGATCTGATAGGTCCTGTAGATCGGTGTCGCTGGTGTAGATACGTGGGCAAGTTGGCATTGGGTTTGTTGCATGGATTGGTTCCTGAGCTGGAGTTACTATGGTGTGGTGTGCAGTGTTGCTGGTGAGAATACATTTCTGAGTTGTGCAGATTGTCTGTGGCGAGGATTGGCCTGCCACCCAAGGCTGTGAAAGTGTGGGATCATTGCCAGGATGGTGTTGTAAGACCCCTGATGATGTAATTGGAGGGGTTAGCTGGGGGCTGTATGTGATGGGCCAGTGGAGTTCCTGTGGTTTCTTTCTTGGATTTGTCTTGCAGAGGAGGCTTCTGGGGTACATGGCTGGCTCTGTTTGATCTGTTTTCTTATTTCCTCATTGCAGGTATTGTAGTTTGAGAATAATGCTTGGTGGAGATTTTGTAGGTGTTGGTCTCTGTCTGAGGGGGTTAGAGCAGATGCGGTTGTACCTCAGTGCTTGGCTGTAGACAAGGATCGTTGATGTGCCTGGGATGGAAGCTGGAGGCATGAAGGTAGGCATAGCGGTACGGTAGTTTTTCAATATCGGGTGGTTTGTTAAATGTGACCATACTTATTTGCACTGTGGTGTCTAGAAAGTGGACCTTCCCATGTAGATTGGTCCTCAAGCTGAGCTTGATGGTGGGGTGGAAGCTGTTGAAAATATTGTGGTGGAAATTTCCAGAGTCTCCTTCCCATGGTCCAGATGATGAAGATGTCATCAATGTAGCATAGGTAGAGAAGGGCGTGAGTGGACGAGAGTTGAGGAAGCGTTGTTACCAGTCAGCCATAAAAATATTGGCATATTGTGGGGCCATGCGGGTCCCATAGCGTGCCACTGATCTGGAGATATATATTGTCATCATAAATTGAAATAGTTGTGTGTGAGGAGTAAAGGCACAGAGCTCAGCAGCCAGTTGTGCTGTGGGCATCATCAGGGATACTGGTTCCTGGACAGCTGTATAGATCCATCTGTGTTGGGATGTTTGTAGTAAGAAGCCTCTACATCCATGGTGAGTTAGGATGGTGTTTTCTGGAGGTGACCAATGCATTGTAGTTTCCAGGAAATCAGTGGGTGTCACGGAGATAGCTGGAGTGCTGGTGGCATAGGGTCTGAGTAGAGAGTCACATATCCAACAGTCCTCAGTGAGAGTGCCAAATGCCCGAGATGATGTCCAGGATTTCCGGGTTTGTGGATCTTGGGTAGTAGATAGAATAACCCTGGTCGGGGCTCTAAGGGTATGTTGATTTGTTCCGGTGTTAGTGTAAGGAGTGTCCTGAGTAGATGGTGCAGTTTCTTAGTGTATTCCTCAGTGGGATTTGAGGGAAGTGGCCTGTAGAATTTGGTATTGGAGAGTTGTCTGGCAGCCTCCTTTTGGCTTTTACAGATCCAGACTAACATGACTACCACTCTGATACTTGAAACCACAGACAGGCTTTTTGAGGTAGGTCCCTTAATTTCAACAGGGCCATGGCCATTGGATTTGTGTTGTAGGACACATGGGGGGCATGTGTCCTTCCCCCAGCCTGTGGGGAGGATCCACTGAGCCCAGGAACTCCAATAATTATGGGGAACAACAAAAAACATAACAAGGGCAGGTGTGAACGTCAAAAAAAGGGAACCTGAAGGGGACACTGAGCAGAGAATCCCAGAGAGCACCTACTGCTCCTCGAAGGTGTCAAGGGAGCCAGCGGATGCCACCCAGAGGAACTTTGCCTGGATGCGTGAATAGAGGGAGGATCAGAAATAGGCCCCATGGTTGCAGAGATCCCCCTCAGCCAACATCCTCTCCCTGGCCATCGCCAGGAGGAGGTCCCGCGACTTTGGATAGGTTATGAGTATATGAGAAGATTGGGGGGGGGGGGGAGAAGGGCAGCCAGAAATGCAGCAGTATGTCAAGGAGGAGCTGAAAAGGGGGTTGCAACTTGGCACACTCTAGGTAAAAGTGCACCAGGGTCTCCCTCATGGTGTAAAAGGGACAGGCAGCAGGGACGGAGATGAACCAGGCCAACTACACACTCGTGCTCATGGCTCCATGAAGGAGCTGCCAACCAATATCCCCTGCAAGCCGTGGGACCAAGGTGGAATATAGGCTGGACCACTGGGATTCCTCATGGGCTTGTATTGGACTTAAGGGAGTCAGGGGGTTTCAGGCACCAAAAGACCAGGAAGAGAGAGCCTTGGCGACTCTAGAAGTTCTACAGAAAAGGCTACTCTATCCTTCAGGACAGCCTGTGTTGCACCTATATATATTTAATGTGCCAAGTCATTTAATTGCCTGAAATACTGATCTCCTTGACTTAAGTGGTTTTACTCTGAAATTACAACAGCGTAGATTTTGAATTGGAATCCAGCTTTCTGTGTCTCTTTCTGCATCTCCAATCTGGTGATAATAAGGCTACTTTACATACTCCTTACTGGAATATTGAGAGGACAGATTGGTCCTTACTTGTACAACGTTGTGAAGATGTAAAGTATTATAACCAGAATTTTCAAAAGAGTGCAGCCCCCAGGTTCAGGGACAGTTTTTCAAAAGCTCTTAATACCCATCTAGGGATCAAAATAAGCGGGCACATATTAAAAAGACCTGAGCATACTAGATGCTATGGCCTCTGAAAATGTGGTCATCGGAATCCCAGTGGGAGCAGCTGGGTGTGGAGCACTGCTGAAAAATCTGTCCATTGGGTAAAAAGAACGAGTACTTGTGGCACCTTAGAGACTAACAAATTTATTTGGGCATAAGCTTTTGTAGGATAAAGAAATAAATAAATTTGTTAGTCTCTAGGGTGCCACAGTACTCCTTGTTCTTTTTGCTGATACAGACTAACATGGCTACCACTCTGAAACCTGTATCCATTGGGTAGGGGCTTAAAATGGGAGCTGATCTCTTTTTAAAATATAGACCCAGTTGTGGATGCTGAACTTTTGCATGCTGACCCTGAGCTCTTCTGAAAATTTGTGCCCCCATAAATGGTGATTGCTATTATGGAGCTCCAAATTTTGAAGTCCTTATTCTCAATCCCTGCTCAGACTGAACTCTCATTGGCTTCAGTAGGACTTTCCCCTCAAAAAAGACTGATCAAGGACCTCAGAATTTGGCCCATTATAATTATTATTGTGATTATGGGACATTGGATGGCTGAAGGGGAGGGTAAAGGTTTTGACCTCAGTGTCTACTGTTTGAATCCAGCCCAGGTCGGTAGTAGGTGAAAGTGAGAGTTGTTACAGTCTGGAATGATGCCCATTCCGGAGAACCTAGAGGAACTGAGTTAATGTTCTCAGTCCAGTTCTTAGCAGACAGATGTCCACATAATAAAAAAATGCAGCCTTGCTGAATGCCTGAAACTACCCCTGAAACTAGTCCCATCAGGCATGCTGTTTGTAGGAATGCTTCCATTATCACTGCCCAGGCTGCATCTGTTCTTTGGGGCTTTAGACTAGAGGTCCGTGAAGCCACCACTCTCCAGGAACACATAAAATCAAGAAAGATACTTTTTATAAAGTCATAGCAACAGGTCCCAATAACCTGGTCAGTGCCACAGCATCTGCTTGTCTTTTACTGCAAAGTGATTCCATGCACACGCAAGCAAAGCAGAACATTTAATTGACAGGCATGATTTGATTTGTCAAGAGGGAATGTGGTCCAGTGGCTAGAGTACTGCACTAGGACTTGGACCCAAGTCCTGTTTCTGACTCTGTACTGACTTTGGACACCTTACTTCTCCCTCTGTGCCTCTCTCCCTCCCACTCTTTGTCTGTCTTCTCTATTTAGATAGCAAGCTATCCAGGGCAGGGACTGTCTCTTGTTATGTGTTTGTACAATGCCTAGCATAACAGGGCCTCTGGAGGCTGCTTAAATACAAACTATTATTAATCATTAGGAAATATGCTAAATATCCTACAGTATTCTTGCCATCAAGTTAAAGAACTATGGATTGGATGAATGGACTATAAGGTGGATAGAAAGCTAGCTAGATCGTCAGGCTCAGTGCGTAGTGATCATTGGTTTGATGTCTAGTTGACAGCAGTATCAAGCGGAGTGCCCCAGGGGTCGGTCCTGGGACTGGTTTTGTTCAACATCTTTGTTAATGATCTGGATGATGGGATGGACAGCACCCTCAGCAAGTTCACAGATGACACTAAGCTGTGGGGGAGATGTAGATCTGCTGGAGGGTAGGGATAGGGTCCAGAGTGACCTAGACAAATTGGAGGATTGAGCCAAATGAAATCTAATGAGGTTCAACAAGGACAAGTGCCAAGTCCTGCGCTTAGGATGGAAGAATCCCACACACCGCTACAGGTTGGGGACCAACTGGCTAAGCAGCAGTTCTGCAGAAAAGGACCTGAGGATTACAGTGGATGAGAAGCTGGATATAAGTCAGCAGTGTGCTCTTGTTGCCAAAAAGGCTAATGGCACATTGCGCTGCATTAGTCAGAGCATTGCCAGCAGATCAAGGGAAGTGATTATTCCCCTCTATTTGGCACTGGTGAGGCCACACCTGGAGTATTGAGTCCAGTTTTGGGACCCCCACTACAGAAGGGATGTGGACAAATTGGAGACAGTCTAGCAGAGGGCAACAAAAATGATTAGGGGGCTGGGGCACATGATTCATGAGGAAAGGCTGAGAGAACTGGGTAATTTAGTCTGCAGAAGAGAAGAGTGAGGGAGGATAGGCTGTTCTCAAATGTGGCAAATGCAGGAACAAGGAGCAATGGTCTCAAATTGCAGTGGCGGAGGTCTAGGTTGGATAGTAGGAACACTATTTACTAGGAGGGTGTAAAGCACTGGATTGGGTTACCTGGGTGGAATCGCCATCCTTAGAGGTTTTTAAGGTCAGGCTTGACAAAGCCCTGGCTGGGATGATTTAGTTGGGGATTGGTCCTGCTTTGAGCAGGGGGTTGAACTAGATGACCTCCTGAGGTATCTTCCAACCCTCATGTTCTATGATTCTATGCCCAGTAGCTACAAAATTAGGCCCTGATTGTGCAAACACCTGCTCACTTTATTCATGTGAACAGTCCCAGTAGTACCACTCATGGGCTTCATCCTGCAAGGTGCTAAGGACTCATGAGAGCTTCCGATTACCCTCCCATTAGCTTCATGGGAGTAGAGGGTGCTCAGCAACATGCATGATTGACCTGAATGTGCATAAAGTTACTCATATGCATAAGTGTTGGCAGGAATGAGCTCTCAGTCTGTCCAGGTAGCTGTATTTTAGATGGATTCCTTTTTAGTAGTGAAAATGGACTTCTGGGGAAAAGGAATCTTGAAAATAGGATTTTATTAGTTAATAGGATATGGTTCAAGATTTTCTTATGCTGCAGCCTCCTGGTTACTGTATTTCCAGTCCGACGCCATTGACTTGTGTGATGTTGTGATGATTGGCTGCATCTCAGGAGATTTAACAGTGATTAGCGGTTCCCATGTTAGATATAAACATACCCCTGCCAATCACTTCATCCCGTTCCTATGCCAGCAGAATATTAAGAGATCCTGTTCACTTTCCTTATGCGATTCACTTTCTTGTTCAGCTCTTTCACCTACCCTCGCCCCCCCCGCCTTTTTAAAAGAACATACAGTGAAACCAGTGTAGGTGATTACTGAGTTAAAATACTGGATCTCTAAACTTGTTTGCTTCTGACCAACCTTGTTTTCAGGTTTTCAGCAGATGGAAATGATTCAATAAAAAGAGATAAATGTTAATATTATAAATTCCATTGCTTAGTACTGTTGCTTATTCAGGTAGAGAAAAGTGAGGGCTTTTTAATCAGAAATGATAGCCTAATTACAAATGGCATTGAAAGCGTTACATTTAGGAATAGAGAGGTTTGACTGAAAGCCTGAAAATGTTCTAACAAAGGCTTTCCTGTACAGGCAATTGCATTATATTACTTCTACAGCTCTATACACCTTAAGTGAGTTTTTTTACTAGCAGGTTAGTGAATTGATGCTATGAAAAGTTTTGACCTTGAGAGCATATTACATAAGGTTTCTGGCACAGGATAGCTGCAGTGTTCCACCCTAGAGGTAGCTGCATTTCCACGGTGTAGCTGATTGAGTGATTTATATATATTTGGGCCAGATTCTGATCTCCTTCTGGAGTAATTCCACTTACTTCAAATGAGTTACTCTGGATTTGGTTAATGTAACTGGCCCACAGACTGTAAAGGATTTTCAGGTTGAATGGAGGAACACAGTATAGAAATATTTGTTGTTACAGCATGGCTTTTCTATCCATTTTTATCAGCCAAAATACATTTGTATTCTATTTAACAACTGTGAGAGGTTAGGACAAAGTTGTTTTTTAAGCCAGAATTGTGCTTTTTCTTCTATGGTCATCTTGCAGCATGCTTGGCCATCAGCGTAAACTACAGCAGCCTCAGAACTGTTCTAACCTCCTCTTGATTCTAACAGTCTTCTAGGGTCATTTGTGGAAGCTGAAAATAGCTGGAGTGCAGCACACTCTAGCCACGACCCTCCCTCCCTTGGTATGCCTCTACACCAGGGACTACACAAGAGACTGAGGGGCAGCATAGAGCTGTTCTGGAAGTTCTAGGCCACCAGAGGAACCAACTTACACTGACAATATTTCCTGTGGGCCAGGAATAAGACCCCTTTGTGTTACCTGATAAAGTTACTGGCTGAGTAGGTAATGGGGAAGAAGAATACATGATATATCTCTATTTTAGTAAGGCTTTTGACATAGTCCCACATAAGCAAACTAGGAAAATGTGGTCTAAATAAACTACTGTAAGGCAGGTGTACAACTGGTTGAAAGACCGCACTGAAAGAGGAATCATCAACGGTTTGCTGTCAAACCGGGAGGGTGTATCTAATATGGTCCAGCAGGGTCAGTTCTTCTCCTGCACTACACAATATTTTCCTTAGTGACTTGGATAATGGAGTGGAGAGTGTGCTTATAATGTTTGCAGGTGACATCAAACTGGGAGGGCTTGGAAGCTCTTTGAAGGACAGGGTTAGAATTCAAAAATGACTGATAAATTGGAGAATTGTTCTGAATTCAATAAAGGCAGATGCGAAGTACTTCACTTAGAAAGAAAAATCAAATCCACAGCTACAAAACTGGGGATAACCAGGTAGGTGGTAGTACTACTGAAAAGAATCTGGGGGTGACAGTGGATCACCAGTTGAATACGAGTCAACAGTATGATACAGTTGCAAAAAAGGTTACTATCATACTATCAAGAAGGAGCACCTTAGCTCCTGTCTTCTTGCCCATGGAAACAGCAGAGACTCCAATGGGTCATCTCCGTTGGGTGAATTACCAGGGCCCTTTATATGAGTTCCCTCCACGCCTGGTACAACAGTCTATTTACAATATTCTCTGTTCTTTCGGCCCTCCCCTCAGGATGTGAGAGGTCTCCCTTCTCTGAGGCCTCTGTGGGTATATCTACATGATAATTAAAAACCCACTGCAGGTCCATGCCAGCCAACTCAGACTCGCAGCTCAGGGGCTGTTTAATTGCAGTGTAGATGCTCCGGCTCAGGCTGCAGGCCAAGCTCTGGGACCCTCCCACCTTGTGAGGTCCTAAAGCCCGGGCTCCAGCCTGAGCCTGAATGTTTACACTGCAATTAAACAGCCCTTGAGCTGCGAGACTGAGTTGGCTGGCATGGACCCACAGTGGGTTTTTAATTGCACTGTAGACATACCCTGTGAAAGTGGGCTCAGCTAGCCCCGTTCCTCCCCCCTACACTTCCTTCCTGCGTCTCTTTATCCTTCTGGAATGATGGACTCATTTGCTCTTTCTCACCCTGCTGCCAACCTGATTATCTAATTAGCTCAGTCAGCTTTCTCCAGGGGAACTAATTGGGGTCTGAGTGATCCAGGCTTACCTAATCGCTCCCTGCACTCTCTCACAGGTGTATTAAAAGGATTGTTGGATGTCAGGCATGAGAAGTAATTGTCCCGTTCTGCTGGGCGCTGGTGAGATTTCAGCTGAAGTACAGCATCCAATTCTGGGCGACACACATCAGGAAAGATGTGGACAAATTGGAGAGAGTTCAGAGGAGAGCAACAAAAATGATAAAAGGTTTAGAAAGCCTAACCTGTGAGGAATGGTTGAAACAACTGGGCGTGTTTAATTTTGAGAAAAGACTGAGGGTGGATTCTGATAACTGTTTTCAAATAGGTTAAGGGCTGTTCTAAAGAGGACTGTGCAATTGTTCTCCATGTGAACTGAAGGGGGAAAGAAGAAATGGGCTTAATCCACGGCAAGGGCCATTTAGGTTAGATATGAGGGAAAACTTTCTAACTCTAAGGATAGTTAAGTTCTGGGATAGCCTTCCAAGGGAGGTTGTGGAATCCCCATCACTGGAGGCTATTCAGGACAGGTTGGACAAACACCTGTCAAAGAAGCTCTAGACAGGTGGCTGGACTTGATGACTTCTCAAGTTCCCTTCCAGCCCCACATTTCTATGATTCTATGATTCTGTAAGAGGACCCAGAGCAGAATGCAGAATCTGGCCATGTGTTCTTCATAAAGTAGGACTTCGTAACTTCTAATATGTTGTCACTCTCTGAAATTTTAAACTGATATAAAATCCCCTTGCTGTCTGGTTTTATCCCCATTTTAAAGATGGATAAACTGCCCAGTGTTGCACAAGCAGCCCCTGTCACAGGTAAGGCTAGGACCCAGGAGTCCTGATGCTCACTCCTGTGTTTTAAGCAGATCGCCTTCCCCACTCTGGAATAATAATAATTCAATTTTATTTTATTGGCAATGATGCCTCGTGGTCTCTGGGCACCTCAACAATAAAATAATTGAAGGCAATATTTACTGAAGAGGTTAACATGTTCCAGATAAACAGAGAAGATCAAAGCAGAGAACCCAAACCCTCTTCCTGTGTACAATAAATAACTTCACAACAGATGTCCATATGAAAATTGATATTAATAACATTGTTGCCTTTCTGAAGGATTGAATCCCTATTTCCAGGGCGGGCTCTCAAGCTGTGAAGCATTAATGCATGTGACTGTCAGTTACTCCAGGATGAAGAATATGCTTCCCTTTGTGGTTAATGCTTTTCTCTGCAGTCATACCACACCGGGTTGCAATTTCATCAGCTCTCACAAGCCAATCAAGGTAGGTCTTACGTGAATAAATGGATGAGAGCCTTCCAAGGGGAAATTAGTTGCTGCAGCAGGAATCAGTGGAATTTCATCAAATACTTGAAGTTAACCACATGGCGCAGATTGGGACCTAAAGCATTAGGACTCCCATCGTCTCTTAGGAGACCATTCGTAGTCTAGCAGAGATCACCATTAGGAAACTTTTCCTGGTGTTCAGCACATAGTTTCCTTTGCTTAGCTTCACCCCAACATTCCTAGCAATGTTTTCATGGACCACCTTATGCAAATTTTCTCCTTTTTGGTATTTACATTCTTTAAATACAAATATACTGTTATCATTTCTCCTCCTAGTCATTGTTTTTGACCATGCTCACTCTCCTGCATGCATTCTCTAGATAGGTAGATGGGGTGTATGGAGGTAGACAGATAGAGACAGATTCTGATTTCAGTTTAAGCAATGTAGTGGATTTACACTGGTATATATGAGATGAGAATCCAGCCTATTTAGCCTAATCTTGGTCCCTATTAAATCAGTGGCAAAACTCCTACTGATTTTTATTGGGGCTAAGATTGGTTCCATTGTCTTTTTTGAATCTTGCTGTGTAAATCACAACCTCAGTTCATCTTATTCGTCTTCATTGATCTTATCTGAGTTATCATCTGTTTGTCAACATATTTCAGCTTTCGACTTTGAAGTGTCAGAACTGGATGCTGTATTCTAGCTGTGGTTTCACCAGCCAACAACTAGGGCTTCAATGGGAAATGAAGGGTCTGAACACCTTGCAGGATCAGACCCATAGAGAGAATAAAATCTCTCTGTGCCATGATAAGATGCCTTTGCCTACACTATAGAACCAAAACTGCCTTCGCTGTTTTCTTCAGTTATGGCATGGTGTATAGTCATCTCCTATTTGTGCTCAACCACCATTCCTAGGTCTTTTTCAATATTGCTGCTTTTCAAATCTGTCCCATTAAATGTCTGTGTTTTGGATTATTGGTCCCAGATTTATTAGTTTGCACTTTTCCAGACAGAAAGTCATTCTGTTTCCTACTCATATTTCTGACCTCTGGTTCCATTTGGGTAATTTCTCTGTCTTCACAATACTTTCATGTCTAGTGTCATCTACAGATTTAGTTCACATACTTTTTACACCTCTTTCCAGGTCATTAATTAAAGTATGAAATAACACTACCCCTAACACTAATCCCTGCAGCACCCCACTGCTCCCCTCCCTCCCATCCCAAAGTCCATATACATTGGTGGTTAGTATCAAGGCATACGTTTCACAGACTCAAGTAAAGTTAAAAATTCAGGGCAGATGCAGAAGGTGCGGGATGTAAGAAGATAGCAGAAATAGGTGGGGCAAGGAAAGGACAATGAGGCCACTCCACATCTGCTCCTTATCAACCAAATGGAAATTTGCTCTGTATATGTAAAGGGAAGGGGAGGTTGCCATATTAAAGAGCTGTGTAAGTCCTACTGAGCCAGATTCATGATGGCTCTGTATTTATCTTAGGTACTGATGTGGCCTCTATGACCATGGAATCTGAGCACCTCACAATCTTTAATGAATTTGTCCTTGCATGGTGCAATTTGGGGCACTGTGCTTCTGGAATGGCTTATTTTCAGTTGAGAGGTTTTTAAGATACTGATGCTCTTTGCAAGAAAAAGGGTGTTACTGTTAACCCTAATGTCCTGCCAAATTCCAATTCTGTGATTAATCCCTATTCCAGGGTAATTTCAAACAGATATGGCAATAAAGTTCATTTTCCATCCTGAGCTTTTGTAGTGCTGCTGCAGTCTATTAATCAGCTGCTAACTTCCACCAAACAGAAGCTGGTGAAGTGATTCCAGGGGTTCGCCAGCTTGTCCATCATGCAGGCCATGTTTTCCAACAGTACTTATCCCATTGACTCACCCCCCATGCATGTGGCAATGACAGCAATTACTTCTGTGAAAAATTCACATTAGGAACGCATTTAATGTGGTTTGAGTTGTCTTGTAATGCAGTGTTACAGCTAGAAAAAAGGAGAGGAAGTCAATGCCATGTAAGTAGCCAATTTTCCTTGGATCACTGGGTTGGAAGCTCTGAAGCTGTACAGATATAGGACATGATTCTGCGCTGGGGTACACCAGTTCCTGCTGTCATGTCCCAGTACACGGGACCCTTACTCGTGGAATGTTCACCTCAAAATAAAGTATCCATGAGACTCCCTATATCCAGCTTGAAACATGAGTGCTGCTGACTGGGAAAAAGTATATCTGACATATCTGGAGGATTTACTAATTCAGTTCATCTCTGGGGCAGCCCTCCTCCCTGCCCTTTTCTGGGAGCGAATACCCCTGTTGTGTGTAGCTGTACCTGCTGGGGCAGTGGGGCAGGGGTTGCGTCTATCTGGCCCAACAGGAGCAAACTGAGCCCATCATTTGTACAACACTTCTGGATGAAATATGCTTTATAAATATCATTTAATATTATTGCTTTATAGAATCATAGAACTGGAAGGGACCTTGAGAGGTCATCTAGTCCAGTCCCCTGCACTCATGGCAGGACTAAATATAATCTAGGCCATCCCTGACAGGTGTTTGTCTAACCTGCTCTTAAAAATCTCCGATGATAGAGATTCCACAACCTCCCTAGGCAATTTATTCCAGTGCTTAACCACCCTGACTGTTGGGAAGTTTTTCCTAATGTCCAGCCTAAACCTCTCTTGCTGCAATTTAAACCCATTGCTTCTTGTCCTAACCTCAGAGGTTAAGTAGAACAATTCTTCTCCCTCCTCCTTGTAACAACCTTTTATGTACTTGAAAACTGTTATGTCCCCTCTCAGTCTTCTCTTTTCCAGATTAAACAAACCCAATTTTTTCAATCGTCACTCATAGGTCATGTTTTCTAGACCTTTAGTCATTTTTGTTACTCTTCTCTGGACTTTCTCCAATTTGGCTACATCTTTCTTGAAATGTTGCACCCAGAACTGGTCACAATACTTCAGTTGAAGCCTAATCAGCGTGGAGTAGAATGGAAGAATTACTTCTCGTATCTTCTTTACAACACTCCTTCTAATTCATTCCAGAATGATGTTTGCTTTTTTTGCAACAGTGTTATATTATTGACTCATTTAGCTTGTGGTCTACTATGATCCTCGGATCCCTTTCTGCAGTACTCCTGCCTAGGCAGTCATTCCCCATTTTGTATGTGTGCAGCTAATTGTGCCTTCCTAAGTGGAGTACTTTGCATTTGTCCTTATTGAATTTCATCTCATTTACTTCAGACAATTTATCCAGTTTTTCCAGATCATTTTGAATTATAATCCTATCCTCCAAAGCACTTGCAACCCATCCCAGCTTGGTATCATCTGCAAAGTTTATAAGTGTGCTCTCTATGCCATTATCTAAATTACTGATGAAAATAGTGAACAGAACAGGACCCAGAACTGATCCCTGAGGGACCGCACCTGTCATGCCCTTCCAGGATGACAGTG
Source organism: Chelonoidis abingdonii (assembly GCF_003597395.2). Taxonomy (NCBI): domain Eukaryota; kingdom Metazoa; phylum Chordata; order Testudines; family Testudinidae; genus Chelonoidis; species Chelonoidis abingdonii. The sequence goes on along the minus strand of NC_133771.1, from coordinate 15,332,071 downwards.
AACCACTGATTACTCTCCAGGAATGGTTTTCCAACCAGTTTTGCACCCACTTTATAGTAGCTCCATCTAGGTTGCATTTGCCTAATTTGTTTATGAGAAGGTCATAAAGGTAGTAGACACATTTGCTTTGATGCCATTGAGTGATTCACTTCTAAATTGCACATTGGTATGAATGCAGTCTGTGCTGTGTTTTATTAACATTCTTTTAATTCAGTTACTACTGTTTTTTTCCTCATAAACATGGAGCTGAGCTGCATATAATGTGTGGGCTTGATTTTCCTCACTAAAGCTAGCATAAATTAGAGGAAATTAACTGAAACCAGTGGAGTAAAAGCAGTGTAAGAGGAGAATTTCTTGAATATTTCTTATACAATTGTGAATGGAATGTCACCTTTCCATAACTGTCTGGAATTTAAGTATGGGAGTCTTGGATCAGTTCATTATCTAAGGTTGTGGTGAGTAATGCCACAATATGATCTTGTTAATGATAGATGAGTTCCACTGATTTCACTGATGTGAGAATCTGATCCCCTATATTCACAATTGGTTACAATTTTCAGAGCTGACTAAGAGATGTTAATTTCAGTGGAAGCCATGTGGTTACAAGAGTTGGGAGATGAAATCCTTTAGTAAGCTCTGAAAATCCCAACCAGGAATTTAAATTTGACTGCTTTTGGAGGGCACCCTCTGTGCACCCACCACAGCCCCAGGGCTGGAGGAACTCACTCACTCTCTGTGCTGCAGCCCTGGGGCCAGAGGAGTTCTGTGCCCTTGCTGATTATTGGGGGAGGGCATGCCCCTATTTGCCCACCCCATTTATGCACGCCCCTGATCCCAACTAGCTGTTAAGGTTTCTGTGGCTATTAATGAAATATATGGGGTTGTATAGGTAACCTTTTCAATGTGAAATGATGTGACCCAAAGTTATTCAATAAATAATTCTCCAAATTTCAGGAGAGGAATCAGCTCTAACACATCTTTGCAAGAGATGGTGTTGATTTGAAAGAGTGGTACCATTGTGCCTGCAAGTACTTCAGGCAGGTAAATATTTCTCAGCTCTGCACTTCACTTATGCAAGCAAAACGTCTGCAAAGAGTAGCAAAGTATGAGAGTTCTGTGACAGTCTTAGCACAGCAGAACCACAACTCTGCAACCGCCATCATCATCATGATGAATACAGAATCACTGTGATATTACAGTTATGGGGGGGCCACATAAGAACCTAGATAGATAGAGGTGCATCGTGTGGAGACATCAGATACCAGTTTGCAAGTCAGGGGTCAGTCCTGCAAGGTGGTAAGTAACTCCTGGATGTACTGATTGCCCTTAATGCCGAATGAAGTCAGGAGCTGCTCAGCATCTAGCAGAATCAAGTCCTTTACCTGCAAGCCACATTCTGGCCACCCAATGTTAACACAATTATTGAAACTGATGGCATTTATAGAGTAGCAGGCTTGCGGAGTAACTGAAAATGCTCTATTTTCACAAGGATATTTTATTTATATTCTTGTAAACTTCAAGGACTATGTTGGGTGGGAACGGCCCTGTGGTTCTCTCACCTCTCAATCAGTTGAGGTCTAAACAACATGTGATAGAGACCCAAAACAAGATAAAAAAATAGTGCAAGACCTTAAACTGATGGTGTTCATACGATTAGTATTAAATTGCTTCAGAAGGATAATTTACTGTGGTGGGGTGGCTAAGATAAAATGACTAAGCATTTCCTGTGTCTCAAGTTGTTTTTCTCATTTTGAACAGGCCTGAGTTGAGGTGTAGCAAACATCAGTTTTGCCACCAACAAAAAGGAAGTGTTTTCTGATACCAATCTCCCAAGGGTCTTGTGAGGTTTCGTTAATGAATATTTCTAAAAGTGCTTTGGGATGCTCTGTTGAAAGGAGCAAGTTTGGTGCAAATGATGATAATCAAAGAATCCTAGGACTGGAAGAGATCTCAAGAGGTCATTTAGTGCAGTCCCCTGCACCCATGGCAGGATGAAGTGTGATCTAGACCATTCCTGACAGGTGTTTGTCTAAGATGCACTTAAAAATCTCCAATGATAGAGATTGCACAACTTCCCTAGGCACTTTATTTCAGTGCTTAACCACCCTGACAGAACGTTTTTTTCTAATAGCAACCTAAACCTCCCTTACTGCAATTAAGCCCATTGCTTCTTGTCCTATCCTCAGAGATAAAAAGATTAAATTTTCTCCCTCCTCCTTGTAACAGCCTTTTATGTACTTGAAATCCGTTATCATGTCCCCTTTCAATCTTCTCTTTTCCAGACTAAACAAACACATTTTTTTCAATCTTCCCTCAGAGGTCATGTTTTCTAGACCTTTAATCATTTTTGTTGCTCTTTTCTGGGCTTCCCCCCATTTATCCACATCTTTCCTGAAATGTAGCACCCAGAACTGGGCACAATACTCCTGGAGTAGATGGAAGAATTACTTCTTATGTTGTGCATACAACACTCCTCCGAATACATCCCAGAATAATGTTTGCTTTTTTTTGCAACAGTATTATATATTATTGACTCATATTTAGCTTGTGGTCCTGTCAAGGTTTTTTCCCCCACTTTGAATTTTAGAGTAAAAATGTGGGGGACCTGCATGGACCCTTCTAAACTTAATTCCTAGCTTAGATCTGGTAACGCTGCCACCAGCCAGAAGTCTGTGTCTGGCACACTTCTGTTCCCCCAAAACCTTCCCTGGGGAACCCAAGACCCAAACCCCTTGGGTCTTAAAACAAGGAGAAATTAACCATCCCCTCCTTTTCTGCCCTCTGGGTTGCCTTGAAGCTTCCACACCGATTCCAACTCCTTGGATCTTAACAGGAGAATTAATCCATCCCCCCTTCCTCCCCCCCATATCTCTGCGTAGTTTAGACTCTGAATCCCTTGGAGGGTTTAAAATCAAGAAAAATCAATAGGTCTTAAAAAGAAGCTTTTAATTAAAAGAAAGAAATGGTAAAGAAAAGGTAAAATTTATCTCTGTAAAATCAGGATGGAAAATGCTTTACAGGGTACTCAGATTCATATAGACTAGAGGGACTCCCCCCATCTAGCCTGAGATTCAAAGTTACAGCAAACAGGTAAAAATCCTTCCAGCAAAAAGACACATTTACAAGTTAAGAAAACAAACATAAGACTAATCCGCCTTGCCTGGCTATTACTCACTAGTTTGAAAAACGAAAGACTGATTCAGAAAGATTGGGAAAGCCTGGTTGTACGTCTCGTCCCTCTCAGTCCCAAGAGCGAACCACGAACCAAACAAAAAGCACAAACAAAGACTTCCGTCCACCAAGATTTGAAAGTATCTTATCCCCCTATTGGTCCTCTGGTCAGGTGTCAGCCAGGTTTACTGATCTTCTTAACCCTTTACAGGTAAAAGAGACATTAACCCTTAACCATCTTTTTATGACACCACTATGACCTCCAGATCCCTTTCTGCAGTACTCCTTCCGAGGCAGTCATTCCCCATTTTGTATGTGTGCAACTGATTGTTCCTTCCTAAGTAGAGTACTTTGCATTTGTCCTTATTGAATTTCATCCTATTTACTTCAGACCATTTCTCCAGTTTGTCCAGATCATTCTGTATTTTAATCCTATCCTCCAAAACACCTGCAACCCCTTCCAGCTTGGTATTGTCCAGAAATATCATAAGTGTACTCTCTATGCCATTATCTAAATCATTGATGAAGGTACTGAACAGACCCAGACCCAGAACTGATCCTTTTGGGACCCCACTCGTTATGCCCTTCCAGCATGACTCTGAACCACTCATAACTACTCTCTGGGAACAGTTTTCCAACGAGTTATGCACCTACCTTATAGTAGCTCCATCTAGGTTGTATTTCACTAGTTTATGAGAAGATCATGCAAGACAGTATTTAAAACCTCACAAAAGTCAAGATATACCGCATGTATCACTTTCCTCCTATCCACAAGGCTTTTATTTTGTCGAAGAAAGCTATTTTGCTGAAAACTGAAAGAAAAAAATGCTTTTAGCACTTCTGACACTTCCACATTTTCTGGTATTGTTTTTTCTCCCTCATTGAGTAATGGGCCTCTACTGTCCTTGGTCTTCCTCTTGTTTCTAATGTATTTGTAGAAAGTTTTCTTGTTACCCTTTATATCTCTAGCTAGTTTAATCTCGTTTTGTGCCTTGGCCTTTCTAATTTTGTCCCTAATTATTTATGGTGTTTATATTCATCCTTTGTAATTTGACCCAGTTTCCACTTTAATCATAATTTTATTATGATTTCCAGGAAACTTGTGAAGTAAGCCCTTTTTTAATTCAATCATGTGACGTAGGTAGCACATTTAATGAAGAGAAAGGGGCAGCAGTATGAACAGGATAGAATACACAATAGGTATTTCAGAACAGATGGAACAATTTCCAGTAGTGAGTAATACAGCTTACACCTTACCACCTTGGAACAACATTTGTAAATATTCTCCATCCCCTATAGACCCACTCATAAACATCCTGATAGGACAAACATGCTACACTAGATTGACAATTGCGTCTTTGTTGATAGTGGAGAAACAAGGCACACCCTCCTCCATCAAAAATGAAAAGGATTCTGAGCCAAGCTAATTATATCCTGCTCTACCTGCCTTACAACAATGGGAAATTGGATTGTTTGTACAGAAAGCTGTCTGCATCTTCTTTCACTGCCAGGAAATATAAGGAAGGCTGTGAATCAGCAAACCTCAGGAGCCTGATTCGCTGAAGCTGGCATAGGAGAGTACCCATTCCCTCCGAGTCCAAGCAACTGAGTCCTGAGTGTCCTGGTGGTGAGCAGTCACTTAACCATCTTACTGCCACCATCTCGCATTCTGGCTCCCTGACACGGCCATAACTTCATTGGTCAATATAAGCTGCTGAGGGGATGTCCTGAATCATCCAGAAATCCTTCACAGACAGCATCACCTGGTATTTGGTCTGTGTTGCCTCTATGCCAGAGAAGAAGTTGTGGCTGCTTCCCACTGCCATAGCCAACTCCTCTGCTGGGCTTTCTGCTGCCAGCATCATATGCCAGGATTTCCCGTGGCACTAAAACCAAGGTGAATCTGTCCTGAGGGCCTCACTTATTAAACCTTGACTAACAAGCTGGAGATGCTGGAGTGATTCCCCCTCATTGGAGCCTCCTGGTGTAGAAGGAAGAGCATGGTGTGGCTTTGGAGACCTAGGCCTCTAGGACATGACTTCCATTGAATACTAAGGAAGCAAGAGTCCTTGTGAGAAAGAGAGAGAGATGTAGACAGTGTAAGTTAGCCTGCTGCATTTGGAAAATCTTCCTATTAAATAAAGGGCTATGTGAAAGGTAGATGAAGGGCTCAGTGAAAGAAGGTATTTGCTAGAAATAGAAATGGTGGGATCATTCACAGAGAAGTACCTGGCAACTCAAGAGATGAGTCAACATACTCTGAGGACTCTAAAATTTTGGAATATGATCTTATGGATTAGAGAAATGGTGCAAACTTTCCCTGTGCATGCATCCCTTTAACTTTCAGTTCCCTTTCCTTTCGGTAGCATAGGCTCCATATGAATGGATTTTTAAGGCCAGAAGGGATGATCTAGTCTGATCTCCTGAAAGATTATCCCCTGCTTTGTCAAACTGATGATTCCTGTAATTGTGCTCTGCTTGTTCTGCATCAACATCCTAACACTCTGAATTTCCCATTCTTCCCTTGAGCCCAATCCCTTCTCCCCAGAAACAAGAGCACCACACAGTGAAATGTCCCGAAACCCTACACCAGTGACGGCAATATTCAACAGCAATTGACTGCCTCCATTGTGGACATGAAGCTGCAAACCCTTACTTACACTGAGTCCCATTGTTTCATTGTGGCTGCTCATGTGAGTAAGGACCCATCCCAATGTATAAAGACTGCAGGATCAGGCTATGCCCTTGTATCACATGGTGACAAGAAGCCATCTCACAAATTCCTGTATTTCCGAACCTATGTTATAAACTTCACATTATATATTGACTTTAAATTGCACTTTTGGAAGTCATTTAGTTCACAGCAACATTCATTCCACAATAATGAAGCGTCTGATCCTGCAGTCCTTCAGCAATCCTTATTCTGAAGTAGTCCCTCTGACTTCAGAAGAAGCATTTAAGTGAGGAGGACTGCTCTTGTGAGTAAGGGCTGCAGGACCTGTTAGCCTTTGGTACTTCAAAGAGCGATTAATGAAACAAACAAAATCAGTGGCATAAGCCAAATATGCGATAGGGTGGGGCTCTATGATGCTTCTGTTGCCATTAGTCTGGGATGACCATGTTGCTGATGTAGTTGTCCCAAATAAGTGGCCAGAAGATCTTTCTAACAACCACATGATCACGTATTCTAGACACACTGCTTTTTTTAATAGAGTATCAACTTACAGTGCACACAAAGCAAATGAGCCCGCATATAATATTTTATCATCAGCCAGCAATTCATCTTCTTTACTAAAACAATACAGTTACAGTTACATTGACCAAAACTCTTTCCCAGAGTAGTAGTGTAGCACTCTGTTGACACTAGGCACTATCCATTTCTAGGTATTTCTTGACTAGACACCAGTATTCCTCCCTGGAATATTTGCTGATCTTTGAAAATAAGTGAACACATTAAGTAAATGAAATGAGCAAAGTTGAGCAGTTACAGAGGAAGATTTATTCCAGTTTCATGAATCAGTGATTGTTCAATAATTTCAGCCATAAATTAAGGTGCAGTGCAAAGGGGAAAGAAATTGTATGAGTAGAACAGGCAGGAGGTAAAGGAAATAAAAATATAGCAATTGTGCTTCCAAGTGTCTGGTTTATTTCTGAGTTTGCTTCGGAATAGTTTAGCTTGAGGAACTACCATTGGAGGGAAATAAGAGCTTTGAATAGAAAGGGCCTGCAGAATAATAATAATACTTAGTTATAAAAAGCACTTTTCATCTCCAAAGCAATCTATGGACATTGGCTGATACATCGATTCATAGATTTTAGGGTTTTAATTAATGCTGGTAGCATGCGTGTAAAGGAGGTAAAAATATCTCTGCTTTACAGATGGAGAAATAAAGGCTGAAAGATTATTTGCCTGTGGCCACAGAGAAAAAATGAAATGAGAACTCAGAGAGTAAAACTTTAAACATAAATTTCTGCCATTTGGGAGATTTGACATGTCTCAAAAATTTAACTTTCTTTCCTCCTATTAACTCAGCAAAATGTCCACCTCTGCATGAATAACATGCAAGTGTGTGAAATTGGATCACTGAATTCTGAGCTTCAAAGATGTGTTTGGTTAGGTAGGGGATGGTCTTCACATAGAAGTGGGTTTATGGTCAATGGAAAAGCGGCCCATCTTCATACAAAACAGAAATGGGGAAAATCTGAGGCAAAATGTGCCATTTTTCTGATGCGCAAATAAAATTCAGAGCTCAAGTAATTTTCTATCTACCTACTGTTCTTATATGGGCCCCTTTATCACTGTAGTGTGGTAGCAGCTCTCATTCTTTAATCTATTTATCCTCACAACATCCCTGAGAAGTAGGGAAATGTGATTATCCCCATGTTACAGGTGGGAAACTGAGGCACAGAGATTTAGCACTTGTCTTCACAGTTTGTACACTGTTTTAACTGATTTAGGCCACAGTTATACGTACAGCACTGCAGCGGTGCTGTTTTACCGATACTGCTGCATCACTGCAGCAGGTGTGGGGAAGACGCTCTATGCTGATGGGAAAGAGTTCACCCGTTGGCATAAAAAAACCCACCTCTGCAAGTGCCAGAAGCTATGTTGGTGGGGGAAGCTCTCCCACCAACATAGCGCTGTGCACACAAATGCTTATGTCACTGTAACTTATGTTGCAGGGGGAGGGAGGGAAAGGGTTATTCATATTCATGACCAATATAAGTCATGTCAACATAGCCTAAATTATTTCAGTAACCCCCAAGTATACACACAGCTACGTGGGTATGAAGATGTTCGTGTCAGGATAGATTTATTGATACGAGCTGTAAATACGTTTATGCCAATATACCTGCACCTACACTAGGAACTGCTGATTTAACTAAATAATAAAACTGTGGGCAAGTAGGGACTTGAACCCAGGTTTCCTAAGTCCCAGGCAAGCAGTATAGCCACTAGACCAACTCCTCCTCTTTCATGTCAGTGCTATTATTTATCTTATTGTGGTGCCTATGATCAGAGTCCCATTGTGTTTGGTACTTTGCAGATGCATAGCAAGAGATAGTCCCAGTCCCAAAGATCTCACAGAATAAATAGATAAAACAGGCAAAAGGTAGGAGAGAGAAACAGAGTCTTCCCACAATCCCAAAGCAGGTCAGTGGTAGAACCAGGAACAAAGCTCAGATCTCACAAGACTCAGGCCCTGTCTTCAGAGAAAGCAGCACTTCAGGAATTATTTGGGGGAAGTTCTGTAGCCTCTGTTATAAGGGAGGTTGAACTAGATGATCACAATGGCCTCTTCTGGTCTTGGAAGCCATAAAATCTATGTTTTAATTTAACTAAATGGTAAATCAGAGCTATTTTGGTTTGAGAATAGCTTGTTTCGGTTTAGTTTAAACTGATTCTTAATCAACTTAAACTGAAATAAGTCTAGTTTAAAACAAAATGTCTGCACCTGCTTTACATTGGTTTAACTAAATCAATTTACCTTCTGACCAGGTAACCAATACCTTCTGTTAAGGCTGTGGGGTGGGATGTATATATGACACTGGCACTGACAGAAATCAGTGGAGCTGGAGAGCTCCATTAGGGCATGTGGGTTGCATCTCAAGGGTGGGCTAGGCCCAACTGAAGATGAGGGAGGAGTTGTGGTTAGTGTAGCAAGAAAGCCCAGCGTAGAAGGGGGCTGAAGGGGCAGTGCTGGCCTTGGGAGCCTTTTTGAGCAGAGAATTCTGGCAAGAGGCCAGGACAGACATGGAGAAGCCTCTGCAAGCTCTGGCTATGAGCCTTAATGAAAGGACTGCATCAGACCTTCGGGGGAGGAAGCCCAGGGAGGTGCTCAACTGAGGAATGAAGCACAAGGGAAATGTAAGAGAGCAAAAATGGTTTAATTTATATTTTTGTTTGGGATTTGTTGAGGGAACATCAGAGAGGAGCCATGTGAGCCCCTGCCTGGAAAGATAGACGAACTTGGAAAAGTGGTGAAGGCTGGGAAGAGTATGGGTACACCATGTGCCCAAGAAGGGGATGTGGGAAAGGCCTGAGGTAGGAAGAAGTTCAGGGAGGAAGCGCGTTGGGGAGTCTGAATAGACAGACAGTGACAGTTTGCTACAGTGTCACAGGGGTGGAACTCAGAGGAGAGGGAGGGCCTGCCTTCCTCTGCAGGCCCATTGGGAAAGGTGGTGCAAACACCCTGGAGACCAGAGGAGAAGGACTGGTGAGTCTAAACTCTGACCAAAGACTTGGCATGAGGCTGTTTGTTGGACTCTGTTACTGTGGAAGGGAGGCATTAGGAGTGGCCTGGCCAGAGGGCTAAGACATGAAAAGAAGCAGTTCATTGTAGAGCCAAAGTAGCTATCAACAGGCGGTACCAGACAAAGAGGCCCTACTATGCCATGCTTAGCCATGAGGGGCACACCAACTGGTCAGTCCATTCCTCCAGAGGCTGGTGCAACCTTGTTGTGTAGACAAGGCCTCATTTCTGTGCCTTATCCACGAAGCAACACTGCCTCTCCAGTTTCATTCAATTTCTCTTTCAATGTGATTTTTTTCATTCTTCTCTATTTAGGAGCACCCGGTTCCCAGACTCATGCCCAGTCCTGTCCTAAGAACATGTAAACAGCCGTACTGGGTCAGACTAAAAGGTCCATCTAGCCCAGTATCCTGTCTTCTAGCAGCGGCCAATGCCAGGTGCTTCAGAGGGAATGAACAAAACAGGTAATCATCAAGTGATTCATCCCCTGTCACCCATCCCAGTTTCTGGCAAACAGAGGCTAGGGACACAATCCTGGCCCATCCTGGCTAATAGCCATTGATGGACCTATCCTCTATGAACGTATCTATTTATTTGTCCTTAAAATAGACATTGAGTCAGCCCCTTGCAAGCTATTAGTTTTAACACAGGTTTGCTCAGAAGAAAATGGCCATGCCAGTTACAGGTTAACAGAGAATTCCTCCTATATCTAGCAAGTTCATTTATCCTGGGTACAAAAGCAATGAGACAGAAGTGAAGTCTGGAGTCAAAGCCTACTCTTGTTTACAGAAGTGTAAATTTGGAGTAACTCTTCTGAAGTCTATGGAGTTATTTCAGATTGACACTAGCATAGGTTATCAAAATTTGACCTTGGATAAATGCTCCTCTCTTTAAACACCTGTGAAAGCCAACATGATATGATGGATCCCCAAATGTAAGCAAATGTTTCTACATTCGTTTTCATAGTAATGATGGTTTATTGTAGATTTCATTTAAAATGTTCAGAGGAACTTAACTGATACTACACTTTAAAATTCTCCCAGATAAATTGATTCCGGAGAAGGTGATAACACTCTTTCTACACTATATGGATCTGACATGTTATTTATTCATTTGCCTTTCTGGGAATAGCAGGCAAACCATATTAAATCGATAGATATGCAGTTTATTCATTCAAAATAAAACTGACAAATAGATTCAACAACTCACATTTTGTAATCCTGAAGTCTATTTTATGGGCTAGCCCAGCATATTAATCAAATGATGAGTCCAAGTAAAACATGGATTAAATTATCTGAAAAGATAGAATTATGCCATCAGATCCTTTGGAGAAACTGGAGAAGCCCAGTAGAGCTACCTTGATTTACATCAGCCGAGTATCTGGCTGAGCTTTATAAAGACAGCAATTTGGCTGGATACTTGTCCTGGTCAATGAGAAATTCAACTCCCCAATTTACATTATAGTAAAGTATTTTGATAGTAAGGTCTTTGGGGCAGAGACTTTTGCAGTTGTCTGCAGTGGGCATATTTGTGCTAAATAAATAACCTTAGGATACAGAATAAATAATAGGTTTGGAATAATTATCACTGTTGCTGAGTGTACAGTTTATTGAACCTATATCCCAACTCTTAGTTGGAGAGGGCGCTCTGCTGCTATTAGTGCTGTCTTTACAACGAAATGTAAAACCAAGGTTCAAACCCCTTGTAGTTGTTAAAGAGCTGATGGCAATTTTCTCAAGATCTGGGGTATTAATCCTAATGTCCTGGCTAAAGTTCCATTTGGGTAATGACTAAATTCTGTCTGTCTATAGTCAGCCTGCCCTTTCATTTAGATACAGCAATGTTGCATAGTCATGCTGTGCCCTGCTAAAAAGCCAACATATTCCACTTCAAAGGTGTCTCCATTTCATTGATGTGTGATAAATATATTCCACCATTTGTCTTTCCGTTATCAGCCTATCACCAGGGTAGCTATCTATCTACTGTACTTTGTGGTCTGTGAAATTGTAATCCTAAAGACAGTTTCGATGTGTCCAGAATATCAATCAATATGAGAGCTGAGTGAAATGTTACAACTGAAACTTCTTTTCAGTGAAAAATGCAGATTCAGCTACTACACCAAAACATTTCACCAAATTGGTTGTCAATAAAACACAACCACAACAAAATCTGAAAACATCAAAATCTTTTGCTTTGACATTTTTTGCAACAAAATGTTTCTTTTTTTATGTGAACTGGCTTTTTGTTTTGAAATGTCTTTAAATTTTTTAAAATAAAATTAAATAATTATAAAAATAATTAAACAAAATGATTCATATCAGGTTCAACCAGATGTGTTTTCTGATCTGAAACAATTTTTTTCAACTCTTTATTTGACAAAAGTTTTGAAAAATATAATTTTTGGTTTGACACTAAACTTTTTTTGCTGGGATTTCCAGTGAACCAAAATCCATTACCCACCCAGCTCTAATCAATGTATTAAACAAGAACCCAGGAAGGATGGTCTGGTGGCTAATGAACAGGAGTGATAGCAACCATGGCCAAGTGATCGTGAACTTGGCCAGATCACTTATCCTCTCTCTTCCTCAGTTTATGAATGCGCAAAACAGGAATAATTCCCTCTCTTATAGGTTTTGTGAGGATTAACCAATTAATGGGCCCAATTCAGTAACATACTTAAGCATGTGCCTAGCATTAAGCACATGAGTAGTCCCATTGATTTCACTGCAACTGAGAACATGCACAAATACCTTGTTGAATCAGAGCCGATATTTGTAATGCCTTTTGTAGTACTTTCCATCTGAGGATTTCAGTCTGAGCATGGTGGTGGACTAGTGGATTGATCAGGGTCTAGGAATCAGGAGTCTTGGATTGTATTCCTGAATCATTCATGCTAACTCACTGTGTAACAGTGGCCAAGTCACTCCATTAACTCATGCGTATAAAGGGTGTATTAATACTTACCCATCAACACTAAGCGCAATTTAAATATAAAGCAGTAGTGGATGGTATTATATGTAAGTGCAGAACATTGTTGTGTCTATAGTGCTGTACTATAGAAACAAAGAATAGCATTTTATTTTAGCATGGTTCTGGATGTGTTTAATGATATGTGCATGGCGTATTCACTTACTAGCTCAAAGGTGTCTTGAACATAGTTTTACATAAACCACTGCTTACTCATCTCTTATCTTGGTCCAATAGAATACATTCAGTAGAATCATTGGAAAGACAGATTCCCCTTATAAACATTTTCTGCTCTTGTGAATACTTTTTCCATTTTCTAGCCCTATGGGATCATTAGCAACAGCACAGTAAATCTTCAAGATCTATTCCCCTTATGAGCGTGATTCTCTGTAGTTTGCCATGTTACAAGAAGTATAATTAGGACCCATTCATCTGACAGATTAATGAGTGGAGCAGCAAAGGCCAGATAGCAGTATATTAAACACCTAAATACGGCAGTCTCTGCATCTAATATAATCATGAAATAGCACATCTTCTGTAACAGTTACGGTCATTTCAACATATATATTTTTTAAATGTATCAGTTTTATGGTACTTTCTTTACAGTGCCTTGGTATAAATATTTATACTTGTGGCTTGGCTCACCAGTAAATATTTAGCATTTTGTTCTATACAGTGATAGCCTCAAATTCATAAGCACAAAATCCTGCATAGATCTGAGCCACTGAGAATGTGCATTTGGCAATAATCATCTCTTAAAAGGACTAATAAATAGTCTTCAATCTGCTGTGCATCAGAGAGACTCGAAGGATAGAGTTGCCTAGTGGTGATAACATACACAGCAATTTTAAGTGAATATGTTCGATAAGACTGTGTTAATATACACTCATTGTGGTGGAAATCTTAATTACTATTTTTAATTCCATTTAAACAAGTGGATTACTTGAAACTGCTGGATTGTGCAATTTGAATGTATTTTTCAGTGCTGATCAAATAATTCCATGTGTTCATTATGGGCCCTAAACTGCCCTTATTAATGTGATTGTGTAACACCAACAGATCCCGGTTGTTGGCAGGTGGGATCAAACCGGGGACTTGTGGAGCTTACTGTATGAGCCTCCACCACATGAGCTAAAAACCAACTTCCTGTTAGCTAAGCCTATAGAGCAAACTCATCAATCTCTCTCTAAGTGATCTCTGCCACTAAATGGGACAGAACACCACACCCAGGAGGTATGTGGGTTACAACTGAATACTCTTGTAGACTTTATTCTGGGTTAGGGACTGGCCCTTATTAAAAATTCAGAATGGACAGGATTATTATTTATCTGTATAGTAGTAGCATCTAAAAACCCTACTCAGGGATGTAGATCCAGCTAAGTTAGGCACTGACTGTACACACACATGTAAACCACCCAAAGAGCTTAGAATCTAATATAAGAGTCGGACAGACAGCTGGTTCTTGTGAGTTTAGTAACCAAAGGAGGGCTCAGAACCATGCAGTTTTTAGGAGATAATCGTATAAAATATCACCAGCAAAACAGGCTAGTGCTTGGTCACTATTGGGATGGGAAAGCCCACAGAAAACACAAGCGATTCAGTAGGGAGCTCTTGTCCCTTTGGATCAGAACTGACTGTCTCCCCTTGTTAGAGTGCATGGCGCTGCACAACAGAAATACTGTCTTTTGGATACAATGTAAAACTGAAGTCCTGATAAGAGATGGGGGCGGGGGGAATTGTCAAAAGTTATTGGCAGAGAAAAATGCCCTTTTTAAATGGATGGAGGTTTTGCTGAAACTCAAACTTTTGAAAACCAAAAATATTTCTGATTTTGTTTTTTGATGAAATCCTGAAAAATTCAACAAACATGAAAAATCTTTTTTTTTTCTTCAACATTTTCACAGGTAACGAGATACATTTTCCTACCAGCTCTAGTCCTGATCAGTTATAATCCTAAAATACCTGGTGTCTCTTTTTTCCATGATCAGGGTGTCAGCTGCAGGGTCTGGCTATGAGGCATTTTAAGAAATTAAATGTTGTTTGTCTACATTGACATTGTTTTATTAGTATTGTGGTAGACCGTACAGCTCCCAGGCATGGATCCCCTGATGTTAGGTGTCTGTACAAGCACAAAAGAGAAGGATTGTACCTGCTCTGATACTATTTATATAATTCATTTTGGTTAAAAGAAATCTGCAGAGCAAAGGTACAGCAGTATTGAATGAAAGTATTTGTGCACATTATTAGTTAACATAATGCCTCTGCAACAAACTCTAATTGAAAAATAACCACAGCAAAAGAGAGAACCCCACACACTAACTTAACAAGAAAAAGCAAATAAATCACTCAGTAATCTCCCTATCTGAATTCAGTTTCAATTGTACATGGTATTCTCCACTTCCCCTCTGGAGCTGCTGTGTGGTGTCCTTGTTCACTCTTAAACTTCTGCTGTATTCTTCCCCAGAGATGGCTACATTTCAGTGTTTGGTGAACTTATTCCTTCTGAACTGGCAACGTTTAGAAGGCACATTGAATCCTACTGAAGGAAAGGGGCAATTCAGAAATTTGCGTGCTTTAGATATGAACTTTCAAAATTCTAGATCAATATAAAGAGATTACAAAGCTTTTTAATATAACATAGAGCATCACAGAAATACTTTATAGAAAGTGAATCCTTCAGAGCTGGATTTTCTCTTGATGGTATTTATTTGGCCCGTAACACTGTACTGTCTGAGCACTTCATAGTCTTTAATCTATTTATATTCCCCCAACTCCTCTATGAGGTTAGGTAGAGCTATTATTTCCATTTTACAGATGGGGAACTCAGACACGCAGAAACTAAGGGGTAGATTTTAAAAGATATTTAGATGCCTAAAGAAGCAGTGGGATTTTCAAAAGTGCCTAGATGCCTAACTCTCTTTGAAATAATCTGCATCTTTAGGTGTTTAAATACCTTTAAAAATTAGTCCCCAGGTGACTTGCCTAAGGTCACACAGGGTATCTGTGACAAAACAGGAACTGAGCCCCTTTCTTCCACTACCCAGGCTAGCTTTCTAACCACTGGGACATTCCTTCATCTGCAGTGGTCACACCTGAAAGAAATGACCCTACAACTCAAAGGCAGTGAAACAGACAAGAATTCTCACAAACTTAGTACAGAGAGGTGAGGCAGGAGGGTGTGACAGTAATGGAAGAATAAAAAGTGTATATGGAGTCAGAGGTTAAATCAAAGAAGAACATTGTAAGGCAAGTTTTGAAGAAAAAAAAGTGAGTTGGAGACAGGGTAGATGGGGCAGCCCAACTGTAAGAGTTACTGAAACTCTCCCTTTGTAGAGCATCACTGGGAACTGGATCAAAGGGAGGAAGCCCAGACTAAAGCAGCAAAGTGGATGAGTGGGGTGAAATACACGTAGGTTGATAGAAGGTCAGAGACAAAGGGTGAAGTGAGTTCATGGAGAGCTTTTAAAACCAAGATGGCAATTTTGAATCGCATGGGCAAAGACAGGGGCGGCTCCAGGCTCCAGCATGCCAAGCGCATGCTTGGGGCAGCAAGCTGCGGGGAGTGCTCTGCCAGTCGCCGCAAGGGCAGCAGGTAGGCTTGCCTGTGGAGGGTCCTGTGACTTCGGACCTCCTGCAGATGGGACTAGCGGCCCCTCCGCAGGCAAGCCGCCAAAGGCAGCCTGCCTGCCTGCTTGGGGCGGCAAAATCCCTAGAGCCGCCCCTAGGCAAAGAGCAGCCTTGGGGTTGCTCTACCTGGAAGCAGCTGGCAGCAGATTCCCGTGGATTGTCTGCCAACTGGGGAGAGCCAGAGTGCATTGTTTTCCAGCCACTCCTCTTCACCGATTCTCCTGGCCCTGACGTGCCTCATACTTGGGCTAAGAGGCAGAAGGTGTAGGAGCTGGCTGTGCTGGCTCTCTATGCCCACAGGGACTCACCTACACTAGGGCTAATGGCAGCTGGGAAATTACAGTCAGTCTCTGCCTGGAGAGCATCTGGCCTGTGGTGTGTAACAAACAAAAAGGGGTTCTCTTTTAAGTTTAGGGCTTGTGAAAAATTATGTTAACAGAATAGAAAAACGAAATCCCTTTCGTGCAGAACAGGCTCAGCACGGACAATATCTAAGTGAAAATGAGGTAGGATCAGAGGCTAAAATAGGAAAACAACAAGTTAAAAATTACTTAGACAAGTTAGATGTCTTCAAGTCACCAGCACCTGATAAAATAAATCCTAGAATTTGCAAGGAGCTGACTGAGAAGATATCTGAGCCATTAGCGATTATCTTCAAAAAAGTCAAGGAGAATGGGAGAGATTCCCAGAAGACTGGAAAAAGGCAAATTTAGTGTCAATCTATAAAAAGGAGAATAAGGACAACCCGAGGAATTACAGACCAGTCAGTTTAACTTCAATACCCAGAAAGATAAGGCAGCAAATAATCAAGTAATCATTTTGCAGACAACTAGAAGATAAGGTGATAAGTAAGTTCAGCATCGACTTGTCAAGAACAAATCATGTCAAACCAACAGCTTTCTTTGACAGGGTAACAAGCCTTGTGGATGCGGGGGGAGGGGGAAAGCAGTAGATGTGGTATATCTTGACTTTAGTAAGGCTTTTGATACTGTCTCGCATGACCACCTCATAAGCAAACTAGGAAAATACAACCTTGATGGAGCTATGGTAAGGTGGATGTATAACTGGTTGGAAAACTGTTCCCAGAGAGTAGTTATCAGTGGTTCACAGTCAAGCTGGAAGAGCATATCAAGTCAGGTCATGCAAGAATCAGGGTCCTGGATCTGGTTCTGTTCGATATCTTCATCAGTGATTTGATAATGGCATAGAGAGTATACTTATGAAGTTTGAGGACCACACCAAGCTGGGAGGGGTTGCAAGTGCTTTGGAGGATAAGATTAAAATTCAGAATGATCTGGACCAACTCAAGAAATGGTCTGAAGTAAATAGGATGAAATTCAATAAGGACAAATGCAAAGGACTCCACTTAGGAAGGAACGATCAGTTGCACACATACAAAATGTGAAATGGCTGCCTAGGAAGGACTACTGGAGAAAGGGATCTGGGGGTCATAGTTAAGGCTACGTTTTGGTCATGGGTATTTTTAATAAAAATAATGGACAGATCACGGGTAGTAAACAAAAATTCATGGCCTGTGACCTGTCCATGACTTGTACTATATACCCCTGACTAAATCTTGTGGGGGGCAAGGGTTCTGTGTGTACTTGGGGGGCAGCCTAAGGAGTTTTGCATGTGCTTGAGGCGGCAGCCGGGGGGGGGGGGGACACCGCATGTGCTCAGGGCAGCAGCGCAGACCCCCATTGGTGCTGGGGGGGCAGGCAGCAGTGTGTGGCCTGGGACCCTCACTGGTGTGGGGGGGAGGGGTGCTGGCACATGACTGGGGACCCTGCGGTGCTTGGGAGGGGTGTTGGTGGGGCATCAGGCTCTCTACATGGCTCCGCACCTCTCCGGAAGTGACGACTTCCCCCCCTTTTGTCAGCTCCTAGGCTTCTTGTCCTAACCTCTGAGGCTAGGACAAGAAGCAATGGGCTTAATTGCAGCAAGAGAGGTTTAGGTTGGACATTAGGAAAAACTTCCTAACTGTCAAGGTGGTTAAGCGCTGGAATAAATTGCCTAGGGAGGTTGTGGAATCTCCATCATTGGAGACTTTTAAGAGCTGGTTAGACAAACACCTGTCAGGGATGATCTAGATAATACTTAGTCCTGCCATGAGTGCAGGGGACTGGACTAGATGGCCCCTTGAGATCCCTTCCAGTCCTATGATTCTATGACTCCATAGCAGCTTCACCCCCACTGCCCTAGGCAAATGCCTCCACCATGTCCTGCAAGGTGATTTCTGTGTTTGATAGTGTGGCTTCACCCACCCACTTACCTCACTCCTTGCTTCCTCGTGGAGACTATTCACAAGGATGCCCACTGTGACGCAGACACCTGTTCGCTAGCAACTGAACACCCGTCTCATTTCACAGAAACCACAGAACGGTAATAATTAGACAGTAACGACTTCTGCTAACCACCAACCTGAGTCACATTTAAGCTCGTGAAATGGGGGTAAAAAAGGCTTCGTATCCCACTGCCAACTCTGAGACAAGCAGTATGTACAATACCAGTGACTAGAAAATATTATCTTTTGCTGGGTGAGGGTCCATCTAATGCTTTGCTGGTCTGTCTCCAAAATAGAGACAATGGACCCAACATTGCCCTGGTATAAGTGGATGCCACTCCCTCTTATTTAGTTCATTGTCTCTGGGTGAGAATAGCCCTTCAGATCTGAAAATGGTTCAACTTATTTTTCATATTTGTGATGCACGGATGCTGGCAGAACAGTAACTAAAGTTGTGTGTGTGTGTGTATCTGAGTGTGCGTACGTTTGTCTGTTTGTGTGGGTGTATAGTACAGAATATGGGTTTCAGTTTGTGTGAGCATGCTGAGAAGTATTTGCATGTATCTTGTTTATGAGAATGGGTGGCATAGCGTGTTCATGTGTGACAGACAATGTGGTTTGAGGCTGTGTGATTGTGAGATGTGTGAGTTTGTGCGAGAGCATGTCCCGTAAATGCTTCTACTGTTAAGGAGGATTCTTAAGCTTCTGCGTAACAAAAAAGAGTCTTGTGTTCCCGTTGCAAGGCTCCATGCTCTTGTTCAGACAGCATCCCAGCTCGGTTTGTGCTGTTGTGCTCAAGAAATGGAACACTTCAAAACTTTCAATAGAATTGGAACATGCAGTTGCTTCTCTAAAACCAAAAGCTTCTGACCTTTGACAGCTTTAAGCAAAAAATACACTATAATTTTGGTTTTGATTCAGTCTAAAGAAAACCTCATTATTACTATATGTATGCCAGGACAAATTCTTCTTTCACTTATGGTTGTAAACCTTAAGTAACTCCACTGAAATCAATGGTGTTGCTTGGATTTATAATGTTGCAACTAATCGGTGAATTCCATTCTATCTTTCATAGGCCCTGTTCCAGCAGAACCACTGCTGTTCCACTGTGCATGGGGGGCAGGATTTAGGCTGCCCCAGGGTGTGCATCTGGAAAGGGCAGAGGCCAGCTCCTTGGGATCTGCATCTGAAGCAGCAGCTTGAGACAAGGTTGGGATAGAGAAGAACTGTGGATGAAAAGTGCTATGAAATTGCTTGTTCTCATCTAGGATTCTTGTTCTTATCAGTTTTCAGAATGGAGAGAGGTAAATAGTGGTTTTCCTCTGGGGTCTGTACTGGGATCAGTCCTATTTAAGATACTCATAAGTGATCTGGAGAAAGGGGTAAACAGTGAGGTGGCAAAATTTGCAGATGATACAAAGCTACTCAAGATAGTTAAGTTCCAGGCAGACTGAGAAGAGCTACAAAAGTATCTCACAAAACTGAATGACTGGGCAACAAAATGGCAGATGAAATTCAGTGTTGATAAATGCAAAGTAATGCACATTGGAAAACGTCATCTCAGCTATCTATATAAAATGATGGGGTCTAAATTAGCTGTTACCATTCAAGAAAGATCTTGGAGTCGTGGATAATTCTCTGAAAACATTCACTCAATGTGCAGTGGCAGTCAAAAAAGAAAACAGAATGTTGGGAATCATTAAGAAAGGGACAGATAATAAGACAGAAAATATCATATTGCCTCTATATAAATCCATAGTGCGCCCACATTTTGAATACTGCATGCAGATGTGGTCGCCCCATCTCAAAAAAGATATATTGGAATTGGAAAAGGTTCAGAAAAAGGCAACAGAAATGATTAGGGGTATGGAATGGCTTCCGATGGGGAGACATTAATAAAACTGGGAATTTTCAGCTTGGAAAAGAGACAACTAAGGAGGGGATATGATGGAGGTTTATAAAATCATGACTGGTGTGAAGAAAGTAAATGAGGAAATGTTATTTACTCCTTCTTATAACACAAGAACTAGGGGACACCAATTGAAACTAATAGGCAGCAAGTTTAAAACAAACACAAGTAAGTAGTTTTTCATAAAATGAACAGTCAACCCATGGAACTCCTTGCCAGAGGATGTTGTGAAGGCCAAAACCATAACAGAGTTCAAAAAAGAACTTGATAAGTTCATGGAGGATAGGTCCATCAATGGCTGTTAGCCAGGATGGGCAGGGATGATGTCCCTAGTCTCTGTTTGCTAGAAGCTGGGAATGAGAAACAGGGGAGGGATCACTCGATGATAACCTGTTCTGTTCATTCCCTCTGGGGCACCTGGCATTGGCCGCTGTCGAAAGACAGGATACTGGGCTAGATGAACCTTTGGTCTGACCCAGTATGGCTGTTCTCATGTTCTTATGTTAGTCTAGTTAAAGCACAGGGCTGGATAACTGGACACCTGGGTTTAATTCCCAGTTCTGCCCCTGACTTTGGGCTAGTTGTTCAATCTCTCTGTGCTTTCACCTGAACAGAGATTGTGGTAGATTTCAGAGACCACTAATGCTGTAAGGTAGGAGTAGCTTTCTTGGAGCAGCTTCATGTTGTTCTCTCTGCCTCATAGGAAATATTCTTTTCTACTTCCCATCCCTCCTCCCCCCAGTGACCTCACCAGTATCCAGCCACATTATGGAGGTCAAGTGATAGGGCATGGCTTTGTGCACAGAAGCAGCATATGGTCCCTTAATTCTGAATTCTGTCCCTCTCTCTCCCTCTCTAATAGACAAACACACATAGTCTACTGAGAATCATAGCATCATACCAGGCATCGTAGAGTGAAGTTCCCAGATCTGGCTCAATTTGACGAATCCACAAATATCTGGGAAGGCCCCATAGGCAACACAGGTAGGGTCGAGGCGTGCACCTCTTTGCACGTCGAGAGTTTGAGAGCAAGATGTGTGTTTTTGTCTATCCTGGTGACACAGCTGTAGAGCATGCAATGCTGCTTTTGAATTTAGTGGGTAATTGGAGGAAGGCCAGACCTCAGCGAGATTATGGCATTTCCACAAAGTCGAGCCACTTTATGCTATATATAATATAGATGAATATTAATTTTCTTCAAAGACAGTTGAAGCAGCCACATGTTTTACCTGGCAAATGTATTCAGGGTGACTCATTCCAAGAACACTCTGAAAAATCCCCACCTCCCTTTTACCTCTAGGAAATTCCCTTTTCATGGGAATGAAAATCACAGCTCCCACGCCCACAGATTTCAGGGCCTTGGCCCTTTGAAAGGCTACAGAGACTAATCAGCCTTGCAGCAAACGCAACGCTTTCCCCATCCGGATCGTATTTTTCAATCTGAACATTTTTATGGTAGGCTTAAGCGACTTCCTATGTTCCTGTTGTTGCTTTTAATTTTTTTCCTACTTTGGGTGAAACCCCTGCAGGGGGAACTGCACAGGGGGAAAAAGAGAGAGAGAATAAATAAATAATGAAGAAAATGTTTCTCTTTCCCCTCCCAATGTAATGAATGTATGGAAAGCTTTAAGCTGCAGCAGTATTTTGACACTGCGCACAGTACTGCTCTCTCTCCACCCCTTATTCCTTTGAGGTTCATCTTTCAGACCACAGCTCTGTTCCACTGCCAACTTGTTGGAAGTGTTTAGTGACTGGAGAACTGTTGCCTGCTCTCTTCAGAACTTCACACTTCATTTTTCCAGATCCCTGCGAGCAGCAGCAAATATTTCACCAGCCTGGTTTGCTGGCTACTACCATAAATCAGACTTAGAATGCAAAAAAATATCCAGGCCTGTCAAGGCATTAAGCTTTTATTTTCAGGCTGAATCCAGTGGTAAATGAGGGCTTGTATTTTCCTTTAAAACTGTAAAGGGATTTTAAGGATTGTCGTTGGACAGTGGCCAGATGCAAAAGATACAATGCAGAATGTAACTGGTTAGAGGAGATTTGAAAAAGTCTTAAGTATGAAAAATGGCTTTTCTTAAAGGTTTTTCAATGAAATGTGAAACTGGGCTTGAATTTCATAAAAGCTTTGGGCATAGACTGCTTATGAGGAGAGCAAGAGGAGAAACACAAGAGGAAGATTTTTCTGGAAGTATAAGAGGCTATTTGTTCAGGTAAATGGGCCCATTCATTAGCCCATTACCTGCCACTATTGTCAATGTGACAGTGAGGAAAAACTGAGTAGACAGACTTATTTTCTTGACAGTAATTGCTTGAAAATGTAGATGTACACTAGGACACTTAGTGCAAAGCAGTTGTGGAAGTACAGTGAATCAAGCTTGCAAGGTGCAATGAGTCAGGAATCTTGCTCTCAGTGCGGATGCTGTAGAGAAAACAGGAATAGATAGGAGGCTTTTTTTTTTTTTTTTTAAATAAAAGCAAACAAGTAGAACCCCCCAGCTCTGCTCTTCATTACTGCAAGCAAACAGCAGCATGGCTTAGTGAATAGATGCTAAACCGGTAGTCTGGAAATCTGGGTTGTATTTCTCTGCCACTGGCTTGCTGCATGGCCTTGATCCATTAAGTTTTAGAAATCTGGTGCCTGAATGCCCTAATTTGCATATTTGATTAATTTAACTTATTTTCCCAATTTAAATGATAACAAGTGTCCCGATTACTTGAAAGGAAGCCTGGCAAGGCTCTCTCCAGCATGGAATGAACTTTCTGAACACAGGAATTGCTGTGCCCCTGACAGGCTCCCTGGGTTGCTGTCCAGGTAACTCTGGTGGCTCTGTGGGTTCTGCCCTTGGTTGCTTCTTGTCCTAGGCAGTGAGTGGGGTGCCTGTAGTTGAGTCGGCAGCCCACGGTATGGGCTGCTGCTTGCCCTGAGATGGAAGGGGGATCTGGCTGGGCTGGCAGCCCTTAGCTGCTGACTAGCCCTAGCTGAACCCTTGCTCACTGGCTGAGGTAGAGGAGCAGGCTCTGGCTTCCTTTAGTCAGCTGCCTCCCAGCATCCCTGCCCAATGACAGCTGCTCTACACATGGACCTTTATTCTCAGGGCAAATCATTTAATCTTCCCAGGCATCAGTTTCTTCATCTCTAAAATAGGGGGATGATACCTCCCCTCCTTTGTGATGTGCTTTGAGAGCGAGACATGAAAGTGCTACATAATTGCTAATTCTTCTTAATACTATCATCCAGGGTGGCCTCATGGTTGAAACACTGGTTGGGCTCAGACCCTAGCCCTGCCACAAAATCCCAGTGTGAGACTTTGGGCAAATCACGTCACTGCTCTGTACCTCAGTTTCCAATTGGTGAAATGGAGATAATGAAATCTACTATGCACAGGTGTAGTGAGGCTAAACTGATGGACATTTTCAAGGTGCTCAGACATCATGGCCATAGAAAAACCACCAACTCCATACAATGTTGCAAATATATTGGAATCAATTTTTCTTTTATTGGGGCAAAGAGCCCTTTCCCAGTCTGCATGCTGGACAACTGCACCCGTAAATGGCATGTCAATTTTGTAGCAGGCAGGGTATCTGCTTCAACAAGGGCTGAAAGCAAAAGTGACTGCAATTCAGATTAAACCAACATGGTAAGCTATTGTTGTTTACTCTCACTTTGCCTGATGCTGCTTTTCCTGACACCCGCAGCACTTGGGATAATAATGAATTGCACTGTTAGATGGCTTCACAAACATTAACTAATTATCACACACACACACACACACACACACACACCTTGAGCAGGTAGGTCGGGTGAGCTTCTTTAGCCCCAATTGACAGGCCTGGAGAAGCTGAGTGACTTGCCGTTTGCCACACACACTCAGGCCCTAAGAAAGTAGGGGCAGGAGCTGTTTTCTTTTATTTTTGTAAAGGATCTTATACACCCTTTCTGTCCATAACAAATAACCAAAAATAAGGGAACTGATTTTATTTGGAGAGACTGATTGGTGGTAAATAAAATTACTGAAGCCACAGGAGAAAAATGGTGATGACAGATACCTAACTGTTGTTCCTTTTTATGACCAGAACGATTGCCAAGGGGCTTATTCCCAAACAGATGGCATGTCTGTGAACGAGCTACATAATTTAAGATTTCTTTCCGGGACAAGGATGCTGTGGATTTGCTCACTGGATTCACAAAGATAATCTTTGATGTGCTCTTTGCATGCCCGGAGAGAGAGAAGGGGCATCTCCAGGCACATGTGTCCCATGCTGAGCCAGAGGCATTCCCAGTTAAAGACATATCCAGCCTGCATCTCCTTCTCCTGAGGTCTCTGACTTGCCTTCCCTTGCTGGGTCTGATCTGAATTCTTTCCTTTTTATGTTTCCTCACTGCTGCCCGTATTCCGCTCTGCTTCTTGCTCGCTACATTTGCTGCAAAATTTCCCACCTCCTCTGACCTTGCTGCTGCTGCTGCGTCTTGGGTGTTCTGTATTTGAGGCTGCTTCAGCAGCAGGCTCTGAGTCAATTAATTTTCCAAATTATAGCTAACTCAGCAAGCCGTTCACAAGCAGCAAAGCGGGGAGGCTAGTTTTGCTGGAGGAAAAGGAGTTTAATTGCTGGATTTTTTTTTTTTTTTTTTAGCTTGGAGTATGGTGAGGGCAGGCAGGAATGGACGGGTGCTGCTAAGCACGACAACTTTCCAGATACATTTAGGGTACATGCACCGGATTTGCAATCAGTAAAGGGACTGACTTTCCTCTCACTAGGAGAATCGGGCCCTGAGCAAAAAAAATTCCTCTACCTTTGGAACTGTTGCAGGGTTTCACAGTTGGGGGGGAAAAACAGGCAGTTCTTGCCTTCAGTGGAGTTGCTCCTGACTGACACTGGTGTAGGGCAGAATTAGGGCAGACTTCTTGCTATGTTTTTAATAGCACTAAGCACACTGATGGTGCTTAACAAATATATTAGTTAATAATCATACTAACCAACTTGAGAAGGAAGGTTTGGTGGTCAGGGTGTTAGCCTTGGAGATCTCTGCTCACTACCCTGCTCCCCCATAAACTTCCTGTGCGACCCAGGCAAATCACTTAGAGCCAAATCTTTAGAAGGACCTAAGCACCTAACTCCCATTGATTTCAAAGGGAGTTAAGTGCCTAAATGCCTTTAAAAATCTGGCCCTTAGTCTTGCTGAGCCTAAGGTCCTCATCAGTAAAATGGGAATATAACAACAGTGCCTTACATCGCAGGGGTGTTGAAAGAATAAATACATTAAAGATTATAAGGTGCTCGGATGCTATAGTAATGGCAGGGCATATAAGAACTTTTGATAAATAAAAACGAAGTAAACACTCTTTCTCTCTAGTTGTCACTATGTAAATTACATTGGTTTTTTAAAATGATTTTAATTAGTCATCTTATTTGTCTATCGCTGCTGTGTACCATGGAGATTTAGAAGCACAGTACCTGTGTGTGTGTGTGTGAGTGAGATGAACAACTTTGCACCTTCTCTCATTAAAACATATGGCACATACTTACCCCCCCCTTCAATTTAACAAAAACAGTGGTTGCCACAGAAGAATCTGTAAGCATATATGTTACACCCTTTGGGCCAGATTTATCATTGCTCCATGTAGTCACTGATTCTAGTGCAAGGTTGGAGCACAACAGTCAGGGCTGAATTCTCTTCTGATGTAAATGACACAACTCCATTGAAGTCAATGCAGCCACGCCCCTTTACTCCAGCAGAGAGTTTAACCCGGCCTTTCTGATTTGATAGCATTTTCCCTCCGCTTTGCATGGGGGAAAAGGACTGCACAAGGAGCAGAGCAATAGTGGGTCTCTTGCCTCCAAATTATATGGATAAGTGTAACAGAGGCTGGACGTATAGTGTCCTTCTGGACCAAATCCAGACCTGACTTCCATTAACTTCAGTGGATTTCTATGGAATATAAATCAGGGTGGTGTATTGAATGCTTTGTATATCGCCTCTTGATTTTAATAATAAATTGGTTTATTTATTAGAAACATTTTTAGTTTCAGTGCACTGATACTCTTTGAAGAACACCGTGCTAGGGTTTTCTTCACTTTAGTAAAATCTGTCCTTGGTGCCATCTGTCTCTTTGGCAGGCTTCTCTAGCTGTTATCTTGGCTTTTTAGAAGTTGCCTCTGGGTTTGTCATCTGGTTAGGCTGTTTGCTTGTCTGAGTAGTGAGGTCTCTTAAGACTGCAGCATCATTTTATCTCAACTTGGCTTCATTCTGCGCCATTCACACAATTGCATCCCTTTGGAAATGCGCTTATGCACAAACTCCTCGGGAGATCTGGGAATGAAGTGTGCCCTGCATAGTGTGTAATATACATGTACTGTTGGTATGTCCAGGCATGTTTTGCAGGAAACTCAATGTGTTTGTCACTCTTCAGTTAGTTTTAGTTAAGGTGAAGGCCCTCTGTAACACAATTCCTCTGTCTAGGACAAGAAAACATTATTTTTAAAGAGTGCACATACTTAAAATATCCTCACATGTCATCTAGCCCCAAACTGTCCATCTCCAAATGTGTCCTCAAAAGTTTGATGCATGTAAGAGCTGGGGATGGCCTTTTCAGAAGTGTTTAGCATGGGCCTAATTCTTCTCCCTCTGAGTTCAACCAAAACTGAGCACTTTGGAGAATGCCACCCTATGATCTAAGGGCCAGATCCAAGGCTGGTGTAAATGGGCACAGGTCCATTGATGCTGAGGCTGTTCATAATGGATCCTACAGAATAGTAATCTTCCCAAATATAGCATATGTTCGAGTGGAATGTAGAAGCCCCAATCAGGGATCAAGGCCTCATTGTGCTAGGCAGTGTATGTATGTACATGAGTGCACACACTAAAATAATAGTCCCTGTCATGCTGAAGTGCAATCATTCCTGGGGGGTGGGGGGGAGGTGTTTAGTGGAGGTAGTGGGCTGAATTGGAAGGCACCACTACATTTCCACGCAGGATACTAAATAATTAAATAAAGACAGTGATACATTGTGTCTTCTCATCACTGAGTTCCTTTTTGCCGTTAGTCTCTCAGCTATAAATAGGAGAGTCTTTGTTCTGTACCCTTTGGATTATAGCTACAAACATGAACCGTGGAAGACTCTCTCTCATCTTTCCATGTTCCTTAGTTGTTCTCCTGCGAGGAGGCCGTTACACAAACAAACAAGCTGTTTTGTTTGTTCTTTCTCTGAAGTCACAATTTCTTCCATTAAATGTTTATGCATTCCAGAGTCAAGTAACTTGACTTGCTTCTTGGGAACCCAAGGGTGGTGATTCACACTACTTTCTTATGGATTTGAAGATGCATGCTGGATGGGTTTGGTTAATGATGTAATTAGCCTGTTTTTAGTTGAGGCTTAACCTTTTGCTGAAATCAAAACACAACTAACATTTATTTTGGTGCTAATGGGGGAATATTTTCTTAAATAGTAAATTCAGTGCTGGTGAACGGATGCACTTGGCAGCCTTTCAGACTGAGTCTGATTCAGAGTCCCACTGACGT
Organism: Chelonoidis abingdonii; assembly: GCF_003597395.2. Lineage (NCBI taxonomy): Eukaryota > Metazoa > Chordata > Testudines > Testudinidae > Chelonoidis > Chelonoidis abingdonii. The sequence goes on along the minus strand of NC_133771.1, from coordinate 15,304,333 downwards.
TAATGGGAGTCATTCCATTTACTTTCACTCAGGCCCTATGATATAGCTATAGAACAGGTAAGGCAGTGCAGGCTTCCCACACAATATGCCACCAATGTCCTCAACTCTGACATGAAGGGAAATGCGAGAAGAACTTAATGGCCCAATCAGCCCCTGGGCTCTTTTTTGGAATGTTCAACCAGGGATTCTAATTATAGTGTGGGTTTCTGTGTTATGCAGGGACCAGATGAAAGCACCAAACAGCTTGGCCACTACTGACTTGGGCTAGATTTGATCCAGTGACGTACAGGCATGGAATCCATTCCTGATGCACATTCATTCACTGCTTTTCAGCCTTCTCACTTACTCATTTGTCTGTGAAGCTGTTTTTTCCCCTTATTTTTATCTCCCCTGTTCAGTTCACCCTGATTTTCCCCCCTGATTGTTTTTTAATATACAAAAGAAATAAATTCTATAAACCCCTTAGTATTGCTATCAGGCCTTTTTGTTTTTTTCAACTTGGCATCATTTATGACATTTCCCTTTGTACACTTTCCTGTTCCTGTATTTCAGGCATTCAGGTATCATATGCAATAACCATACTGTGGTTTTCCCATGGAATTGTATTGTATTGATGGCAACTGTTGTAATGCATTTTCATATCAGGATGATGTCTGAAAAAAGAAACTTTATAGTGTGTGCTGCACAAAAATCTCTGTGCTACACTAGATGGTGCAGGGTGTATCTGTGTATATGTTGTGGAGAGCAATCCTGTGTTGGACTGGGGTGTGGACAAGGTGACCTAATAGGCTTTTTGTCCCTGCAGTTTGGATGATCAATTATTACAATATAGGTGCGCGTAGGACTGTAACTTCAGCAGTGATTTGTGTGTGTGTGTGTGTGTGCGGTTTAGTTTTGAAACAGCTGAGCTCATGGTTCAATGCAGAATGTTATTTCCATCCTCAGTTCAGTGTCCCAGCTGTCTCCACAGGGCTGGCCTTAGACATAAGTATCTACTTGGATGCTGCAGTTGTGCTCTGACAGGGGCAGTCTGATTTGCCTTTTCTGCCATTGAGAGCAGTGTGTGGGAGTTCAGCTCCCCATCAAACCTTAGCTTCTGGCTACAGAACTTCTATTTGTGGAGTAGTGGTGCTAAGTGGCCTCAGTCACAATCAGGGCAAGATTGTGCTAAGCACTGTATGGACAAGTAAAGCAATGATAATCTGCATTGAGGGGAGGGATAGCTCAGTGGTTTGAGCATTGGCCTCCTAAACCCAGGGTTATGAGCTCAATCCTAGAGGGGGCCATTTAGGGATCTGGGGCAAAAATCTGTCTGGGGATTGGTCCTGCTTTAAACAGGGCGTTGGACTAGATGACCTCCTGAGGTCCCTTCCAACTCTGATATTCTATGCATCAAACAATCCATGGCCCAGCTTCCACTCCATTTTGTTAGCAGCCCAGAAGGGAAGGCGATTTGTGGACCAGCACCTTCTCCAGCAGCTAGGGATGGCTAATTCGCAAAAATCTATCAAGCTGTCTTCTCTTTTCCTGTCTTTGTTTCAGCACTGTCACCTCACCTCAAGAATCTCAGCCAGCAGCACCTCATATCATTGAGTACTGCCTGTAGAAATCTCTCTACTGAATGTGCATACTCTGTCTTTGATTGTGGGGATCAAAATACGCAACCTGGCCTACTAATGCAAAATGCCCACCTGGCAACAAGTGGCCTGCTACAAGGTACGGACTCTGTTTAAGAATTGAGCCTGTAGTTTGTCATTTACTCCAAATCTGATATGATTTCTTGGTTGGTTTGGTTGGTTGATTTCTTTGCTCTCTGCTGCTTACGGAAATGTGCAGTATAGAAATTGGCCTTTGTTTTAGGTGCCACTTGTTTCCATTACCAGCATGTATGGTCTACTTTCTTACATTATTAATTGGTTCATAATTTAACACTCTTTTTAGATTTCAGCTCTTTTGTCATTTCAGCATCCACTTCTCCTGTTTGAGATACAGTTTCCTTCCCTTTCTATGCTTTCCTGAGCTTTTGATCCTCTTATGTTGAACTTCGCTTGTGAGTTGTTGCATTGCAGCTCTGTTTTCATGTCTCTCCTATTAATTCCTTTAGCCTTCTTGTCTCCCCTCTTTTGTGGCATCTTATCCTTTCCTGGGCTTTCTCTCCTTGTTCAATTTTGCTTTATTATAGGGTGAAATTAGTATTGGGGAAAATAAGTTTAGGTTTTGTAAGGACCCAACCACTCCCAGTCTTTATTTAGGCCTAATCTGATGGCATCTAGTTTACTTTGATGGTATCTAATTCCAGATCTACTGCTTCATGTTGGAGTCTGTTTCTGAAGGGTTTTTTTGTTAAAGAGGTGTGTTATTGAGTGACCAGAGAGATTGAAGTGTTCTCCTCAAAGTGGTGATTCTTCAACAAAAAAAACTTCACAAACAGACTTCAACGTGAAGCTGCAGAACTGGAATTAATTTCCAAACTAGATACCATCAGATTAGGCCTGAATAAAGACTGGGAGTGGTTGGGTCCTTACAAAACCTAAGCTTAATTTCCCCAATACTAATTTCTCCCTACTGTTACTCACACCTTCTTGTCAACTGTCTGTAATGGGCCACTCTCTTACCACTTCAGAAGTTATTTTTCCTCCCTTGGAATCCCGCTATTAATTGATTTATCTCATTAGACTGACTTAACACTTGGTAAAGCACCCCCATCCTTTCATGTATTTATACCTGCTCCTGTATTTTTTACTTCATACATCTGATGAAGTGGGTTCTAGCCCATGAAAGCTTATGCCCAAATAAATTTGTTAGTTTCTAAGGTGCCACAAGGACTCTTCGTTGTTTTTGTTGAAATCTCTTTGTTCCTCACCATTTTAAAAATGGAGTCTCTTATTGCCTTGCTTTGTCACTGTCTGGACTGTCACACCAAATTCGTAATCCTCATCATTTCTGGTTTCTGGGGCATTTGATGGAGCTAACTTTTTTTTCTTTTCTTTTTTTGCAAAACTCCATCTTTTCAGGGTTTATCCATCACCTCCTGAATTTATTGGTAACAAAACAAGACTGCCATCTTAAAACTGAGACTAAGACTACAGCAAATCTGATAAATGTTTTAGACTTTGCACCACAGAATACACATCCCTCTAATAGTATATGTTTCTGGAGGAGGGGATTTATTTTAGCGGCAAGAACATGGGACTGGGAATCAGGAGACTCCTAAGTTATCTTCCAACATCTATGAGAGACTTGTGGTAGGACCTTGGGTGAGTCACAGATTTTGGTTCAAGCTTATCTCTAGTTGTCTGATTTCAAAAACTAAACTAATAACTTGGCAGAGGTCATGATCAACATGACAATGTCCTTAGAAGGAAATGATACATGGTTCATTCGATGGGTCCAAGTACTTGGAGTTCCAAACCATTTGGAAAGTTAGCTCTCCAAAGACTATACTTCCCTGAGAAGCTCAGAGTAAAATTGCTATGTACTTGGGGGAGGGATAGCTCAGTGGTTTGAGCATTGGCCTGCTAAACCCAGGGTTATGAGCTCAATCCCTGAGGGGGCCACCTAGGGAGCTGGGGCAAAATCAGTACTTGATCCTGCTAGTGAAGGCAGGGGGCTGGATTTGCTGACCTTTCAGAGTCCCTTCCAGTTCTGTGAGATAGGTATATCTCCATATATTAAAAATAAATTCTAAGCCCATTTCTAATGGAAATAACACACACCCTCCAAGGCTTTGTAGATAAGTTAACATTTGGAAGCTAAATAGAGGAAAGCATTTATTATCACTAGCCATTTGAAAATAATTAAATTTCCAGTGGCTTTATATTGAGAAAGACAGTGTGTGCTTTGGATCCTCAGGTGAGGTTACTATCTAGATGTAGCTAAGCCTAAACTGTCCCCTTTTCTCTGTCCCATAACATAGTGAGGAGTGTCAAGTGGCACTAGTGCAAGCTGAAACAATAAGAAACTTTCAGTTGAATCAGTGGCACAGAAATGATAGAGGTGAACCTCACAGAGTCCTTGTCACTTTAGTTTAAGTTCTGTAAAATATGAAATGAATAGAAATGTTTCAATGAATTAAAAACAAAAGCTGTAACCATTCCCTTGCTTTGAACTCACACCAAACAGCAATGTTTTTCTCTGTAAACCGAGCCACTTTACCTACATTTTGTATTTGTGAAGCACTAGTCTTACCTGTGGCACTGTGTAAATGAATACCAATAATAATGATTATAGGAACCCATTCTGTACCAACGTGAAACAAAGGGATTCAGACCCACTGCCCAAGATGGGGAAGTGCAAACTGAGAACGTAAAAGAAAATAATGAGACCAGACTTGTGTGGCTCAGTCCTCTACTCATTGCTATTCAGCATCTATGTAAAGCGGTTTTGGCAGCTGGTAAAACAGCAGGGGCTACAGTGCTGGCAATACATCGATGGCGCTCAGGCGGTACCTCTCCTTTACATCAGATGTCAATAGCACAATCTCCTTAGACAAAATTGGCAGTTGGGTGCAGGCAAGTGGCAAAAACGAAACCCTGATAAGACTGAGAAAATGTGTCCCCTGTATAACATTCCAGTACTGATGGCATCTGCCCTCTGACTCTCAATCTGGTTCACCACCTTGAGAGCTGTTTGAACTCCTCATTGTTGCCGAACGTTCAAATAGCTCTGGTGGCCCCCCCAAAAAGTCTGTATCCCTCTACATGTGGCAGAAGATTATGCCCCCATATGCATGCACACACCTCGCCACAATGATCCGTGCATTTGTGATCTCTAAGTTTGATTATTGCAAGTCATTTTATCTAGGGTTGAAGCTGCACCTCTGAAAAAGCTTCCTCTTGTACAAAGAGCAGCAGCCAATGCAGGAGACAATACCAGCTGCTGTGATCACATCATCCTGGTGCTCCACGCTGTGCCCAGGCTGCCCATTTAATCCGAAGTCTAGTTCAAGGTCTCTCTCCTGATAGTCAAAGCCCTCCATAGCATCAGCCCCAGCTATCAGTGAGATCGCCTCTCTCCCTGCAACCATGACCTCCCACAACAACATTGTACTGGCTTAATGGAACTGCTGAGCAATAAGGGGAAGTCTTATGAGTCATCATCTCTTGAAGTCTCCAAACCAGGACTGGATGCCTTCCTGGAAGATGTGCTTTAGCCAAACGCAAGTTATTGGTCTCAATACAAGGGTAACTGGGTGACATTCTGTGGCCCATATTATACAGGAGTTCAGACGTAATGATCTAATGGACCGTTCTGGCCTTAAAATCTATGAATCTGAGTGAAAAATTGTTAGGAGATCTGTTCCTGGAGTAAGGAACTTACTCCTGCAACAGAAAAGAATGGCATCTGCATTCAGACCTAAAGGCAAAACTCATTTCTTCAATATAACTCTCCCACAATACATTTTTCACACTCACACAGTTCTACAACACACAGGTTCACTTTCACACAGAAACATAAAGACCAAAAAAACTAAAACAAAAAACACAAAAAAACAAAACCCAAATAATGTGTAAACTAATCAAACTATTTCTTCCCAAGGATGGGACGGAAGCAAGAGTGTGAGAAGTTTCAGAGTAGCAGTCATGGTCCTTGTGGCACCTTTAGAGACTAAAAAATTTATTTGAGCATAAGCTTTCGTGGGCTACAGCTCACTTCTTCAGATGCATAGAATGGAACATATAGTAAAGAGATATAGATATAGATACACATACAGAACATGAAAACGTGGAAGTAGCCATATCAACTCTAAGAGGCTAATTAATTAAGATGAAGTATTATCAGCAGGAGAAAAAAAACTTTTGTAGTATAATCAAGATGACCAATTTCAGACAGTTGACAAAAGGTGTGAGGATACTTAACATGGGGAAATAGATACAATGTGTGTAATGACTCAGCCATTCCCAGTCTCTATTCAAGCCTAAGTTAATGGTATCTAGTTTGCATATTAATTCAAGTTCAGCAGGTTCTCCCTTGGACGTCCTCTTTTGACTGTTTCTGTTGCAAAATTGCCACCTTCAAGTCTGTCAACTGATGACCAGAGAGGTTGAAAGTGTCTACCTGGTTTTTGAATGTTATGATTCCGGATGTAGATTTGTGTCTGTTTTTCTTTCGTAGAGACTGTCCCATTTGGTCAATGTACATTGGCAAGAGGGCATTGCTGCATGCTGGCAAAATATATCACCACTGGTAGATGTCAAGTGAATGAGCCCAAGAAGAGTATTAGGTCCTATGATATGTCACTTTAATAGATAGTAGACAATACTTGCAAGGATAGGTTCTTGGGTAGTATTTTTGTTGGTGGTGTGTGGTTGCGAGACACATATATGCTTCAGTCGGGGGATGTAAGTGAGGACTACGTCTGTCTCCCAAGATCTGTGAGAGTGGAGAGAGATCATCACAGGATAGCAGAATCTTTGATGCGCTGGAGAGGTTTATTGGGGGCTGAAGGTGACAGCTAGCACAACATCGTTAGTTTCTTTGTTGGGCCTGTCCTATAAGACTCTGGTACCTCTGCTCTGGTCAATCTGTTTTTCACTTCCTCCAGGTGGATATTGTAGTTTAAGAATGCTTGGATAGAGATTTGTAGATGTTTGGTATCTGTCTGAGGGATTGGAAGCAAATGCCAGTTGTATCTTAAGCTTGGCTGTAGACGAGCTGACTGGAGGCATAAGTAAAGTATAATGGTCACTCGGTCTCCGATATAAGAGTGCGTTTATGTGACCATCGCTTATTAAGCATCGTAGTGTCCCGGAGGAAATTAAAACGGCGTGGTGGATTGGTCTAGGCGAGGTGAAGGCGTGGGAATGGAAAGTGTTGAAATCATAGTGGAATTCCTCAAGGGCTTCTTTTCCATGGGTCCAGATGATGAAGATGTCATCAATGTAGCGCAGGTAGAGTAGGGGTGTTAGGGAACGAGAGCTGAGGAAGCGTTTTTCTAAGTCAGCCATAAAAATGTTGGCATACTGTGGGGCCATGCAGGTACCCGCTGACTTGAAGGTATATATCGTCCCCAAAAGTGAAATAGTTGTAGGTGAGGACAAAGTCACAAAGTTCAGCCACTAGGTTTGCCATGAAATTATCGGGGATACTGTTCCTGATAGCTTGTAGTCCATCTTTGTGTGGAATATTGGTGTAGAGGGCTTCTACATCCATAGTGGCCAGGATGATGTTTTCTGGAAGATCACTGATGGATTGTAGTTTCCTCAGGAAGTCAGGGGTGTCTCGAAGATAGCTGGGAGTGCTGGTAGCGTAGGGCCTGAGTAGAGAGTCCACATAGCCAGACAATCCTGCTGTTAGGGTGCCAATGCCTGAGATGATGGGGTGTCCAGGATTTCCAGGGTTATGGATCTTGGGTAGCAAATAGAATATCCCTAGTCAGGGTTCTAGACGTGTCTGTACAGATCTGTTCCTGTGCTTTTTCAGGGAGTTTCTTGAGCAGATGTTGTAGTTTATTTGGGTAATCCTCAGTGGAATCAGAGGACAATGGCCTATAGAAGGTGGCGTTAGAGAGCTGCCTAGCAGCTTCTTGTTCATATTCCAACTTATTCTTGATGACAGGACCTCCATTGTCAGGGTTTTTGATTATGATGTCAGAGTTGTTCCAGAGGCTGTTGATGGCGCTGTGTTGTGAGAGGTTATTTCTATACTTAAATCATAGAATCATAGGACTGGAACAAACTTCGAGACATCATCTAGTTCAGTCCCCTGCACTCATGGCAGGGCTAAACATTATCTAAACTATGCCTGATGGGTGTTTGTCTAACCTGCTCTTAAAAATCTCCAATGATGGAGATTCCACAACCCCCCCAGGAAATTTATTCCAGTGCTTAACCACCCTGACAGTTAGGAAGTTTTTCCTAATGTCCAACCTAAACCGCCCTTGCTGCAATTTAAACCCATTGCTTCTTGTCCTAGTCTCAGAGCTTAAGAAGAACATTTCTTCTCCCTCCTCCTTGTAACAACCTTTTATGTACTTGAAAACTGTCATCATGTCCTCTCTGTCTTCTCTTTTCCAGACTAAACAAAACCATTTTTTTCAAGCTTCCCTCATAGGTCATGTTTTCTAGACCTTTAATAATTTTGTTGCTCTTCTCTGGACTTTCTCCAGTTTGTTCACATATTTCCTGAATTGTGGCACCCAGAACTGGACACAATACTCCAGCTGAGATCTAATCAGCGCGGAGCAGAGCGGAATTACTTCTCATACCTTGCTTACAACTCTCCTGTTAATACATCCCAAAATGCTGTTCACTTTTTTGCAACAGTGTTACACTGTTGACTCATATTTAGCTTCTGGCTAAATGGCACTTGGAGAATTCAGTAACAGGTGCTGTATGAGTATCTACATACATATTTTTAATATATGGACCCTGATCCTTGGGTACAACCAAATGGGCACATGGCTTAAGGGGAGGCAAAGGTGGCTTTACATCACCTGTATGTTCCCCTGATCCTGAGGTAATTGGGAGGCCAGTGTGGTCCCCAGCACTAAGTAAGGTAATCTAAGGGCTGCTTTAGAACTGCACATGCAAAACTGTATGCTCATGCAGTCATGGTAAATGGGAGCATAAATTCAGCATGCACATTTGTAGAGATGCAGTTAAGAGTCTGCAGTTCTAAAAATCAGATGCAACCTTTCCATCATGTCACAAAGATCATTAATCCACCAGAACTGTCATCTGTGAACATCACTCAGAGATGAAAGATGTAATTGTGAGGCACAGTAACCTACGTCAGCTTTTTCTCCTGGTCAGGGTGTCAAACCATAGTAGTAGAAGATATGATGTAACCCTGCTCAGGAACAATACTCTGCACTTCTCTATCACCTTCCATCCAAGCATGTGAAAGCTCATTGCAAACATCAATCGTTTTACTGCCATCCCCCCACACTCCTGCCAAGTAGGTATCATGGTATCAGTGATGCAGATGAGGGACCTGAAGTACAGCAAAGTTAAATGACACACAAGGTCTTCCAGAGAGTCTGTCAAAGAGCTGGGAATTGAACATGTCTCCTGACATTCAGGCTTCCTTCTTAACCAGAAGACCATCCTTCTTCCATCTATTAGAATTACTCTACTACAACATAATAAGCAGATAAATATAATAGACTAAGAAAAACAAAGGGGGCAGGAGAGGGGAAATGAATAAGAATGGCTCAAAGATGCTGTTTTAAATCACTGGCTTCAGTTCAGGACTTTACTCTTTTCTATGGCAAGGAATAAGTCACGTAAATTCCATGTTAACTGGTATTTTGTACAGTCCCATAAAAGCCAAGGGGCCATGGGTTTTTAAGACCTTTAAACTATAGGGGAAAATTCAAGCCAGTGACTCTATGCTGTGCCAAAAATCCTGAAAGGCATGGAGAGTAATGTAACGCACACAGCAACCGGTTTGAACAGGGATGGAAGCAGAATTATGAACTGAATTTTCAGTCCTGATTCTGTGATCTTGCTGCCAAACAGGGGTTTGCAAAGCAAAGGACTCTGGAAGATTTCTCATACTTCTTGGCTTATTCTCCTGGTGTTCATCTTAACAGAAATCAGCTGTTCCCCTTCTCACTTAGCCAGTGTGTTGCAGGATAGAATTTAGCATCTGGTCTGGCTAGTGTTAAAAAAATGAGAACATCCTGCTCTGTTAGGAGAACACCACCACTGGCAATAAAATGGCAAAGATCATTCAAGATTCCAGAGACCTGCTTGAATTATTCTTTCTTTCCACTTCTCACTCAATGAATAGAGCCCAGTGCTTGCCTTTCTTATTCCCTGACATTTCCTTCACTTGCATTGTGCTCCTGATTTCCTAGAATTTGGAATCAGGATCATTCTCTTTTTTGGGAGAAGCTACACAGAGTTGATCTCGGAGCAGTTTGATGCAGTAGGATGAGCTCAAGCTACCAAGGACTTGTTTTTTACTTTTGGTGGTGGGGAGCGGGGGCGTGTTTGTTTTTGAAAAACTGCGGAAAGGAAAATGTAAACATCAGTATTTATGCTCCAGTGTGTGTATATTTAAGTGCACAAATGCCAGAGTCTGTAGGAATAAAAATGAAGGGAGACAATTTCAAAGTGAGTTTAGCACTCAATTCCCATTGACTCTCTATAGAATTTGGGCACTTTACTTCTCTGGGCCTGTGAGAATCTGGCCCCCCAATGGCCATATGGTGCCATCAGTTTTTAAGAAGTCACCGTTGAAGTCAAAGAAATATTCTGTGTCCAAAAAAAAAAAAAAACCTCATGGAGTGATAAAGCACTAAGCTATTGAGTGATGTCAGCTCAGTTCCTGCTGACATACACTGATGTAATGATCATCAGAATCCAGCCCGGTTAACCATAGAAATGCTGACAACTTGCTACATAATGTCACATTTAAACTTTGCAATATTTTCTTTCAAATGTTGGGTTATTCTATCAACGTTTATGCTATATCTTAATGATTCTTTCTATTTGAAAAGGAGAGGCTGAAAATTATGTTAAAAGTGCAGATCAAATTGTATCCTGCTCATAGCTATATCTTTGTAAATCCAGGGTGAATCTGTTGACAGAGCAGTATTTGGCCTTACGTCTGCATTGTTATTGGCCTGCTCAGCAACTTGCAAACTGGGTTAACTTTCTGTAAATGTGTGGTTTAGAAACACACTGTTTAAAGAGATACTGGCCAGTGGCTTAGACCCAAACACCAAACTTGTAATAAAAATGGAAATTAAAATAATGACTAGCATGGCTGAAGCACTCAGTAAATATTAACTAATCCTCAAATAACCCCACAAAGTAAAGAAGTATTCATCTCTCTATTTTACATTTGGGGAAACTTAGGTTATGTAGGTGATCGTTAGCAACCCAGAGAAAGATGTTACGGAGGCAAGTCATTTAACCTTAAATTTGCAAGTGGCTAGTGATTTTTTGGTGTTGGTTTGGAGGGCGAGGGAGGGGTTGGATGCCCAAATGGAGGGAACTGGTTTTTTGAAAAGATCTGAGCCACATGCCCTCTGAAAATCAGACCCTTTTAAGATGACTCAATTTAGGCATCCAAAAGTTGATGCAGTCAACGAGAATTTAGGCATTAAGCTATCTGCACCTATCTGTTAAATAGGGATAAGAACTCACTGTTCACAGAGGGTGCCGTGAGGATCAATAAATGAATGATTGTGAGGAGCTCAGATACCACAGTAAATGGGGCCCATGTTACAGAGAGAGAGCAGTGTTCTGGAGATAAGTCCTGTTCAGATACTACAGCCATGGAGAGAGATGTATAATGATTGTGTACCAATAAGAGTGAACCTTGTATTCTCTATTCCTTTCATGTCGTTTTTCGCTCTTAGTTCATGATGTGCTAAGGGCTGTTTCCTTATAGGTGCCAAGTTGAGCTGCTCAAACTATTCATGCAAACCTGCTTTATCTCCCGGACTCAGCCTCTATTCACAAATTGTCTGTGAACAGCTTGCAAGTTTTTAATACATTTGTTTGTTATTTGAAATTGCCCAACATACTTTTTACGAACAAATTTCAGCCTTTACATTCTTCTCAAACTGTTCCCTATAAGAATGAATTCAAGTTTGGCTATATGAGCAGTACAGCTGGTTACTTGACTCACGTGGCATTGTTTCTATTCCCTGACTGTATATTAGTGCAGTCCTATGGTTTAAATAGTGCCAACACTCTGCCCAGGGGTGAACTCCACCCAAAAACATTTGAATAGTTTCCCCACTAATTGCCTAGATCTAGTGCTTGGGAGCTTGCAGAATTTGACCAAAATCTGCATATCAGCTGCTTGAATATAGGACTCTATCTTCTCTCCTCTTGTAAAAACATTTTATAATTTATTGTCTGTTTGATGTTAACAGCGAGTTCAGTGCTGAACATAAAGACAGATGCTGTCCCAAAGAGCTTGTTTTAGGACACTGAGAAAGTAGATTTAGACCTTCTGTTCTCCCTCTCACAGCAGAAGAACAACGGGATAGTAAATGAAATTGAAAGATAGCACATTCAAAATGGATACAAGGAAATACTTTTTCATTCAGTGCAGAATTACACTGTGGAACTTGCTGCCATATGATGGTGTTGAGGCTAAGTTGTTAATATGGATAATAAAAATATCCAGAGATTTAACAATTAATGCAAACAAAGTTTTACAAGAGATAACAACCTCATGCTCAGGGATGCTGGAACAATTTTTATAATGGGGGTGCTGAGAGCTATTGAAACAAACGATGAACCCTGTATATAATGGAAACCATTTCAAGCCAAGGGGTGAAGCAGCACCCCCAACACCCCTAGTTCCAGCACCAGTGATTATGCTTCAGGGTTTAAGATGGTCTCTGACTACTAGGAATTAGAGTGAGGCTTTTGTGGGGCAGATTATCTCACATCTGCCTATTGTGGGGTTCTTGTGCCTTTGGCCACTATCGGAGACAGAATACTGATCTAAATGGGCCACTGGTCTGATCCAGTCTGGTAATTCCTATGTTTTCTTCTAGAAAAGCACATGAGTTTTCAGTTCAGATACCTTTGTTCCTTCAGCTATCTATGAAGCCCACCTTCATGCTCATCATCCAAGTAGAAAGAAACTATTTCTTATGCAAAACAAACTGCTGATGTGCTGTAGATCAACTTGAAATACTCTGATATTTTCCCCTTTCCTTACATTTGCACACCCTGAAAGTACAAGTGTCTCTTTTTGTTTGGTGGGCTTGCCTGTGTTCTCAGACCTGTGTAAATCAGGGGAAATTTCCCTGAAGGCATGATGTGGAACTGGTCTGAGATCAGAATGGAGCAGATAAGATACAAGGGTGCTTCCTCTCTGAGGTTATAACCAAAATCTGGTCTGGAGTCTGAGGCTAAAGTCCATAGCATTTGTGTGCTTTTGAAAATCCCTCCACTAATTTATTGGAATGCTCTGTTTTACATTTTTCTTCTCTTGGATACTAAACAAAAGTTGAGGCAGCCATGTTTACTGAGGGAATGTGAATGATGCGTTCTCAGGGCAGCGGCAAATCAGAGTGCAGAGTTGCATGCCCTACGATTACTGAAAATGACTGCAGTTATGAATCGGTGACTGCAGCCATCCCTGTGCTCTGATTGACCAAGAGGTCTATGCACTAATGATTTTTATAGTTTATGGTATAAGCAATTACCAAACTCATTAACAATACGACTTGGAATATATTGATACACTAGAGAATGAAGTATGTTGCCAACACGCTGGTGGTTCTTGCTTTCCAGGCAAAGTTTTCCTAAAGTCGGGGCCAAATTGGTACTGTCTTCACCCACAATCTAGGGACTGGATGTTTGTACTAAAACAAGTAGCTATTAAATTGCCATTTACATTTCCATCATTAGACTCCAGCATTAAAGGTTTCTTGAGACGGATGGTGCCTATCACACCTCCCTGAGCTTTTGTTTCTCTTTGGAAGCACTGCTTTGGTTCATGTCAGAAAGGTTATCTTCATTATTACAAAGGGCAGAGACCTAATTGCTTTAACTATATTTCACAGAAACCGATGGGGCTTCTAGAGACGTGATCCTTTGGTATTATCACTGGATCCTCGATCCTGAGTAAAGTACAATACATCAAAACCGCACCTCTACTTTTTTGCCCTTTGTTACTAGAGATGCAGTCAAACTGTTGGAAAGAAAAAGAGCTATTAACTCCTATCTATGTGTCTTCAGCTGCAGGCAGTGGATACATTACTCCTGTCTCAGACCCACACCTAAGAGCTGCTATAAATGCAAAGTAGTTTTCTAGTCACAAGGTAAAAAAAATAAATAAATGCAAACTGATACCATGAGGCTAAGGCATTTTGTGGGAATGCTCTACCAGGGATACTCTTAGCTACAAGCAATACAAACAGCTATTCACTCTATTCCTCCACATGGTCCTGTGGCAAATGAGCCGCTCACCCACCAGGCTGATCTCCTGCTGCCGTTGCCATGGAGAGAGGAGGAAGTTAACTTCTCCCAGGTCTCTTCCCCACAATTAGTCTGACCAGAAGCAGGAGTCAGCAGAGCCAGCTACAGGGTTTTTGCTGCCCCAAGCACCAAAGAAAAAAAAAATTAAAAAAAAGCCACGATGGGCGGCAGCTTCACCGTGCTGCTTTCTTCTTCAGCGGCAATTCGGCAGCAGGTCCTTCCCTCTGAGAGGAACTGAGGGACCCACCGCCGAAGAGCCCGACATGCTACCCCTTCCCCTTGGCTGCCCCAGGCACCTGCTTGCTGAGCTGGTGCCTGGAGCCAGTGCTGGGGGTCAGTCAGGTAGAAGCAAGAGTGCTGAAATCTACTCAAGGTTTCCCCAAAATCCTAAGCTCTCCTTACAATGCCTCATGAACTGGCTGTTTCTGTTAAAATTCACCATTAGGTTTCAGAATCATCACTCCATTAAAGTGAACGGGGCTGTTCACATCCCTCTGAAAAATTCTGTTTAAAGTAGTGTGGCTGCAAACTCAGGAAGAGAGCAGTATTTGGGATGGGGGGTCAGAACTGGCTGGTTTTCTTTGCAGCCATCCAGACTGGAAACTTATCTTGATGTTTAGATGAAAGCTTAAACATTGCAGAAAATGAAGAAACAACTGCTAAAATTTTGGTATATTAGCCCATGGTATATTAGCTCTATCCCGTCCTTGACTGTTCTGGTGTGTGACTTGGATAATTAAAGAGACAGCAGAGGAGAAGCAGCAATGAAGAACATTGACAAAAAAAAGCCATTTTATTGAAAATGAAATTCAAACTTCAAATTAATATTACAATCATGAGAAAATGCCAAACAATTCAATTTACAGTTGCAACATACAATACAAATAGTCCCTTTGAACTTAAAGTAAACTCATCCACAATCGCTGTCTGTGGCACAAAGCAGAATGTGTTTGTACAATATGTGCATGAAAAGCAAATCTCGGGCAATGGTATTTGAAAAAATAAAAAAATTAAAGCTTGTATTTACAAGAAATGCTACAAATGTTTTGTTCCAGCAGAAATTCAAGACTGGTAAAACATAGTTAATAACAACAACAAAAAGGAATGTCACTTGTATTACCTAAAACAAAGTTACTGTAAAAGTATGGTTTTGGCTGATATACGTAAAAGTACTGCATTTAAAAAAAAAAAAGCAAAGAGTTATCTGTAAACGTGGAAGTAAACAAACATCTAAAAAAGTTCTCAGAAAGTGTTAAAATGAAATGCATTATATTAAAATACAGTAAGAAATTCAGGGGTTCAGAGAATCGGGCTTCTTTGATCTTGAAATCATGGCTGGTACAGGTTATAATTATTGCTTTAGTTCATGGCTTGTTGTCTGTCTGAATCCTGGCACATCATATCTCCTGGATTGCATGGCAGGCTCCAGTAACCAAGGCAGAGCCGTCTTCCGATAACTATGACAGTGCAAAAGTTTCCCCACTCAAAATGGCACCTGTTGAGACTGATAAATCTTTGCTGGGGGACTGCTGGCAGGAAGTTGAAGACTAAGAAGTACACAGCAGCTGGTCTGGTAAAAGAATCCATAAATGCCACTCTAATGACATTTTAGGTCAAATCCAACTCGGTTCATACATGTGGTCCCATTGACTTCAGTAGGCCTACTTATATGAGTACGGAGGGCTGGATTTACCGCTCAATTTTGTATAAAGGACATCATACCTGTTCTGATGTAAGTACATCTTTGGTAGAATCTGAGAGAACTGGAGATTAACAAAGGCATTTCTTTCTTTCTAAATCCATGAACTGCACCAACACTTCCACTCCCCGAAGGAAAAGGGCTCTTGTACCTCTGAGGAAATAATCCTCATAATAATCATAATGTAAATGACACTCTAATTCCATAACATAATATTTTCCAGAAATTCTGAATCAAGAACATTTCCAAATGCACTTGGAAGTATTTTCCAAAAGCTCAGACATGCAATTGTGCACTGACGTATTTGTGCAGTTACCCCCAACCACCTGTGCAAATATAGGAAGAGATTTTTCAAAAGTGCCAAAGGGATATAGGAGCACACATTCTATTAAAAGTCCATGGGGCTTGTGCTCCTAAATCTTCGGGTGCTTTTGATGTCTCCTTCTTAGTATTTGCCTGCTCACATGGGCAAAATAAGCCATTTGCCTGTGTGATCCTGGAAGCTAAGGGCATATTCACATAAGCCATGGCAGTAGACCACCCAACCCTGGTCAACAGACTGTTGACTGGGGGGGGTCATGATACTTGTGCTTAAAATAGCTGTGTAGACAGTGCTTTGAAGTTGAAGATTAGACTGCAGTTCAGGCTCTGAAGCCTAGAGAGGAGGATGGGCTTTAGGGCCCAACTGCAATGTCTATGCATCTATTTTTAGCGCAGTGGCATGAGCCCCACCTCCACCCCCAATCGACCTGGTCTGCCACAGCACAAGTGCAACAAATTAGGCATGCATTTTGCACTGCATAATTGCATGCTTAAGCTATTTGCAAGTCTGTCCCTAATGGTCCAATTGAACAATGGGGGTGACACAGAGTTATGTAGGTACTGAGCAAAACAGAAATCAGGTCTATGATGGATTTATCCAGAAATAAAATGAAGTGCTTGAATTGTACAACAAAAACTTTAAGGAGAAAAAAATTTCTGGGTTGCTGCCTGCAGCCACTCTAACAACATTTCAACACAAAAGCATCCCTAAAAAATTACTTAATATGCATACAGTAAATCTTTAAAAAGCCCTTCTCAGCAATAACAAATAATGTACAAATATAGTACCTTTTATTAAATAGGAAACAGCTTGCACTGGCAGTACATTTTTTTTCTTTTGCTTACTAAACAAAACACAAAACTGAAATGTGTAACCAGACACTGGCTTTTTAAGCGCTGCTGAAATTAGCAAACGTATTTTACAGTTACAAATAAATGGACAGTGGTATGCTTCAAGCTACCACAAACAATAAATAGAATCAATTACAGCTTCCATCTTTGAAGGAAAACTAAGTATTACAAAAGTGTCTTACTTATTTAAGCATACTTAGTATACAACCTTTAGAAGGCAAAGATTTTTTGTTTTTTTTAAGAGCAAGTAATCACACCAAATTGTGAGGAATGTACCATGGTAATCTCTGTAGCTGACTGGCTAAACCATTGACTGATGATGACAATGCCTATATTGTCCAAATAAATTATTATACTGGATGACTGTTCACCATGTATTTAGTGTGAGGGTTACATCCTCATTTTCAACAGAGTTGCAGCCCATGGAGAACACTGGTTACTGGACGCAATTAAGGCTAGCTGGGTCAACAGAGAGCACTGCATACTGGGAGCATGAATCCTAGGCAGGCTGCACTTTTTGTTAAAAGCCAGGGTGGCTGCAATCTGATCCACTCTATGGCCCTGATTCAGCAAAACACTTACGTGTGTTCTCAAGTTCCAATGAAGACAATGGGAATTAAGCATGTGCTTAAAGTTAAGCACATGCATAAGTGTTTTGCTGAATATGGATGGACTGCTGAATCGGAGGTTAATATGTAAAGTAGGAGCCTGATCCAAAAACCCATTGAAATCAATGGAAAGATTCCCACTAACTTCAGCGGGGTTTGTATCAGGATCAGACTCCTGAGAACTTGCCAGTGCAGCCCTTGGTCTGCAAAATTTGGGTGCCTCTGCTTACAGTTTGGTAGCAGACATGTTGATTAAGGGTATCAGGTGCAATTTCATATCCCTGTATTAGTGTACCATGTTTAATAACCAGGAGTGGGCTTTAAGGTGACTTGCATCTTCAGTATTAAGTTTGAAGATCTGACTATTGCTGAACACCGGACTGGCAGAGCATTGGTCTGCAGAGCAGTTATTCCCTTGTGCTTGTCTCTGCAATATGACAACTGCCATATCTATTAAAAAGTAAACAAAAAAGAATCCTCATTGCTCTAGCATTTGATGCTAGTGAGTTGTGACTAAATTACATCAAGAGGCTAAATACTATTGGTTTTGTTTCATAAACCTAATTATTATATACAGCTGGTTGAAATTTCAATGAAAGAAACATTAATCACAATTTCTCCCTGTCTCCCATTTCTGAGCAACTGCTAGTGGAAATTTTTATGAATTTTGAGAGGCTGACAGAATTTTTATCAACGTTTCAAACTTAAGAACACATTGTCAAAATTGACAATGTTTTGAATTTAACATTTTTCAAATGCTGATGAAAAAACAGGGAGAAAGGAAAATCTGGGGGGGAAGCACTCATTTTTCCTTCCTGTTTTTCAACCAGCTCAGTTATTATTGATTAAAAGGCAAGACTGTGTTGAAGGCAACCAGATAGCTAATAACATTTTAAACACAATATTTCCTTCATAGGTTATTTTTTAAAGAAGATACATCCAAAATAATTTGATAGGGATGCATTTTGGTTTGGGGAGAGGGTTAATCACATTGTAACCAGTTCACACGGGAACTGTGTTTCAGAGTTCAACCGGTCTGAGGTTCACACCCCTGAAGAAATTTAATTATTTTTTTTAAAAACAACCCACTTTTAGAGACCGAAGTCAACATAGCATTACATTAAGAGACGTTTAAAGGGTCCAAATGTCATTAAATAATTATAAATATTTCTTTAAAGTTATATGATTTATGTTAGCAAATAATTTCAAATTTCACACATTTATAATTTAAAAAGAAAAAGACCCCAGCCAAACACAAGTACTACCTATACCATTTTGGCTTGAGTATCATATATTGCCATTTTTATTTTTTGCATAAGTAATAAGATTTTGCTTTAATTTTGGAGGGTTGGGGTTTATTTTTGGTTAATTCGACAAAGGAAAAATAATTATAGGAAAAACAAAGAGGAAACCCCAAGATTGTCTATGGAGATTGGTACCTTGAAGACTCTCTTTAAGTACCAAAAAGAAAAAAAAGTAATGAACCGAAAAGTTCCAACTTTTATGTGCAACAAGGCTTGGATAGAAATTTTGAACATCTACCATGATCTGAATGTATTATAGCAAAATGGAAGCAACTTGATCTGTGCTTTCCTTTTCATGTGCACCAATACAAGCCAGTTGAATTGCACTATGTGAGTGAACAGGGTCCCATACATTGTATGATTGCAACTGTATCTGGAGCTCAAGGTTTTAAAAAAATAAAATGGAGCGCAACCTTTGCCTTGCTTCGCCATGTTTTTCCTGATAACTGGGGAGTCCGTTTTCTCCTCATTGGCAAACGAACTCACTATTTATGAACAACAGTCTAGACCAAAAAATATTGGGTTATTTTTGTGTGTAAAAAGTACATTTTAAATATAAAACAAGGTGTAAAATGATTCCAAGAAAAATATGTGCTTTGATCCACATAATCTGAAACATGGATTGTGCTTGGTTGGTCACTCCTGCGTTATTTATGGCCATTACCATCTCATCTAAATAGTTGCACATATCAATAAAATCTATTTAAGAAACAGGCACTTTGTAGTTTGTTGACCATTTGTTTTTGGCTCATGGAGACTGGGCTGCGCAGATAAAATTTCAATATGGCCTCCAAACGGACTCATCCATTCTGCCACTAGAATTCAAAACAGTTGGGGAGCTGCTGTGGCTTCCATCAGCCTCCACACCGTCATTCTGGTTAGGCAAGTTAGGATTTAATAGTGTGCTGCCGTTTGATGTGGTGGTGCAGGGAGGAAGCATTCTGGAAGGGGAGCGGTCTCCTCCCGGCACCATGGGGAACTGGTATGATCCTGATGAAGTGCCATAGTAGAGATATGGAGTGCTGCTGGTCTGGAATGGTCCACTTTGGTTTTGGGAAGAGCCTGGATAGGGCGGTGGTAAGTAGGTGTGGTAGTGAGTGGTTGCTGACATACCCAGTGACATGCCTGAGGTGACTGGCGGTGTATAGGTAAAGGTAGCTGGATAGTGCATTCGTGGGTTGGAGAAGCGGCTCTCAGTGAGGGATGAAATGCTTGTGAACTGCCTGGGATCTGAAAATGGGCCCAGCTCGGAAGCACCTAAAAATTATAACAAAAGATGGGGGAAAAATCTGTAAATATCAATTTTTTTATAATAAAGTGATATTTTTTAAAAGAAAACCCACTTCTTTTGGTCCCCCAAAGAACAGCAAATCATATCAAATAACACATTGCAAGGAAAAGAACTGTAGACCTGTCTTATACAAATGCTGGGCCAAAAGCATCCCTAGTGTAACTCCACCGATGGCAATGGAGTTAGTAGTATTGCCAACTCCAAGCATTAAAAAAAACACTGGTCAGCCCCACCCCTCCAGAAGACTTTAAAAAATAATAAATGCTGAATTACATTTTGTTTGCCTTCTGGTTTCTGAGCATAGAGGGTGCACTTGGGTCACCATTACAGGCTTTCCTCCACAGCCATGAGTGCTAGAAACCTTTTGTTTTAAAAGAAAGCTGAGTCTCGTGAGCACTGGCCTTCAAAAGCTGGGGCTTTAAGAACAACAGTCATTATCCTGAGACTTACAGTAAAATCACAAGAGCTGGCCACACTGAGTTAGTCATGCTAGTGACATCAACAGAGTTAAACCAGGGATGAATATGCCCCCACCATTCTTATCACTCAGTATATCTCAGGTCATGATCCACTAGACAAGGTTTTCCTCTATGAAAAAGGTTATTGGCTCCTTGTCAAGAGTTTTAAAACAGGGTGAGCCACCAAGCTGCAAGGAAGTCTGCGCATTTTAATTTTCAGCACAGTGCATGGCAAGTTGCAAGCCCAACACTCGTTATTCACAGAAGCTGTCTGCTTATTGTGTCTCTTCCATCTGGTTGTCTATAGATGCCACAGCACATGCTTACCCTAATGTTCTTGGTGGTAACATTCCACAATAAGTTCATCTCTGACATGAAGCAGGGATGGGTGAACTCATTTAGCCCAATTTCCAATTCCCTTCAAACATCTTAGGTATGAAAATAATAGGTTGGGTGTTCTGCTTAGGAAACGAGTTGGGGGGGAAGGAGCAGAAACAGGGATGGTGGAAGCTGGATTAGAGAGCTGGCAGAATGAAAATTGGGGAGGGGGAACAGAGAGAGGGGCAAAGAAGTTGTCTAATGAAAAAATAGAATGCAGTGTAGGGGCACCCACTTGTGCCGCCCTACCTTTAAAGGCAGGAAGGATGTATTTCCCTACTGCACAACCCTTTAGAGTGTGTGCTCACTTTCTCCTCACATGAAGTGTGTGTACACGCATATGGAGGGAGCACTGGTTTAAATTGCAGGGAAAGTGTTCAGGAGCTAAAACTGCTTTGGCTCTGTGCTTCTTTGTTTGAGAACTCAGCAGCTTTGCAAAACTTCAAGACCCATGAGGTTCACCCATCTCTTCTCCCAAAACCACCAAATCTGTTATATTTTAAAGGGAATTTAGGGCTCCTGTCAGATGCCAGATGACTCACCTCAAACCTGACCTGAAAACATTCCCATCTAGTGAGGGGGTAGGTTGGTCAATTCCCGTCCTTGGCCTTGAAGGCTAGAGACAACGATTGGCATGAATGAAAACCCTAAGGCAGAAGGATTCTGTTGAGTGCCATCAGCTGGCATGGCGGTTTTTATGATTTCAACACCTGACCATTGGAAACTACATCAAGACGACTAACTCATTTGACATAAGCCAGTTGAAATGCCGCCAGGTGGTGATTAGAAATGTGCCAAAAGGCAATGTTCAGAACCGGAGTAGGCGAAGGGCAGGGGTCGTCAACCTCTGGCACACGGCTCACCTGGGTAAGCACCCTGGCGGGCAGGGCCAGTTTGTTTACCTGCCACGTCGGCAGGTTCGGCCGATCACAGCGCCCACTGGAAACGGTTCGCTGCTGCAGGCCAATGGGGGCTGTGGGAAGCAGCGCGGGCCAAGGGATGTGCTGGCGGCATCTTCCTGCCGCCCCCATTGGCCTGGACCGGCGAACTGCAGCCAGTGGGAGCCATGATCGGCCAGACCTGCCGACGCGGCAGGTAAACAAACTGGTCAAGCCTGCCAAGGTGCTTACCCTGGGGAGCCGCGTGCCAGAGGTTGCTGACCCCTGGTGAGTCGTGTGCCAGAGGTTGCCGACTCCTGGCATAGGGTAAAATCACAAGGTCTGATTGAAAGTGAAGGATTCTAATCCAGCCTCTTCAGAAATTTAAAGAGAGCTAGATTTAAAGTTCCAGTGTGGGGCTGTTTCTAGGAGTGATCATTATATGATTACTACTACCTGATCTGGAGTTGAATCAGTGACCTAGAAGTGAATGACTCCATATCTATTTACCAGCCCACTAAACCCCAGCACTATTGAATGTAATATAGCTTGTACAATAGAACCTCAGTGTTAGGAACTGACCAGTCAATCACGCACCTCATCTGAAACCAGACGTATACAATCAGGCAGCAACAGAGATTAAAAAATAAAAACAAAAAAACAAATACACGTACTAGGTTGAACATAAACTACTAAAAAAAGGGAAAGTTTTTTTTTAAAAATTGACACGGTAAGGAAACTGTTCCTGTGCTTGTTTCATTTCAATTAAGATGGTTAAAAGCAGCATTTTTCTTCTGCATAGTAAAGTTTCAAAACTGTATTATGTCAATGTTCAATTGTGAACTTTTGAAAACAACCATAACGTTTTGCTCAGAGCTGCAAACAACCTCCATTCCCAAGGTGTTTGTAACTCTGAGATTCTACTGTACTTTTATAGCAAACACTGTGTCACTGCATGCAAATTCTTTGGTTCCTAACTGCAAACAGCAACCAGAGGCCATACCACCCAGAAACAAAGCTGTTATTCTGGAATGCTATCATGTTGCTCCTTTTATATGGTGAAAAGGTCTGATACATATCAGGAAATGTAAGGTTACTGTACAGTTTCTCCAGCTGCTTGAGATACTGAGTCTGAATCTGTTAGTGCTTATGATGCTTTCACATTAATGTAACTCTACTGACTTGAACTAAGTTGCTCCTAATTTACACAGGTGCAAGTTAAATTCAAAGGTAGATGTGGCATTCATACATTGTTAAGTATTTATATTTTATTTCTTTGCAATAAGTACAATTCTTTTTTAAAAAGCCCAAGATGCTTTTGATGATTTTTCACTGTTGCTTATAAAGCACAGAGTCCTGTTTACCCAAACACTGAACAAATGTAATTTCTTCCTATAGGGTTATGTCTGCATTACTCCTACTTGCAATTTGGTCACTGCCCAATTCGCCAAACTCCCTTTCAGCCACATCTTTAACTTTTTGGATTAAGTTGCAATGTGTTTCCTTACCAACATTTCTGTACTGCCCTTGTGCAAGCATATTATTTTCAGGGTTGATCAGAAAAGTGCTGGGTTGCAGGGAGTTCTTAATGGGAAAACAAACGTCTGCCATGTCTTGTTTTTCGTCTTAAAACGCACTTTTTCAGGCTTACTTGGAAAGTCTAACTCTCACTGCATCAAACCATTTATATCACATCTTTTAAAAACTGTAACCCTGGAGACTCATACTCTAGCCTCCCCTGTGCCCATGTCATTTTATTGACCTCACTTTGCAGTAGGCCCACCCCCTTCCCTCCTTGTCTTATCTACTTCTACTGCTTTTGTTTTAACTTAGGCCCTGATCCTGCAACCACTTCATGCATGTAAATTTAAACATGGGCATAACTGATTGCAGGATTGGGAACTTAGATGGTAAACCCTTCTTGGCACAGAATCTATCTTTATTTGTATTTGTGCTACAACGTGCCATGCACATAAGTAATGATGATGGTTATAGCAGGGGTGGCCAACCTCTGGCTCCAGAGCCACATGCGGCTCTTCAGAAGTGAATATGTGGCTCCTTGTATAGGCACTGACTCTGGGGCTGAAGCTACAGGCGCCAACTTTCCAATGTGCCGGGGGGTGCTCACTGCTCAACCCCTGGCTCTGCAACAGGCCCTTCCCCCCATTCCATCCCTTCCTGCGCTTTCCCCTGAGCCTGCCATGCCCTCGCTCCTCCCCCTTCCCTTCTGAGCCTCCTGCATGCCACAAAACAGCTAATTGGGAGGTATGGGGAGGGAAGGGGTGGGGCTGATCCGCAAGGCTGCCGGTGGGTGGGAGGTGCTGGGAGCCAAGGAGGGGTGGAAGGGGGAGCTGATGACAGGCTGCTGACATATTACTGTGGCTCTTTGGCAATGTACATTGGTAAATTCTGTCTCCTTCTCAGGCCACCCCTGGCTGATAGTATAATAATTTGAAAGTGCAGTAAAACATGACTTGAAATACCACCCCTCCACCCTTCTCCCACATCCCAATCCACAATTAAAGATTTACATTGATTTTTCTGATATACCAGAAATGAAAGTAGTTTGAATTTGAGGCCTCCCAGCCTCACAAAGTGTCACTTTTCATATGAGTGGCACATGCAACCTGCAGCCTATTTCAGGGCTGAAAGCTTTGCTTAAGCTACACTTGTTTAGTGAAAACCGTGTTTCCTCTACTGCTGTTGCAAAGACAAAAATGGAAACAGGGATCTGTAATGCAAGTTCCGTCTTCTATGATATGATCATTTTATGGAGCTTAATTAACAACATAAAAGAAAAATCAAATCAGAGTTTACCTCTTTAGCCAAAGGATTTCCATCTCAGAGAGTTTAGGTGAACTGTACTTAAATTTACTAGGTAAGTTCTGCACAAATGTAGTTTGGCATACAAATCGTCCGTGAGATATAAATTTAGAACAGAAATGAAGTAATGTTAAAACGTCAATCTCTACACTAAAGCGGTAGGTTAGTACGTACTTTCTTTCCTGCAGACCATACTGCTCTTGTGTTTTGTATTTAAAATAAAAACAATTAAAATTCCATGTGGTTTCACTTATTTTGATGCAGAAGCCTCATTAAAAACCTTAGACTTGGGAGCTTGCCAATTACAGTCTAGGATTGGTTTTGTATGAGGTGTTTTTTTTTTTTTTTTTACCTGTTGCAGCTTCACTAATATATTGTTTACAGCACAGCGTGTGCCACGGTCATTTCTCCATTTCAACTTACGGATGCCAGCTAACGCCAGTTGACATTCATTTTTCAATTAATGAGCTCTGCTTGTAGTTTATAGAGAATAATGCAACAAATTTCTGCCTGGTTTCAGCACTTTGGCCAATCACTTCCAATTATTATAGACTGCAATGTATTGTGGGTTTATTAACTCCTTCTGGGTACAGCAAGCTGATGTGGCCTTTAAAAGGATTATGGGATAAATTTATAACTTACAAACATTGCAATTTGCTGGAATGTGCTTAGTCATTTTTTGTTATTGGGACATTACTGAAGAAACATTTCCTAAATGTATTGCATATGTCTGCCGTGGAAGGGATTTTTAACAATCCAGTGCACTGTATAATCATTAAAAAAAAGTATGAGAAAATACAATGGTGTTTGTCTATTCTATGCTATATTAGAAAACAATTGAACAGATGGACCCAAGGGACCTCAGCTTGGCATACTTATAACTATCACTAGGGACTATTTTAATTAATTGTATTTCACCTAAATGGTGCACTCATCGCTTTTAGGCTTCGTGTTATGCCTTGCACTGTTTAAAGATTGCAGTAATTATTCTATCCTGAATAGGCAGGGATGTGGGACTAATTGATTTATTATGGCTTTTTTCTTCCCTAATGTCTATGATTTACTTGTGCAGTTTAACTTATTATAGATAGGGGCAGTAGCACACCTATTTATTATGGTTGCCTGATTCTTCCCATTATAAGATCCAGTTTTCAGTTTTTTATAACTTTGCCAAATTTTTAACCATTTGAGCTGAAATTTTCCATATCATTATTATTATTATTTTATTTCAGCCAAAATAGTTCTGTTGTTTATGAGAAGGAGGCAAGTAGAAAATAATTGTTTAGCCCTGTAGGGAGTAGGACTGAGTCCAGGACAGATTGGAAGGAACAGAAAAGATGTCATGCTTGGGGCATAATTGGCACAAGAGTTGGTGTCCACTAGAGCACATTCCCTCAAGAGCCCAGAATGGAACCCAAGATTCCTGCATATCACCATTCCTCCCCTGTCAGCAAATATCTGTGCAACCCACTGGCAAAATGTCCCATAACCCTTTAGTGCTGGTCCACACAGAGCACAACAACCTAGTATTGCCACTAGGACAAGTGGCACGTCTGTGCTGTGTGTATAAAAGTTCCAAACTTGCTGAGGACCCATGTGGCTGTCAATATGATGTCACGTGATGGAATTTCTATTTGATTTTCAGTTTTAGTTTTTTTAAAACCTAGGAACTTGAACACAAAAAATCTATGCTAAAAGAAAATTATTAAATAAAGCACAAGCAAAAGTCAGGATACGTGAGAATTAAGGTTGCCTGTTCAATCCTAACTTGGACCCCTTGTGCATGTGCATTATGATACAATTCTTGATTACATGATCGCATACTATTTTTTCCCCACAGGATCTAGCCTCATTCAGTGCACAGAATGGACGTGCTCTGCAGATGAATCAGGGCTACATAGTGAAGGAGGTTGTCTGTAGGACCCTTGTCTCATTTGTTGCAGACATTGGAAGGTGTGTGGTGAATGAAGCAGGAGACTGCACAAAGAGAAAGGACGGTCTTGTGGTTAAGGCAGCTGAATGCTGTCCTGGAGAACTGAATTCTATCCCTTTTTCTGCCACAGAGTTCCAATGTGATGCTGGGCATGTCATTTCAACCAGACTTCTCAGGGGAGGTCACTAGTTATGTATTCCTCTTTTTTGGGTGCTTGACTTGATACTCTGGGGTCTGATTTTCAAAAGTGCTGAGCACTGTCAGGTACAACTGAAGTCAATGGGAGCTATGCTTTGAACATATAAAATGCTATATAATGTTAAGTACTCTGAAAAATCAGCTCCCTAAGTATGTCAGATTTGGCACTCAAAATTAATGGATACTTCTGACCCTAATTTTTTTGTGCCTCAGTTCCCCAATTGTAAAGTGGGGTTAACACCACCCCCTGCAACTTGTTAATGTTTGTGAAGCACTCAGATGCTGTGGTGAAGAGCACCAAAGAAAAGCCCATGAGGAAATTAATAATGGTGTCCTCAGAGCAGAGTTTGAATAGTGTGCAGTAAATAAGGCATGGGCCCACACACGGAACAGTGAGGGGAATAAATTGCTCATTCAGTGAGCAATGTCCACCTTGGGCACTGAATGAGACAGTGATCCTATGGGAAAAATAGTTATGTGAACATGTAATTAAAGAATGTATCATGATGCATACACACAAGCGGGCTGAATTAAGGTTGCACAGGCAGCCTTAATTTTGGCATTTCCTAACTTTCGAATGCTTGACTTTGCCACCTTAATTTTTTTTAATACAGGGGTTTTTTGTGTGCAATTTATATTTGACTTTTTCCACAAACACACTTTTGTATTATTGTGTCATTTTATTTTACTTTCATCACTCTTTATTTTAATTTTTCTTCTACTGCCTCTGATAGTATTTATAGAACCAGACCCTGATGCTGCAATTGGATTCCTACAGGTAGACCCTTGACTTCAAGGAGGCTGCATACAGGCACAAGGGGTGACTGTGTGGATCCAACTGCAGGACTGGGGCCTGAGGTGATGTGTGTGGGGGGGGATGCGGGGTCATATGCCACCCCTATTCCAGATTTGTGGCCTGGCTTGTACTGAGCATGCTCACATGGACTGAGCATGCTCAGTAACACTGTTGAAGCCAGTTGCCTTCACTCCGCCCCTTCCCCTCCCATACACATACACTATCGGAAGGTCCAAGTCGTCTCTGCCTCAGACTGTAATTTCCATGTGGCACAGGCTGCCTCCTTTTATGACTGTTAATTGGCATGCACGCTTCGGCTCTGATCCTATACATGCTTACACATAAGCTTAACTTTCTGCATGAGCTCAGTGTGACGACTTGCATGCATTCAGTTGAGCATGTGTGTGGATGGTTGTAAGATTGGGGATTTTTGGTGCTATGGAAATAATTATCATCGTCATTTTGTTTTTTCTCAGCCTCAAATTCTCCATTTTGAAGAGAGAATAATAATTTCCTACTGCTTGTGCTAATTCTTACAAAATTCTGAGTCTCTGTTTGTAAAGCACATCATAGCTGTCTAGTGGTAGAGAAATGCAAATTGTCAGTAATTATTATTAATGTCATTACTCTCAGAAATGATCCTCATCATTTTTACTTCATGAAAGTAACAAACTGTGAGGTCTGGGATTTTGTTTTTTAAATTACTTTAAAGCCAGTATAGCTATTACTTTCTATCACCACCCAAGTATGTCTGTAATTAAGGATTTCTCAGCAAGCTATGCTGTCATAAAACTATATATTCTGAGCAAGGCCAGAAGAAGATCAGGAACATCGTTTTTTTAAAAAGTGAATTGGGGAAAGATGCTCCCCACAATTTGTTTTGCTGTGTTCCATCCTTTTCTATACTGTGACGCACAATTGACAACAAAGTAAAGTTCTGGGATTCCCCTTTCCATCTAGTCATAAAGAAAGGGAAGGTTGTTCTGACCCCCGGAAACCTGTTTGAAACCTTCAAATTGAGAACCCATCTTCTATGGAACCAGAAACTTTTAAAATGACATTTTTAGCCTTCTCCAATATGGAGACAGTGTACACCGATGCATAGCTGCCTTGTTATAGGTGAGGTGAAAATATTTTAACAACAATACTAATGAGGTGCATTTACTTTTATTGGAGCTGTACACAACTTTCATTAAAAAAAACCAAATCACATGGAACTCACTTGGGGTTTGAGCCAAAACCCATTAAAGTCAATGGGAGTGGGATCAAGCCCTGGCTTTGGGGTTACCATCATTGTGTCTTCCATGCTGCTCCCTATGTCTGGAATGTATTCTCCAAACTAAAATCTAAGGTTACCACCCCGCCCTTCTTAAAACATACTTCTGCAGAGATGCTCACGATAAACTGCTCAGTGATAATGGTTAGGAAGGTGTCCTGCATGGAACACTGATTTAATTAAATATCTTGTTTTATTGATATCCTAACAAAACGAAACCAGCTTTGTCCTCCTTTCCGCAAGCCCTCTGTTTGTTACTCACTTTTTGTATCTTCTTTCAAACAGGCCCCAATTCTGAAATCAGATCCCCACAAGCGAACTGGCATGGAGTTCCACTGAAATGCAAATGGTTCCATCCGCACAAGTGGCATTACAAGATTGGGCTGTTAGGGTAAAACTCCTTAGGGTTACACTGTAGTTATCCTGTGTGCATGGAAAGCTTAGTTTAAACAAACTGTGCCAAATATCTCCCTGTTGTTTGGGGCATTCAAAAAATAAATATATATTTGTACTTAATATGTGTTAAATATTTTCAAATTGCATTTTTAAATCAGTTTTGTACACCAAAACTCTGTCCCCAGACACACAATAGCAGCAGTAAAGGTGTGAACTGCTTCCCCATTCGCTTCAACGAGGTGTAAACTTCAAAGCCTAGGTGGGACCATTTAAACTGTAATATTATTGAGCACAGCAGTCTAACAAAACTCAACTGAACATTTTAACTCCTTCACAGCTGTTCCATTGCATAGCGTCTTCCTGGCCTTGCACTTCCTCTATTCACATGTGAATTTTGATGATATTTCACTTTTTTTTTAACACTGACGTGTGTTTTGGGGCTTAGGCAAGCTGAGTGGCACATTAAAATACCATCTGTTCTTTAGTTATATAGATAGATAGATTAGATAGACGTTTTCCTTGGATTTTTTGTGTAGCCACCAAGCACTTCGGTTCATCTAATATCAACTATCAAAGTACCAAGTATACAACAAAGGAGAGTGATTCCCAGGCATATCTGGCAGGTTGCTTAGCAGGTAAAATAGTGTTTTTTCACTTTCCCATTTAATCCAGCATAGGCTCTATCATTACCCACCCAACTCCCTTAACAGGATGTTTCTGCTACAGTGGCTGCACAGGAAGAAGAGAGAGGAACTCCTATCTCTTTATGTATTTTAATATTTTGGCCCCTGTTGCATATTTGTGCACTGGTTTTCACTGAGCTGTACACAATGACACCAAGGACTTTTTCCCTGGGTGGTTAGTTAATTTAGAATCCAGCAACTTGAGTGAGTAGGAATTCCTTCCAACATTCAATGCCTTGTACGGCACAACACCCATGGCCGGAATGCTGACAGCAGGGATCGAAACAGGGAAAGTATGGGTCTGTAGCTCAAAGTACCTTGGTGCAAAGGCTATAACAGACTCCTAAACCTTTCTATACAGGCCCAGCCCCTAGATGGGGACAGAGTGCACACTGTGTAAATGTAGTTTACACTTGCATTTGTCAAGAATGAATTTCATCTGCCATCAAATGCTGCCCATTCAACTCGCTTGATTAGGCTCCTTGCTGTCTTCTCTAGTTTTCACTATCCCATCTTGGTAATCTTCCCCACAATCCACATGTTGGTCCTGTGTGGTCATGGTGGAGAGAAGGAACTGGTTATATTTTGCGGATCAGAGGGATTCATTCTCAGCCAGCTCGACTTGTTAGAAATTTCAACGTTCTCTAATGTTGGGACAGAGCTGGCTGCTAAGACAATAGAATTTAAAAGCCTTGACACTTTTATGCATCAAAAAGTTATTTGTTAGTCTTTTTTATATAATATACCCCCACAAATAACTATTCCCCACTATTTTTGCACTGGATGATGTGATCTTATATAACATGCAGTCTGTCATATAAAGCACTTCTCCCACCATTGTAATAACATAGGGCATCTGACGAAGTGGGTATGCACCCACAAAAGCTTATGCTCCAATACATTTGTTAGTCTATAAGGTTCCACAGGACTCTTCATTGCTTTTTACAGCTCCAGACTAACACGGCTACCCCTCTGATACTGTAATAACATAGTATATCAGCTTCTGCTGTGAAATGCACCAACTCTTTAACTAGAGTGACCAGAGAGCAAGTGTGAAAAATTGGGATGGGGGTGGGGCGTAACAGGCACCTATATGAGATAAAGTCCCAAATATCAGGACTGTCCCTATAAAATCGAGATATCTGGTCACCCTATCTTTAACAGTTAACTGTGCACAGCAACACTCACAGCAGTTGAAGGCAGGAAGTGCAGAAGATCATCAAATTCTCTTGAAACTAAGTTCTTATATAAGGGCTCATCACTACTTGTACCTATCTATTAATGTAGGCAATCGGTGCAGTATCATGGAAGTAGAACATACATAATATTTCTTGGAAATATCACAAGAAGTCTGGCAAATCTACAATGCTATGCAAAAAAAGGGCCAATACTTTGTGATGTCACTCACACATGAAACACACACACCCTGTTCAGTTTCCCAAAAGTTTCACCACTTGAATTTCAGTTGCTGCAGTTTTTCACCAGCCCTGGCTACAATGCATTACAGGGAATGTTTGAGGATTTTTTGGCTAGCAATCTAAACAGAGCTATATACACCAGCAGAATGAAGCCACAGGGCTGAGATCTTTAATGTACGGCAATAGAGAGTGTCTGTATAATAATTCTGTGCAACTCCCATGAATGGGAAGATAATATACAATGGGGGTTAGGAGTCTATTATTATTATTTTATTATTTCAGACAAATGTGCCTTAACAATCCAATATAAATACTTGTTTCCCATGTTGTCATGAATTGTACTTTTCCACTGCATGCTAACAACTCTCAAATTCCATCTGATCCTCAAGCACAGGCAATGAAACTATGCTGTGCAAAGAGGAAAATAAATCTTGGCATTTCACTGTAACTTCAGCCTTTAAACCCCCTCTTTTTTTCCTCCCTTGCCAAATTTTCTATTAGTATCCTGTTCAAATAATACACTTCCCTTTTGTGGAAAGAGAGACAGAGGATTCCTTGCTGGTTCTTGATTAAGAACGTTTAAGAAACCGGGAAGGAAGAGACTCTTTGAAACTGGATCTACTGTAGGACGGAAGCCAACACACAAGACATGGTGTCTTTTAGAAAAGGCCACACACAGTGCCACTACAGTCATATGACTTTTCTGTCACATCCTGAAGCCATTTCCAGCTCGTGCGCGAGTTTGTACTCATTTAGAAGAGGATGGGATATATTGGGAACACACACATGGAAACACTTTCAGGGAATCAGTTTCCATGAAATCCATAATGAGCCAAGTAGCTTCAGATGTGGCGGCATGCCTCAGATTAGCCAAAAAAAAAAAAAAGACAAATCCACCCTTTCAGCCCTTATTTCAGTTTCAGAAAAAAAATTAAAAACCACTAATGACTTATGGCTACCAAAACATGAAGCCACAAAAAGAAAAGAAAAAAAAAGGGAAAACCTTGCCCTCCTCAATATTGCTTTTTTACTGATGTTCTTATCAATCAGAAGGAACTATTTCTGTCATGGCATTGGTTTGCAGGGGCTTAATTAGCTCTTTCTGAAGTGTTGCTAAAAATGCTCTGGAGGTGAGGGGTGGGTGAGGGGTGTGTACGGGGTCAGGAGGCAGCCTCTGGTTTGATAACATGTGTGGTCAATTAAGATAGTTTTCAAAATTGTAGTTAAATGATAAATGGTTGGTTAAGTAAATCTCTCCAGAAAAGGTGCATTCAGATGGAACAGCCTTATGTTTTCCTTTGGCCCATATTGGTTGTAACTGGATCATACAGAAATCTGGATTTATGAGCTGGC
This sequence comes from Chelonoidis abingdonii, assembly GCF_003597395.2. Taxonomy (NCBI): domain Eukaryota; kingdom Metazoa; phylum Chordata; order Testudines; family Testudinidae; genus Chelonoidis; species Chelonoidis abingdonii. The sequence goes on along the minus strand of NC_133771.1, from coordinate 15,271,767 downwards.
AGGTGCGATGTGCTCCAGTGTCAGGAGACGTAAAGTTCAGGAGCAGACCTGAGCCTGCCTTGCTGAAAGCTACATGTGATGATGGATGGAGGAGTAGTTCTGGATCTAGCTTAGGAATGAGCCACTTATTATGGACCCCAAACAGTGAGATGGAGGCTGCACTGCAGTTCAACCAAGAGCATAGTAAGGATTAGGCAGCAGAATTACCAGTGGAAGGACAGCGCAGCAACCCACATCCCAATCTGAGTGTTAAGTCAAATAATTGGATGGCTGAGGATGTAGGGAACATGGGGGATTCATTCACTGACTGAAATGGGGCATTTAAAACAGGAACAGAAGAGATGTTGAGGGCATCTTTTGTTAAAGCTACTTTACATTTTTTTCACTAGCAAATATGATCGGAATTTGGCAGTAGCCCTTAACTTGGATCAGATCATGCCACCTTTACTCTCCCTGAGTAGTAACTTATTCCACACACAGTCCCTGTGTTTTCAGTAAGACTACTTGTGAAACAAAGGATCACCCAACATAAGAGTGAGAGAATCAAGCTCTGGGTAGCCAGGCTGGAGCTTGCTTAGATCTCCAAAAGTTAAATTGAAAAATGAAATCCCAATGAATTTTAAAGCTTGTTTCTACTGCTGCTGCAGCTAAGACAGCCTGGAAACTCTGAAGGAGTCTCACACTCCATTAATACAATGCTCTTCTCAACTTCCGCCTCTAAAACAAGACCTGAGATTTGTTTTTCAGACTGTTCTTTCCGCTAGAGCTCGGCACAGTAAACTAACTCAAAACTTCTGCATCAAGGAAAAGGTCTCTCTTAAAGTTTTGTTTGGCTTTGCTTTCAAAGAGCTGTCTGTATATTTTAGAATATGTAGAATTTTCCTTTGATTTAAACCCCCCTTTTAACAATGGACAAGAGATGATTTCTCTGCTGAGTGATTTAAACAAAAACAAACATATTTTGGTTACTGAGGGCCTTGTTCTTAAAGTGTTTTGGGGTTTTTTTCAGGGATAAATCAAACCCTACAAATTGTTATGCTTTTGGCAAAAACGTAAACTCCCAATTCAGTACAAGTTTCTCCTTATTCTAGCTAAACAGTATAGTACAAAGAGGTAGAAAAAGTACCTCCTTGTTCCATGCATATATAAAAGGACTTCATGTCTAATGTAAACAAATAAAAACATACTGTTCTAGTACTGAAATAATCTTTGTCTCTTAAACATGCATTTTCAACCTCCATCTCTTTCCATTTCCAATGCCTTTGTTTTATTACCCCCTCCCCGCCCCCCCACGTACAAAGTTCTCTGTCTCCTGAATGTAAACAGACACACCTAATTCTGTACTAAGGTGCCTGAAAGCAACTCCTTGGTTTCACAGAAAGAACTATGTGGAAGACAACAAGACTGAAGCTGTAGAAGCTGAGTGGGAAGTTTAACATGTAGATTGCTTGTGAATTTCATGGAAAACAATATGATTCTCTTAGGTCAGGCCATCTTGTGCAGGGCAAAATACACAGCTGTAGCTCAAACAATGGAAAGAAAACTCTCCTGGCAAAGCAAAGGGACCCAAGTTAATTTTTTCCCCATTACCTTGATGATGGTGAGCATAAAGTGATTTTCCTAAGTGATGCCCAAACCATCTTGTTATTGGCAGCAGGCTTTGGGTAAAATTTTCAAAAGTGCCTAAGTGACTTAGGAACCTCCATTTTCAAAATGGTCTTAGACACTTAGGCCCAGATCCTCAAAGGTATTTAAGCACCTAACTCCTAATGGGAGCTTAAATTATCTTTGAGGATCTGGGTCTTAGGAGCCTATGTCCCACTGTCATTCAATGAGACTTTTGTCTTGTCTACACACAAAAGTTGTACCGCTTTAACTACATCAGTACAGTTAATTTTATTGATATCAATCTAATTAAAGCAATACAACTTCCACATGTGTGGATGCAATTATAGCAGTATAAATGGGTTTATTATGATATAGATTATTTCAGTATGGGAAGGGAAAGAACCCATACCAGTATAAAGCACCTTTATGTCAGTATAAGCGTGTCTATACGAGGGATCGTACCCATATAACTAAATTGGTAAAAAGTCACATCCTCAACCAACATTCAAAAGTGCATGTGGACCAAGGCTATAGGCTCCAAAGTGCCTAAGTCACTTCTGAAAATGTTACCCCGTGTCTATATTCAAAGCTGCCCTCGTGCAATGAAAGGTGTGATTGTTCAACCAATTTAGTTAAACCAATGCAAATCCATGAACAGACATTCTTCATTTGACGCAAACCTGAACTCTATTCCTTGCTGAATTCAGCTAAACCACTATAAGCCAAATTTAAATTGGATGAAGCGCATCCGTGCAGTTTTGCACCAGTTAAATGAGATCAGTTTTTAAACTGATTTGAAGTTTTCACCAGTTTCAACACTGAATACAGAGAAAGCCTCAAAATAGTTTTTTCTGCTCTACAGGGCAGGGCTGCCCGGGGAGGGGGGCAAGTGGGGCAATTTGCCCCAGGCCCCACAGGGGCCCCCATGAGAATATAGTATTATATAGTATTGCAACTTTTTTTTATGGAAGGGGCCCCCGAAATTGCTTTGCCCCAGGCCCCCTGAATCCTCTGGGCAGCCTGCCACAAGGGAGCCTTTGCATTTGGCTTTTATCCTCCCAGGGGTCAATGATGAGGCAGAAGGGGACTGGGTTTTTAGCCTGCATAGTACTTAGTTACTACAGCACTACTGGGCTGAATCATTATTCTCTAAGAAAACATTAGCTGAATTGGCCCGATGTCAAGAGGCCTTGGGATGTCTCCTTCCCAGGCCAGTTGGAGATGGGGAGTGTCATGGAAATATTGTTCAGGATGACTGCAAGTGAGGAGAGACGGAGGTTTTGAAAGCATCCTCTTCTCATCCACTCGCTGCAGTTCCTTACAGAGGGGGAATGCAACACAGTCCTTACAGCAGAGTTATTTTCTGGCTCTAGCACTGACCTGCTGTGTGACATTCAGCCAATCACTTATTTCTCTGCCTATGTTTTGCCACCTGTCACATGGCATTCTAGTATGTTACCTGCCTGAATAGGCTTAATTAACTAATGTTTGTGAAATGCTTTGAGATCTTCTCATGGAAAGTGCTAGAAGTAGAAAGACCAGAGGCAAAACCAAGCCAATAATATCTTAGAAAAGTTCTTCTGCAGATTAAGTTGAACAAAATGTGGGAAACAGAGAGCATGGGAAAACTCTGCTTAAGATAAACTTTCACGTTCAGTTACAATATATAAAGAACATTTTAGATGTGAAAGGTAACAGTGATCAATCCATATTATCTTCCGTTGCCTTCAACTGCTCTCAGAGAGAGAGCTAAAGCGGTCTTAAACCAAACTTCTCCAGTTCATATGCACAACAGAAAGGGGCTAAGAAATTCAGAAGTTGGCCACGAGCAGCCCTAAAGTGCTGAGTTTCTAAAGTTGCGTAACTTAGATCGATCCTCTCCACCCAGGGTAGACCAGGACTTAGATTTGACATTCATGGTTTCCAGATTTTTTTTAAACTACAGCATTCCAGTATGGCTTCTTCCTCCTAACCCCACATAATTACTGATACATTTAAACTTGACCTCCATCTTAACAAAGCTTTTGTCTGGGAAATGACTTTGTTTTGAGGCAAGGCTTTGTTTTAAATAAGTACACTTCATTGGCTTCTTGATCTAGTGTATGTACCTATTGGCTTGGCAGCTCTGTGCTGGCTGGCCAGGGTTGCCACCTTTCAGCTAGACAAAAGCCAAAGGGAATTCTATCACTAGTACTACTCAACCCTTCCACTTAAGCCCCTTTCACTCTGTCTTGAGTTTTGCCTGTTGGGTTGAGGGTCGTCCTAGATGCACCGAAGGCAGCAGAGCTATAATACAGGGCAGGACGTTTGCTGTCTCAGTGCAGTGCTACTTTCTGCTCTGTCAAGCTGCATCAAATATTAATGCTACTGAGCTAGGTGGAGATTTTCAAAGCTGACGAAGGAATTCAGATACACATCTTCGCTAAACTAGCCCCTTGTTCTTTAAATTTTCAAAGAGATGTACAGATATAAATAAATTAATTCACGGAGCCTCCTTGTGACATAGGTTAGGGTTGTTATTCCAATTTCACACATCAAGAAGGCAGGGAAGGTGAGTTGGGGTGGAGAGGAGGAGGAGGAAATGGTTTAATGTTAGTGGGTTAAGTACGGTCTACAACTGGAAGTCAGACTCCTGAGTTCTGATACTATTTGCCACTGATGCACTGGGTGGCCTTGGGCAAATCACTTGGGTCATTGTTTTCAAACCTGGGTGCCATGAATGGGAAAATGAAAATCAGACCACCTATTTAGGTGCCTATACATCAATTATACATACTTGACTGTCATCTCCCACACTTTCAGATTTTGGCCTTAATCTCTCCAAGCTGAAGTGCTGCTAATGGCAGATGAGATAAACCTACCTGACAGGAAGGAAAGAGGGTTTGAGGCAGAATTAATGTTTGTACAGTACTCAGCTGAAAATTACCACCTAAGTATAAAAACTATCATTAAGGACATGCATTATGGCAGTGGATCTGGAATAGAACCTGGAAGATCCTGGCTCCCAGTCCTCTGCTCACTCCACTAGATTGTGCTGTTATCACCCTGTAAGGTCTAGCAGATATGGCAGTTCTAGTGGGGTTCCCCAACTGCATCACACACAGTGACTTGACCTCAGTTCTGGAGACACTAAGGTCTCGCCATCTTAAGAAACTCACATTTGAGCTGCAAAATATAGTCTTTTCCACAGCAGGGTACCACAGATGTTTCAGAGAATAGAGTGAGTTTTCTATATAGGAACGTGCGTACTATGGAAGTCATGGGGGCCACTCCCGTTTGCCCAGCTGAAAATGATCTTTGTGCACAAAGAAACATCTCAATACACCAGTTGTTCTGCCACATAAAAACAGCTGAGGGTAGCAGTGCACAGGGTGATACCACATCTGAATTATGAGAGAAAGGATGTTCTGGAAGTAAAGGCTCCGGCCCTTGACTCAGAAGGTCTGGATTCAATACCCTGTTCTGTCACAGACTCCTTGTGTGACTTTGGCCTCTCGGCACTTCAGTGCCCCATCTGTAGAACTGGGAGGCTGATAATTCTGCTACTTCCTGTGTTTATTTAGATTGTAACGCCTAGCAAAATGCAGCCTGATTTCAGTCAAAATCTCTAGGTGTTACTGTAATATGAATATATTTTAACAATAATGAAGCAGGATACATGGAGAAAGCTGCCACTGTACACCTGAACCACCCCGTATAACATCATGAATCAAGAGGAAAGAGAAGTGTTGGTCAATCAGCCTGCTAAGTTAATGCCCCCCTGAATTTTGCTTAGAAGACTCCCATACTGAGTAGCCCATTTCTCCATCGCCTCAAACATAAACTACTGTACTTGTCTTCTTTCCAGGCCCTTCATGGCTCACCCTCCTCCTCCTTATTGTCTCTTTTCACTACTGAAATGTTGACTCCCACCTACAGTCGGCCTATGTCATAGAATCATAGAATATCAGGGTTAGATGGGACCTTAGGAGGTCATCTAGTCCAACCCCTTGCTCAAAGCAGGACCAGTCCCCAGCTTCCAATGTCACCAGCTTCCATTGTCTACTTGTTACATTTTTCAAACAAGCACTCTGTTCTTTCTCCCATGCTTCCACTCACTTTTGGGAAGATGTACACACCCACAGAGCTCTGTCACTGTGCTCCTTCAAACTCTCCTTTGTCAGGACACCTGAAAAAATTTGATGATGTGTAGGCTGCTGGCGGGCTGCTTATCATGCTGATTGATACTGTCTCACAGTTTCCTTGTGTTCCCCCATCTGTCTGTTTGTATCCATCTTTGTATGCAGTGTTATTGTAGCCGTGGTGGTCTCAGAACATTAGAGAGAAAAGCGAGGTGAAGCAATAACTTTTATTGGACCAACTTTCGTTGGAGAGAGAGACAAGCTTTCGAGCTTACCAAGAGCTCTTCTTCAGCTCTGGGAAACTTACTCAGAGTGTCATAGCTAAACAATCTATTCCACTTTGTATTGAGCTGTGACACTCTGAGTAAGTTTCCCAGAGCTGAAGATGAGCTCTGTGTCAGCTCTAAAGCTTGTCTCTCAAACAGAAATTGGTCCAACAAGATATTACCTCACCCACCGTGTATCCATCTTGTCCTGCATTTATATTGTAAGCTCTCTGGGGCAGAGCCTTCACCTGTGACCTCTTCCCGCCCCGCTCATGTTTGTACAGCACCAAGCACAATGGGTCCTTGTCTGTGATGTGGCTCCTAGGTGCTACCACAATACAAATAATAAGCGGCGACAATATGGCAATGGTAGGTGGCTGGATGACAATTCCAAAGATGGCTTAGCAGCTACTCTCAAACGTAATCATTGCTTTGATCGTTAGCCCCATGTCTCTAGTAAGGCAGACCAGTGTGTGTACCTCCACAGCTGCTCCAGGAAGTGTACTCTGTTCTGGGAAAGCCTTTGTCAAGAAAAACAAAATGCAACTTGGAACTTGCAAATGCAAAGCTATAACCAACATCCGCTCTTGGAAGCCCTCTGCTTCCACAACTGAGAAGGGCAGCATGTGCCAGAACTTCATCAGGCATGGAATTAAAATAGCCCTGGGCTGGGCCATGTGTTTCGCAGTGCATCATGCTATCATCTCCCAAGAGTCTCCTAGGTCCCATATGCTACCTTTTCCTGGGGACATTGCTGGGGCTGATGTTGCTCTGCTTTCGGAACAACATAGGCACTTGGCCTCGCAGCAGGAATTCACATGAGGTGGTTTCCCTCCACCCACACCCTTCACAACATTCTGCCACCCCAGGTCCAGATGTTAAGAGGTGTTTTTTGGATTAAACACAATGCTTGTTCGGCAGGTGATGCCATAAAGCAGAGGTGCCCAGGCGTTGGAGAGTGATATCCCAGCTAACCCATCAATGACATACAGTGCAAATGTGGCGTCATTAACTTCCCAGACGGTGACCACTTTCATTAGCCCTTGCCAACTGAGAGAGACACATTGTTGGTGCAGATGATGATATTGACATTCCATGTTGCACCTCCTCCAGTAACAAGCATGTGATGCCAATTGGCAAAGACAAGCAAGAGAAGGACCTTCCACATAACTCCCTCTTAAATACTGTGCGCTGTTTAAACACAGGTGTTAGTCCACTGACTTCAGCATAAATACTCCTGAGAGGAGAATCAGCTTCTGATGGGCCCTTTACAGCCAGAGCCAATATGCTGTACAGAAAGCAGGAATATTTCATGTATGCCACAGTCCAATTTGGACATTAAAGTGGGAGCTCCACATCTATAGCCACCACAGTGCGAAGGATCAGACTGTGCTTCCTCTTCCTAGTCTCAAAGATGTTGTTGACTCTCTGCCTCAGTTTGGCTATCCCTCAGTTCATCCCCTCACCCATCCATCTCATCACTGGCATATCTAAGCATTGCATTCCCCCTCCCCGTCATCCTCAGTAATGGCTGCCATTTCAGCATCGTCAATCTCAGTACCTGACAAAGCATCCTACACTCTGCAATTGGCAACAGCGTCCGCATGTCCTGCAGGGATCTGGACTCCAGCCTTCAGCCCTGATGTGGGGCTCCCTGATTTCTGCTTGGTCCCAGTTGAGCTTGATCAATTAAAGAAAGTTTTGAGCAATCCTACCATGAGGCTTGCAGATGAAAGTGCCTGCCTGGAAGGTGGACAATGCTGATGAAGTAAAGCACTCTGCAACCGCCTCCTCTGTGTGCAGCTACAGCTCCTTGAAAACACTGCAGAAATGGTTTGGTGCAAATGATGTCTCTGCTTCTGAAGAAGAAATTCTTTGTGTGGCAGGGGCATTACCTACTGCCCAGTGAGCAAGGGGTTAAGTTCAGCTCTGCTGCCTCTCCCCCTGGCACCAATGGCTGTACGCGTGGTATACAAAGGGAAGATGCTTTGGAGAGGCTGGGCTCTAAACTCAAAGGCTGTAGGAGTGGATTGAACCCCAACAGCAGTATGCTTCAATAGCGAGGGTCCGTAGTGCTGAATATCCATGGCCACGTTGTCTGGCTTTATGCCAGGTGTTTAAAAGCTCCATGGGATTATTACTGACCTGATACACCCTAGTTAATCATGTATGATCACATCCAATCTTCAGGGCTTGATGTGCAGGGACTTCATCTCCAAAGGCAGGTTATATGACCAAAAAGGGACAACCAGCAGTGACCAGTGATAACTTCTCAAGGCCAGTTCTCAACAATACATCCCTATTACTGATAAAAATCAAACCACCTTATACCCAGTAGTCACCGCTGGCAATGTATATGAAATGCTTCCAGCCTCTTTATGTCTTGTTTAAGCAATGTCTATGTTTCAGAGCCATGTAAGAGTGTTGGAAGTACACAGGTTTGATAAATCTGTACTTTTGTACATAATTTCACCTTCTTTTTGCTCCAGATCCTAAGCAGATCCTTCATGGCTGAGGCTGCTAAACCAATTCTTCTTAGGATGCCTGGTTGGCTGCACCCATCTGATGACAATTTACTGCCTCAATAGATGAAATCATCCTCTATTTCCACAGTTTGTTTGGCAGCGCAGATGTCTTGTATCACAATGTTTGTGCTGACACTGTGACTTTTCTTTTTGCCCAAGCAATCCCAAGCTAGAGAATTCTTTTCTTTTTGCTTACTCATGATGTCCCCTTGCCCTGAATTTTGAAGACCTTGCTGACTGTGACTGTTTTTCAAAGGGAATGGCCAAACATAGTGCAAAAAGTGCAGGAGAACGTCTGTGCCTCTGTCCAGGAATAATATTCCTCCACCTCAGTCTGATGCAACAAGACAGGTCTAATATCAGTGAAACAAATAAGTTTCCCTTTATAAAAGTGAGTGATATTTAGGTCAGGACAAGTATAAAAACATAACCATTCCCACAGGAATTTCAGAAGGTAATTACTATATTAGCTTAACGCCTGCAAGACATGGGCTAGGACTGGGTGAAAATGTTTTTCAGTGGAGTTTTTCAGATGGACAAGAAATATAGCCTCTTAACTGGTAAATCAGCTGAAAATAATTCCTGTTGAGCTGACCTTCCTGATCTCATCAGATAGGCATAGCCAGTTAGAGACAGGGAAATGGCATGTGACTTCCACCGTGTGATGCATCCCAATGGAATACAGCTCAAACTTGAATTATACTTTGAACAGCAGCTTGAAAAAAATCTGCAAGCAGCCAAGTAGAGAAAAATAATTTCCCCAAAAGCTCCAGTGGAAAGTTTGCATACACCCCCAAAACAGTTCTGATGAAACACTGGGATGGTGTGAGATAAAGTGGGGCTGAATCCAGGTACTGAGGTCTGTGTAGAATGGTTTTGCACAGCACTGCTCTGGCCTTTTGGCAAATTAAATTGTTGAATTTGGCTCTCTAGTCCAATTTTAACCCTAATCTTAATTTTTTCGATAGCTTCTGTTATATCCCTAAGACCCACTGCAGAAACTGGTTCTTTTACACACCTCTCTCCTGTGTCTCAGTCTCTGCAGAAATAAACATAAAGGTTCCAAATATTAAACTGGTCTCAACTGCAATTTGCTCCCTAGAATCCATTGCCGCTAAAAGCCCTCACTGTTCAAAAATGCTAATAATTTTGCATTTAGTACTTACTAGAATGTCTGCAGAATTTAAAAACTCTGCACCCACTGTAGAGTGGATCTAGTCACAAGTGACCAGCAAAAGGCCATCACCTGCTTTTATCTTCCTCCTGACTCTTCCTTTTGTGTCAGCCCTAAAACCTATCTTATTAGGCATGGAGGGTCTCCCTTTTTCTGTGTAAAACACTTCTCTCCTATTACTCTTGCTCTTTAAAATGGAGTTTGGGGTATTCTCCTCCATCTGTACCCTCCAATTTCCTCTCTGACGAGGTTCTGTCCTTTTTTTCTGCCAGAGGAAGTGTGAATCATTGTCTCAGCTCTTATCTTCCATTTCTATCACAAATATCAGTCATTCTTTTTAATCTCTCAGCCAACACCTTTCCAGTTCTGCTTTTCAGCTGAAAGGTTTTACACTGAATCAGGGGGTGAGAGAGTGTCTAGTCTCTATGGTTCTTCACTTGCCTCATCTATAAAATGGGGATAAAAAATACTAGCCCACCCATCTCAGAAGGGTGTAGGGATGGTTTGTTAGGCTCCAATTCTGCAACCTTCATAAAAGGTCACATTTTGCACGGGTGTCAATGAGTAAAATTGCACTGAAAATCAATGGAGTTGTACCAGTTTACATCAAGAGAGGATTTGATTTATTGAGTTGGCATTACTGCATGTGAGTCAGGGTTGCAGAGTTGTGCCCTTTAGAGTGTAACGCTTTTGGAGACAAGAGTGTTGTCTTCAGCGTATTCTTACAAAGTGCTGTCTGCCTCTCCTGTGGTGCTGAGCACCCTCTTGGTTCTGCTAAATTTAATGGAAGGAAGTGTCACTTAGCCCTGGTCTACACTGGGGGGGGATCGATCTAAGATACGCAACTTCAGCTACGAGAATAGTGTAGCTGAACTCAACGTATCTTAGATCAATTTACTTCCCATCTTCATGGCGTGGGATCAACGGCCGCGGTTCCCCCGTCGACTCCGCTTCCGCCTCTCGCCCGCTGGAGTTCTGGAGTCGACAGGGAGCAGGTTCAGGGATCGATTTATTGCGTCTAGAGGAGACGCGATAAATCGATCCCCAATAGATTGATCGCCGATCTGGCAGGTAGTGTGGACATACCTTAAGTGTAACTCAGTTTTGCACAGGATCAGGCCTACAGTGTCAATCACTAGGAGGTCACAGACATGGACATATGCCTATATACAAAAGCTAAGAGGGCCCAATCCTAGAGCCATCGCATGAGTAGTTCATTGACCTTAGTGATAATACTCTCATAACTAAGGGTTGCAGGATAAGGTCCTTTACATTTCTGGCCTCTGGCTGCTCTATTGTCCTTACAAGTAGTTACCATTCTAGTTACAAAAGCCAGTAGAGGCTGGTAAGAATAATCATCACAAAAATGTTCAGACTATGAGACCTTATTCCGGTTTAAGTTCATATAATTTTAATTAGCTCTTCAGAAAAGGCCTGGCACTTATGGAAAATATCCTTAATTAATATCAGATGCTAAATTAGTAATCAAAAAATGAATATCATTTGGTCTCAAGCTGAAACTAAAGTATGTTTTGGCATCATTATTAACTGTTAGCAGCAAGTTCTGGAAACAGATGCAAATCTAGATACACTTCCTAAATAGAAAACACATTGCAAAAAAACTCAGATAAAAATATATCTCTACATACCCATATATTTGAGTGTGCTATTTCCTGTCTGTATCAGCAACAAATTCATTCCACTTCAAGTTCCACTTGTTTCTTTCTTTTCTGTTGTTTACAAATCCCATACTTCTGCAATAAGAACTCTTTCCCTTTGCCCCAATTTATCCTGTTTATTTCCTTTCTCAACAGTAATTTAAAATACATTAAATGGGGTTTTAGTAAGGACAAGGATTGGGTCCTTCAATTCAATTGGGTTCTGAAAATCAGGACATTTATTTCAATGTCTAAATACGGATGTAGTTGCCTAATTTTAGGCCACCCACATTTGAAAAATTTGGCCTATATCCTAAAGGCAGGGATCATGCAACCCAGCTTCTGGACAATAGCTCCAATGAGAGATTCCACGGTAGAGAGAAGCTCCTATTGAAATTCTACATGCCAGTGCCAAGGGGCTATAATGCCTAGGTGGGATTAAATGGGCAGGAAGCTAAAAATGGACAAATTGTGGTTTGCAAAATAAATAGTGCCATTTAAAAAAAAAATACGATGAGTCACAGGTTTAGGTACAAACTGCAAATGACAGAGTTGTTTCTGAACAGCACAAATTTATCTTGATTTTTAGTAAAGCTTTTGAGTCCCATGTGACAGTCTCATAAGCAAACTAGGAAATGTGGTCTAGAAAAAATTATTATAAGATGTGTCCGCAACTAGTTGATAATTAGTCTTTGAGTACAATCGTTCATTGGTTTGCTGTTAAACTGGGAGGCATATCTAGTGGGATCCTGCTGGGGTTAGTCCTGAGTCTGGTACTAGTCAATATTTTCATTTATGTCTTATATAATGGAGTGGAGAACATGCTTATAAAATTTGCAGACGACGCCAAGTTGGGATGGCTTGAAAGCTCTTTGAAGGATAGGATTAGAATTCAAAATGAGTGACAAATTGCAGAATTGCTTTGAATTCAATAAGATGAAATTCAATAAAGACAAATGCAAATATTTCATTTAGGAAGGAAAAAGCAAATGCACAACTACAAAATGGGGAATAACTGGCTAGGTGGTTGTACTGTTGAAAACAATCTCAGGGTTATAGTGGATCACAAACTGAATATGAGTCTACAATGTGATGCAGCTGCAAAAAAAGGCTATTAACATTCTGGGGTGTATTAACAGGAGTGTCATTTTTAAGACATGGGGGGTAACTGTCCCCCTCTACTCATCACTGGTGAGGCCTCAGCAGGAGTACTGCATCCAATTCTGGGCACCACACTTTAGGAAAGATGTTGACAAACTGGAGAGATTGCAGAGGAGAGCAACAAAAAATGACCAACAGTTTAGAAAACCTGACCTATGAGGAAATATTTAAAAAACTGGGCATCTCTCTCTTGAGAAAAGAAGACTCTGGGGGCAGCGGGAGGTGGGGCTCTAATAACAGTATTCAAAAATGTTAAGGGTTGCTATAAAGAGGACAGTGATCAATTGTTCTCCATGTCCGCTGAAGGTACGAGAAGAAGCAATGGGCTTAATCTGCAGCAAGGAAGATGTAGGTTAGACATTAAAAAAAACTTTCTAACTGCAAGGCTAGTTAAGCTCTGGAATAAGCTTCCAAGCTAGGTTGTAGAATTCCTGCCACTGGATGTTAAGAACAGCTTAGACAAACACCTTTCAGGGATGATCTTGGTTCACTGGGTCCTGCCACAGAGCAGGGGGTTGGACCTGATGACTTCTTGAGATCCCAGCCCGATATTTCTACCCTTCTATGGTTCTACTTATAGAATCCCTTGAGCTTTCACTTGCTCTTGAGCCTCAGCTTTCATTTAAAAAAAAAGAGTAAGGCCAGGTCTACACTAAAGAGCTAAGTGGACCCAGCTATGTTGCTCGGGGGTATGAAAAAGCCATATAGTTAGTAACGACTAACCGAACCTTACCCCTGATGTACCTTAGAGAGGGACAAGAAAGTGAGGTAGCCAAGGAAGAACCGGCAGAAGGCAGTGACAGAGGAGATTGAATGTGCTGGTGTTACCTAGAAAGACATACCACAACTAGCAAGTAACCATCATTAGTGGAGGAACTAATCTGCCCAGTGGTACAGCAGGAACTAAGGTCTAAGTTCTGAAATGGGCTTAAAATGGGACATACATTTTTTTTTTCTTTACAGGCAGGTGACCCTTCAATGCAAAATTTCAGCATCAGTTTTTATGCCCGTTCTCAGTAGTTTTTGTCTGACTTCTGTTCATACATTTTTAATAAGGACTGTGTGAAACTGGGCTCTAGCTAAAATTTGTCCCTGCTTTTTGTCAGGTATCTTTTAAGAGAAACAGTATCAACCTTTCCAAAAATTGGCAGATAGGAGAATCTTGAGTGGATTTTGTAAAATAGGTAGTTTTTAAAAGAAATACACAGGTTTTAAGAGTCTTTTCACCTCTGTTTTTTAAAAAATGAAATTTTATCTGTCAGCAGAGGGTGAGGCATAAAATCTCAGAGAAATTCAAAATAGATGCCATTTCCCATCATTCTCTAGGTCCGGAGACTGAGGCCACACATCAAACTGCTACAGTTTACAATGCTAAGAGGGATAGTGTGGTGAAGCCGGGAAGGCTGAGCAGTAGTCTGGTGTGTTGTAGGGGATATGTTGGTAAAAAGGGGTGCTGGAAGGCTAGCATCCCCCAGCAGACAGAGTTAAGTTTATGATCTGTGAGGTATGGTAGCTGTGGTAGTGGCAGGGTGAAGCGGCGGATGGGTGTGCCTGTGGTTTGTACTGTTAGTTGGCTTATTTACTTCCTTGCTTTTGTGTCAGGTACCGTAAATGTTTCATGACTAAGTTCTTGTGTATTAATCTTACTACTCTGTTAACATTTATTGGCCAAAGCCTTCAATTGCTGAAGGCCTTGATTCTAAAAGTCCTCGTGTGGTCTGCAGGATGGTACTTGGGCAGTTAGCCTGAGTCGCTGTCTGCACCACTGCGGCCACATTGCTACTTTTAGACATTAGCTCCAGCAGAGTGAGCATGTGTATGTCTACTTGTGCTGCGAATTACACCAGCTGTTGGGTAGACATACCCTTCAAATGTGTTGACTGGCTTGTGGTACCCAACACCTTCTCACCAAGCTTAAATATCGGTCTAGACCATGCTATGTAGCATGTGAGGCCTGAATCTGAAGTATTACCATTTGTCTTCCCATTTGTTAATAAGCAATAGGCATTCATTAAAATAACCTTGTATATTTCTAGCAAAGGTGATAATCAGTTCTCTGCCATTATACTGAGAAACAATTATTTTTCTCTTCGAGGCCTTGTAATGCTTTGGTTCTAAATAAAGTAATTCCTCCCTCATGCCGGAGGGTGCCTGAAGTTTTTTCGTGCTCCCAGGAATGTAATTTTTCTTCTAAAAAGTCTGGTTCTACTCTGAAAAATGACTCTGTAAAAACGGATCAAATGGATGAGGATCCAGTTTTCTCAATTTACAAGTGATACGTTGGTTGTTGTAACTGCCAGACCAGCAAACTCGAGCTAGATTCTTTCCTTCTGATATCCCTTCATCAGTAATGAAGTGCAGTCCAGTTTTTGTGGTCAGCTACACCTGTGCATCCCCACTGCATTCAGTGGTGTTGCACAAGTGTTTCTATCTGTCTATATTAGTGCTGAGGGCCAAACCATTATATTTGAGCACTGTGCAATCATTAGTGATTTTTACACCCCCATCTCATTGTGCCCCATTTTACAGATGGCAAAATGAGGCACAGACTAGATTAACTGACCTGCCCAAGGTAATACAGGGAATTTGTGGCTGGGACAGGAATTGAGGCCAATTCTCTTGAATCCCAGTCCAGTGCTCTATCCACCAAACCATCTTTTCTTATCTCACCCTTCTGTGTGGTTGGACAAGTGTGATTGAGGCCCCAAGGTTGGGACTTAGTTAACAATGGGGTTGACAATGTGTGAGAAGGATTAGACTCAAACTCCCCTCTCAGAGCTGTGTTGGTTCCGCTGGGCTGAGGAGTAAAAAATAGTACAACTTATTTTGTTCGCAAAAGCCAGCAAATAGAAGCTGGAATACACACAAGGAAATCACACCTCTTGGGTAAGAAGGTGGCAATTTTTGTAGTCACAAAACCACACTTTAACATTCCAGTCCACACATTATAAACAATACGGGCCAGATCCAGCCCTCACCCGTTTGCCACAGTGCAGTGGAATTCGCTGCGCTGTAGGGGCATGCAAGTAGGGTGCCAGAGTTTTCAAATGGTGCTACAATATGTCTCCTTGTTGTTTGAGAGTCAGACCTAGTCCTCAACCTAAGAAAGCCACTGGCAGTCAGTGAGTTAACACGCAGTATTGCGGACAGTCTCAGATATTTGTGGCAGATCAAAATCCTCTTTGGTAGATTCAGAACTAAGTGACAAAGCCAGCTTCCTATGTTTGGAAAAGACAAAAACAGAGAGAGAGAGGTTGTTCACCAAAAGGTGAAGGCCAGGAGAAGTGGGGACAGCTTGCTGTGGAATAAAATAGAAAAGTACTGCACATGGCCTTATGATGTACATAGTTAGGTCTTTTAGCCATTATACGTGCGTGCGTCCCACATGCTAGGCACTCACGTTTGAATACACACAGGCAAGTAACTTACACTGATGTGGCAGTCCCGATCTGGGCCTTTCCCTGTAAGTATTGCTGGGGGCAAAGTAGCAAAAATAACTGCTTTGACCACACAGGGCTGTGCAGACCATCAGGAGACCCAAACTAAAGAGGAAATCAATCTAAAGCCAAACACGTCACTTCTTCAAAATAAAGTTAATTTTGTTTTTAAACTAAATGAGCATCACAAGGAAAGGCCAGAAGAGCCTGTCGGGCTTTGCCAGAACTGTTGACCCATATGGAAATGCGGCATTCTCTGAAAACCCAGAGAGCACTAGGGCCAGAGAGATCTTTGCTGCTATTTGTTTGAGAAACAAAGCTTCCCCATTCCAAGATGAAAGAAATAAAGGAGTCTCAACTAATCAAATCCTACATGCCTGTTGGCTGACATTCAGTTTGTCCATGATGCAGCTCAGTGAAGTGAGTAGTGTTTACAGTGCTCTGAGCTTTGTAGAAGGGAGAAAAAAAGATAGAAAGAAACTCACCTAGCTGCAAGTCAAACAGGTGTATGGAGCTAGAATCTGAGACTGTAACAGTGTCTTACAAACATGGAAAAATAGAATAAGACCAATTCTTCATGCTTTACTAATGAATTGTAAAGGTTTTCTTTATATTACACATGCTTTTGGCAGATACCTCACCAATATTTCCACACCTGTCTGTTTAGAATTTTAATTTTCCGGCTAAGACACAGTTCCCCAGAATAACAAAATATACAAGGCGATTTTCTGCTGTTCCATGTTGTATGTTATAATGGGGCAACTGGCTTACTTTACACAACTGAATTTACCTTTGTGACCACTTGAACTACATGGCTGTATGCATATTTGTTTGATAATAAGTGTCAGTTCTGTCTAGTGCATGTGCCTAAAAAGATTTCCTCTCTCCTTCATCATTCCAAAGCACAATCTGTCCAGTATTCCCAGGACTGCTCTGTACCCTGAAGTGACTCAACCAGTTTCTGACAGAGATCTTAATTACACATTAAATAAGGGAATTGGCTATCTTGAGCTACTGAATTGAAATAAGCAAGAGTGAGCCTTAAAACTAAATATTAAAGAAACAGATGCCCTTGCCGGTAAGCCAAATCTAATTTAGGAGATATAAGTAAAAAAAATTAAAATATCAAAAATACAGAGAAATTATCCTAGTTGCTTCACAACAGATGGCCCCCTGTTGAAAACAGTGTGACTCAGTAGTTGAATCAGACAGTTAAAGATAACCTGACCTAAAATGGGCCTTCAGACACTCAAACTACATGCTCAGAATAACATGGTAGCACTTTAATTTGTGGATCAAAACCTTAAAAAAAAAGAAATTTTGACCCCTTCACAGTGCAGAAACTCTGGTACCACAGACAGATCTTCACTTTTGCTGCAAAGCTGCATTTGAGGGCAGACAGGTTCTGCATAAGCAGCCTCAACGTTTCCTGTTCCTGTCTGCATAAGTATTTTAGCTAAAGCATGGTCTTTACCTGAGAGGCGTCTGGGCACATCGGTGATGGCAGGAAGGCCTGTGCCTCGTGAAGAGGACAGGGGAGTTGTGGAATGAATGGATGGTGAAGTCATCTGGCTCAAGTAGGATGGGTAAGACTGGTCATATGACCATGGAGGGGATGATTGTGCCTGTCTGGGGTCTAAAAAACAAAACAAAAAGAGAAAATTAAAAAGAAATGAAAAGATTTAGGGACACCAGCAGCTTCATCAATGAGAGTGGCATTATAGAATCTAAGCACATGGATATCATGAAGACTGAGACTGCCTGACAAACCAGAACTCCCAGCACCCTTCCCTTCTCCCTGACTCTGAGTTTTTCACCTTGGAAAATAATATGGCGGGAAATGCACAGTGCAGAACAAAGCACTTCCTCTGAATTTCTAAAGCAGTAGCAAGCAGAATTTAAAATGATGTGGCCAGTGTTCCATAAATTCCCATACTCTCTTGTCCAGTCCTAATAAAGCGTTCCACCAGCAGCTCAGAGCTCTGATAACATCTGCAGTGTGGCTTTTTTTTTTTGCGGTTGCTTTTCTTTTTCTTTTCTTTTTTTTAATGCTGCAGCTGAACTTAAAACTGGCTTTTTGGGGAGGGAAGGAGAACTAAAAGTTGATGGCCACACTGTCAAGTTGTTATCCAGTTTCAACATTAAACAGAAGCATTTTCAGCACTGAGAAAGTGATCCAAGAATAAAAACGTCATTAATCCTATTAGCATCTGTCCAAAAAATATCACGTTTGCATTCAAGCCCGATTACCTATAATCACCATCAATATAATCTGAAACTGAATGGTTTGGGGTAACCACTGAAAGTTAATTATGACTTTTCTAATTTTTACAGCTTGCCTTGGAGGGAATGATTCAAGGGCATGCAGATTCTCTTTTCCACTGAAGTTCTGGTGGGTTGCATTGGGTGAGAGAAGAGGGTTGGCAGTTTTATTTTCCTACTACTAGGTTTTGTAAACAATTTTGCTTTTAGTCAATAACCAGTGATTCACTGCTGACAGGAGGAATTACTCATCAACATTTATTTTTTCTTTTACATTGGTGAAAACCCAACAGCATTTCCTAGCTAAGAGAGTTTGTTTAGTAAGCTAGGTGGTACACAAGAGAACTGTATGCACTGCAGCCTCTAGATTGCTTTACACCTACTCAGAACCAGCGCCAGTGTTTTTGGAGCTCTAGGCGCACAGCCATTTCGCCACCCCGCGTGCTGCTCACGCAGCTCCGGTGGAGCTGCCGCAGGCATTCCTGTGGAGGGTCCGCTGGTCCTGCGGCTCCGGTGGAGCTACCGCAGGTGTGCCTGCGGGAGGTCCACCGAAGCCGCAGGACCAGTGGACCGTCCGGAGGAACGCCTGTGGCAGGTCCACCAAAGCCGCGGGACCAGCGGACCCTCTGCAGGCACGCCTACAGCAGGTCAACCGGAGTCGCCTGCCGCCCCACCGGCAAAATGCTGCCCCCCAATAATCCTGGCGCCCTAGGCGATTGCCTAGGTCGCCTAAATGGAAGCACCGGCCCTGTACCTACTGCAACTTAACCAAATTCTCTCTACTATTTCCAAAGTAGCAAATCAATCCCAGTTTACCTCAAGAAGTTGCTACATTTGAGCAGTGTCTCAAGGCTCCACTTTGTTGACAGAATCACGAAATCTGAATGGCATAAGCAATCCCCTCCCCATTTTTTTTCTTCAGGAAATTCATCTTTAAAAAAAACAAAACAAAACCCTCTTTCTGCTCTTCCACATGGCAAAACCTTGTAGTGTCAGCTATTTCTTGTTTATTTTTTCTGTTCAGACATGATTTGTTTGAAGAGATGTCTGGAAAGCAGATCCTTGAAGCAAAATAACTATACAGATACAACCAAAAAAACCCTTTCCAATTTAATTTTAAAAGGATTTTCCTTTGGTTTGCAGTTTATATTAGAGTTGAATAAAATAAATGGTTAACATAAATTCTTCTCAGAAATCTGAAGGACACTTGATCGTTAAATGTAATTAACTTCTTTGTTTTAACAATTTCAAGGCTAGGGCTGTATAGATTGGCACAACTTCAGATATGACTGGCTGTTGTTAATCTGATACTGACACTTCTCCCTGCCTCATACCAGTACTGTAATCTACTACTCAATTAATAGTAAGCAATCGTAAAATGTGGGGGTGCAGTGGGAAAGCTTATGCACAGTGGCAAAACAATATTAAAATTAATGATGGGTCAGGACCAGAACCTCCCATCCAAACTCTTTCAAATTCCAGGAGGTTTTCAAACCCAGTCTTTGGATCCAAACGACCATCCCTTATGGTTTTGATTTTAGGTCACATCTCAGACTGGAAGGGGCTTAATTTCCATTTTGAATATGGAAGAAATATCCTAAGAATGGATGTTCTCACAGGAGTTGGGCCCAAGACAATACGACTCTCATGCATACAGTTGCTATCATGGGATTTCTGCTACTCAGAATGGTAGAAGTCTCATGGGAGCAGAAGTTCTTGTCACGTTTGTGCACCATCATACCTTGAACTCATATCCTAGTCCTCATTTGGCCTGGGACCCTGAAATCTAGCCTAACCCTAGATCTAAATACAGCCTCTTTGGCTCATTCCATCTTAAAATAAGAATAAAGGTTTTAGGGTCATGTAAACAAATTCTTATATTTGCTACTTGATTTCAGCAATTCACCATTGTAACAGTATGAGTTTTAAAAGCAAAAATTATTTTAGAATAAGAGAGGAGGGACTCTCTTTTGGTTAAAGCACTGGACTGGGACTCAGAAAATCTGGGTTCAATCCTGGATTTGCTACAGACACAGGTGCTGGAACTAAGGGTGCTGCCGCCTCTCCTGGCCTAAAGTTGTTTCCATCATATGCAGAGTTTACAGTTTGGTTCAATGGCTCTCAGCACCCCCACTATACAAATGTTTTCAGCACCCCTGGCCACCAACTCCCATTGTGACCTTGGGCACAAGTCACTTAATCTTTCTCTGCATGAGTTTCCCAGAATACTCTTTCTCCTATTCTTTATCTTGCCTGCTTAGTTAGTAAGCTCTTTGGTGCACAAACTGTTTCTTCCTATGTAGCTAGCACAATGGGACCCTGATTTTGGTTGGGGCCTCTTGGTCCAGATAGCTCAGTGCAGAGAAGATCCATGCCTGCCAATCATGGGGGGCATACAGTGAGGGCAGCAGCTTCAACAGAGCAAGGGAGCATGCTCAGTACAAGCCAAGCAGCAAACTGGGGGGGTACATGACCCCAGGTGTTGCCACGCCCCCCCCCATGTCACCTCTGACTCAGTGGACACATATTCCAACGTGACCACTTCTCAAATGAGAGTGAAAGTAAGTTCAGTTTAAGCTCTGCGGAGAAATGAGGGCCCAGTTCATCACTGATTAGAAAAGGAAGCAATTGAAAAGAAAAAACTGAAACCAAACCAAACCCAAGCAACTGTTGATAGAAAAGTTACTACTGCAGCTGAGAGTCACTGCTTGGGAGGAAATCAGGGCTGCGCTAGAATGGATAGACATGAGAATTCTGCGCCGTAAGTCAGAGCTGAGGTCACCATTGGGTCAGGGTGGAGAATCTTGCCCTGTGGCTGGCTGGTTTTGTTCACTGGGCTTGGCCTGTTAACAAACAGGAAACTGAAGTTTCTAGCTTCTGTGAGCAGAAGCGCTCAAAGCAATGCCACCTCGTTAAGAACAGCAGGTGTTTGTGTGTGCATGTGCGGAGGGCTGGGTGGGGGGAGCTGCACTCATGCTGCCTGTCAAAGATTATATGCAAAGCCGAATGGTAAATTGCACGCATCTCCCCAAGCTGGGCTGAACGCGCTCACTAATCAGGCTAAATGGGAAATTCAGTGCACAAATTACAGAAACAGCTGTTAGTCCTGCAGACCGCCGGCCAGCTGGGGACCCACAATGCAACATTCTGTGGCACTAGGGGCTAGTCTACACTAGAAGCGCTACAGCTGCGCTGATGCAGCACGTTGGGTGAAGACTCTCTATGCCGACGGGAGAGAGCTCTTCCATTGGCCTAATGAAACCACCTCTGTGAAACGAGAGGGAGACGCTCTCCTGCTGACATGGTGCTTTCCAAACCCGCGGTTAGGTTGGTGTAACTTACTTCGCTCTGAGGGTGGCTTATTTGCACCCCGAGTGACATAAGTTATACCAACGTAACCTGTACTGTAGACAAGCCCTAACACAGCTACCCCCAAATGCCACTGGAGCAGGAACTTAGGCCACAAGAGATCAAGCAATCTTGTTTGTTTGGGGTTTTTTCCACATATGCCACAGTCTGTACTGAAAACAGAACCATATATAGAGAGGAAACCCTGTCCCTCCAAGCCTCACGGAGAGTATTCATACCCCAGAGTTTGCTTCCAGATGGATGTTTTCTGGGACATGTGGCAAAGCTGGGCACGAGAACTTAAGAGGAAATCGCGAGGAAGTTTTTAAGAGTTCCTTTTTTGTTGCTTGTGTGCTGAGTGAGCACTTAGACTGGATACATGAGGTATTTAGTATGCAGTGGTGAAATATATACAATAGCCTTTGAGCATATTAGTGGGAAGCTTTTTCTGCCTTCTGTACAAGAAGCAAATGCTCTTGTTAGCTCTCACCAGGGAGCTTGTGAGATTTTCCAGGTGATCAGGCAGCTTCTGGGTGTCTGAGGGCCAGAAGCTTTGCATTGTCACATGAAAGATCATAGGTGGTTACAACTGCAGCATCTTTCCAATTGTTAAAAGCCTAGAATATATGAGAAGTCCCAGAACTGTTAACCAGAGGGAGTATGACTCTGCCTAAAGGAATCCCCAGAATACAAGAAAATAAAAAAAGCATACTGAACAGGTGGGGGGGAGGGGAGAATAACCCACCCACCTGTCTTGATGGCAATATGAAAACACTGAAGAAAGGCAGAGCACAGTAAGATGACCAAAGCCAGGCGTTCAGGGCTATCATATTTCTGCACTTCAAAATTTGGAGTGATTACTAATAGCAATCCTCCTTTTGTAAACATTTTTGTTCTGCCTGTGTGGGTGTGAAGAAAAGTGCTGCTTCGTAAGTCATTCACAACAGAGCATTGCATGCAAATACTCCTAAACTTCATGCACAGATCGGCTGAAACAAGTCAGCCAGGGTGAGGTCTAAACTAATACGCACACAGCTACTTCCTGTTTGCACTGCCAGGTAAGTTTCTGTGAAGCAGAAAATATCAAATATTGCATATTATTTTGTTCCTAGGCTTCATTGCCACATTCACAGTTACGGTTGGTAGATTTACATACTATTTGACCATTGCTTCCATGGTCTACTGTACACATCTTAGTGGATTCTTGGAAAAACAAGGGCGTTTAGAAATTATTCAAATATTGGATGGACTGCACAAAATTAAAAATCAATGTCCCAGTTCTGCTGTCAACTACACAGGCTTTCCCAGTTAAGTAGCCTTTTGCAATTCTTTGGCAATAGGTTATAAGAGATCTAGAGTGTAGAGAAATCAATTTTCCATTCCCCAAACTGAAAGAGTGCTGAAGAACATGACCTCCAGATACAAAGGGTGACCATTTCTCACTGTAGAGCAATGGTCCCCAAACTGTGGGGTGTCCCTTCCCCACCTCCTGTACAGGGATGCAAAGGAACATTTAGGGTGTGCGGCAGGGGCCAGGCCAGCCCCTCTGAGGGGTAGGGAGGGAGCACCACCCAGCCCTGCTCTGCCCCCAGTTCTGCTCTGGCTCCAGCCCCAGGCGAGGCCTCAGCTTCAGCTCCCACCTCCGACCCCAGCCGCGGCCCCTGACCACAGCCTGGCTCTCAGCTTCCAGCACTGGCACTCCTCCCAGCTGCAACTCCGGCCCTGACTGCGGCCACAGCTCCAGTCCTGGCCATGGCTCTGGCTCCAGCCCCAATCTCAGCTCCTGGCCCCAGCCTCACTCCCGGCCACAGCTGGGCGCAGACAGATTACATTACAGGTAAGGGGGAGATGTGACATAAAACATTTGGGGTCCACTGCTGCTGAGTCTAAAATCTAAAAGAACACATGCATGCATGCTTTACACAATCATTCTCAGCTGAGTCCCTGTCACCCATTCAACTCTGGTGCCACGTCTGTTTGTTGCTGACTATATTAATGCTACTGCTCATGCTGAAAAACAAGCAGTCTGGAGTTATCTTTTGTAAATATTTAAAGTAAGATATCCTCAATTATGGTCCTAACAAAGCAAAGACTACTCTCTGCATGAGTAAATGGGCTATTGTAGAAAACTCTCTTCTCTGAGCTTCTCATGGACTCTTAAAAACTCTGGGCCAGATCCGAATCTCCATGGTCAATCAGGAGTAATTCCATTGAAGTCAAGTCTAAAGGTGTTACTCCTTGATTGACACTGGAATAAGTGAGACCAGATTTTGGCTTTCAGTCTCTAAAATCACACCACCACCACCACCAATCCCTCAAGAGTCACATTTCCTAAAGAAAAAAAAACAAAAATTATTCTTGCTAACTAGACAGTGTGCCCAAACTTTACCTGATGGAGGGTCACCATAACAAATTGCCAGTAGCTTGAAGGATGCAATGAAATAGCATAACATGCAACAGACTGCAGTCACCCATGTCCACAATGCAGAGCTGCAGCCTACAGCTCCCACTACTCTATGTTGATGCATACATCCAAGCACGCTTGGTCTTGTAGTTTCAATGGGCCACATCTCTGTATTAAAGTAAAATGCAGCCAAAACTTGTTTCTCTGGACTAAAGTTTGGACAAACTTTTTTTATGGGTAAAATTCAATCCAGTACGGAGGGCCCAATGCTGGGTTTAAATGACACAGAAGGCCTTGTTCTAGGACTAATCTCCCGAATTTGATGAAAAACCAGAACTGCTGCTAAGGGGTTAATGGAAGCAGTGTTCTCAACAAGTTAGTCCACAACTCTTTACATATTTTTTGTAGTAAATGCAACTCACTTCATTCCATCAAATTCATGACCACCTACAACAAATTCCTATAAAACACCGATGCTGGTTCTAGACAAGCATCCTGCCCAGAAAAGAAGGTCCTCTTTCTTTCTCCAGGTGGAATTCATCGCTGTGCAAATGGTCAGTATAAGGCCTATCAATATTTAACACCTCAACATTGGTGGTAAGGGGGACTTCACTGGTGCAGAAGCTGTGTGCTGACCCTATGCACAGGGATGGATTTTGCTCTCTGCCCGTACTCCTGTTAGTCTGTTTGCCTTCTAAGAACGTTCAAACAAAGAGCCTTCTTGGCCTGACAGAGCAGATGAGTTCTCCCACTGACTGCACTATAAGTAAGGCTGGTAGGATCCAGCCCTAACTGAATTAACTCTGCCTTCTGCCACCCTACATGTAATAAATGTCCTGAGTTCATGATAGAGATTGTGCCATCTTTCCCCAGTCTGAAAAATGAAGTTAAATGCTGCTGGGCAGGGGGAAGGGAGAAGCATGTTTCACACAACCTGCCTTTGAGTGCTGTTATTTCAGTTACTAAAGTCACAGTTTGCCTATAGATCGGATGGTGCCATAGTGGTGATGGAGCATGAAACCTCACTTAACTCCCACTTTACAGTTTCTTTTTTACAGCTGAGATTCCACTACTCAAACTGACCACATTCTTGCCATTACGCCTGTGGCTTTTCCCGTCTGATAGAAGCTAATCCTCACTGGTTGTATTTTAGAAAAACAACAGTTTTTCTTGTTTCATGTTTAAGAATTGATGCAACAGTTTGCTGTCTGAATGAGAGGGTAATTTGATACGCGAGTAAGTCGTTCGAGTTCCACTTAAAAAAAAAAAAAAGTAGCAAATATACCAGGATCCGAATGTGAGTAGACAGGAGTCTTGATTTATGAGCAATATGCAGGGTTCAAATTGGATCTGCACTACCTCAGCAAAGGTATCTGCTTATTGGATGATTTGTTTTTTAATGACCCTTCGATGTTGCTTTTGCAGAATAATAGTTAAAATGCCATGTTGAATCAGGACAAGGCTGTGCTAAGCTAAACTATGCTTGTACTGCAACAAACTAGTCCTTCAGCAGGTTCAAGAGCATGGTGTATTTTAAAAAAACAACAGTATTCAGCTACTACAGGAAAACAAACACAACCCAGAAAAAGAAATGTAACAGCAAACCAGCAGATCTATTAGGGCACACTCTGCATTCTTTATTACTCAGATGGGAGATGGCCGGGCTCTAACTACTATTTATGTTTGATCATGCAATAATTATGCAAAAGCTAAACTGGAATTAAACAAAAGAAGTTTAACTGTGCTTAACTGTGTTACATACTGGCTTTCATAATAAGGAAACAATTGTGTACTGCTGCAGTTAGTAGGAACTAATGGTTTTCTTTTATCTTAATTACAGGGTAAAAAATTACCAAACTAAGGCATTTACAAAGCAGCACCTGGTTAATTTTATCAAATGTAATAAAAAGCCTTTCTTTCTGTACAAAGGTCACTTTTTATTACACAGCAAAATCCTACACACTCAAATGACCGTACCAAGAAAGCACTGGATAGAAAAGGCTACGTTGTTATTGATTCGTTTTTGTGGGTGTGCATCTATTGCATAGCATCCATGTTACCTGGAGAAAATACAGCACCATAGGAAAGCACAAGCAGCTCCTTATTAACCAGGCTGTACTACCCCCAAATAAGCACAAATTCAGCAATCTCCCATGGTCAGGATATTGACTGATCAAAGAGGTGTGCCTCACTCAGCTCTCTGAGCTGTAAACCTTGTCTCTCTCAGGCCTACGTTCCTCAGCAAGGGACTCCACTAACTGTAGTACTTGCAATCCCCAAAAGTGTCAGCAAAAGCACCACCACCACTATGATACAACATGGGGAGAGAAGTGTTCCCTAAGGCAGCCACAGTTCAAAGTATATAGGGTTACACAGATTAGAATCAACACATCGACTAGCACCCAAAAACCCATAAGGATGACAGTGCAATTCATGAAGCACAGGTGTACTAGGCTCTCTGTTAAGCAGGTGGGCTACCATAATGCTAGCAAGTGGTCTTCAATGGCTGCATGCATTGCATTCATACAACCAGGGGCAGACAAAGCTTGGAGAACTGTGGCAAGGGCTGTGTCAGTAGGGAGAGTCTGCAGCCTCTTAACTAGCTGCAAAGTTTTAAGTAGCAGGAGTCATTGCTGCTACTTGGGAAAATGACAGCCGTCAGGGATTCAGCAGTACCCAATGACTGTGAACCTCTTTGGCAAGGAGAGGACGTACGCTATTGCTCGATAGAGAAGTCACCCCTTCCCAATTCAAGTCACTTTCCTCTGCCCCAGCTGCACCATCCTGAGTCTCAGTCTATGTCTACACTAGCATTTTTGACAGTAAAACTTTTGTCAGTCGGGCGTGAAAAAGCATATTTTGCACCAACAAAAGCGTTGATGTAGACAGTGCTAAGTCAGCAGGAGACGCTCTCCTGGCAACATAGCTACTGCTGCTCATTGTGGGGTGGTTTAATTATGCTGCCAGGAGAGCTCTCTCCCATCAGCATAGAGTAGGGTGACCTGATAGCAAGTGTGAAAAATTGGGACAGGGATGGGGGGGTAATAGGCACCTATATAAGACAAAGCCCCAAATATCAGGACTGTCCCTATAAAATCGGGACATCTGGTCACCCTAGCTTAAAGCGGCTATACGAGAGACCTTACAGAAATGCAGCTGTAGTGTAGACATAGCCTCAGTCAGCACAGTCTCCATCACGTGTAACTGTTGACTCTGTGCCGTGAGTAGCAAAGACCAAGGCTTTGTCTGCAGCCATCTAAACAACTGAAGTTATCACCTCCAGGATTTGTAAGTGCTGCTGCTGATTCATAACGAGGCAAAGAAGTATATTATTAATCAAACCCAGAAGCACAATTTCTGCAGGAGGCTTTTATGAGAATGAGAACAGCATATGAAGTTACACTTAGCTAAGATTAAAGTTACAAGGGGCTCTCAGTCCTTCTGCTTCAGGCCATAAGCTGATCACCAGATGTGGGTCAGGAAGAATTCCACCCCACCCCGCTTCATTAACAGTGTTGCACAAGAGGTAAACTATAGAGATGGCAGAAGGAAGAGGAGTGTTTTGGTTATGTCTTTAAGGGCCTGATCCAGCCGCTCTGAAGTGGGAAGCCTGCCCATTTCCACTTATTTTCTAGAAGTTGAGTAGGGTCCTCATTTGCTGTCAGAGACAGGATACTAGACTAAAGAGACCATTGGTCTGTTGGTTTGGCACTTCTTAACTACAGCACTATATGCAGCAAAATCCAGATTTCAGATGCCTAGTTAATAAAAGGGAAGCCTGGCAAATGAACCTGTTATGAGATATCAGCGGATGGCAGGTCCCATGATATTTATATATATTATATTCATATTTCACAAGAGTTAAAGCAAGAGCTCTAGAGCTGTGGGAAACTTGGCAGTTTCCATTTACCAAGGTTCATGAGAACAATTATTTTTCAGTTTCGATTCTCATGGGGTTTCACACTGAATTCTGGGTTCAAACAAAAACCCACTTATTCTTTACTGCAAATTAATTGACTGGTTTGAACTTTTTTTTTTTTTTTAAACAAAGCCACAACATTTCATCTAAACCACTGAGTTTCAGCTGGTATCATGTCAAAACCACTTGAAACATGAAACCATAAATCTTCCCAGGTTGACTCACAATCAGGCACAGGTTGTCTGGAAAAAGTTTGCAAAACCTACTAAGTCTTCATGTTTTTAACAAAATACCCCAGTGAATTTTGCTTATGGATTTTTTTGGATTTTGTTGCAAATCGCTGGCACAATTATAGTTAAAATCTCATTTCACTTTTATGATTAGTTACACACAGTAATTTATGATTTCTCTCTCAGCACAGTGAAATCAAACGTCAGAACTGCAGCATACAATCCTCATTAGGAGCCTTGGGAGAATTTCATACACTCCAATTTGTTGATCGTGAAAGTGATATAAGCTGGCACTAGAGAGAAGCCACAGTGTGAGAAGGTTGCATTGGTATCCTGATAACACCAGTACAATGTTGGCCACTTTTCTTGCCAGCAAAGTAAACAGCACTGCTGCGTAAATATGTTCAGGTAAAATATCTCTATGCATTGCACCACTGCACATACGTGAGTTATTGCAGAGCATCGTGGTGCTTGGATTTCACCAGATTCCTCACCTATTTGCTGGATTTTGACATTTTGGTCTTTAAAAAAAAAATAATTTAAGAAAAGAAAGACATTTTCAGCTTTAAATGCTACAGAATAAAATCTGCTCCCCAGCTAGCTTTGATTGGTGCACATCTCTCACTTTGTAACAGCCTCACTTCTCTACAGTTGACACAAAAATATCCACAACCAATTACTACCATTGCCTGTGCAAGTCAAACCTATGGTTCTGTCTCTTACCTGTAATCTGACTCTGTCCTTGTGGATTAAAAGGACTTGGTGCAGAGTTCAGAGAGGGCCGTGGGCTCTGAGTCGGGACCCCTACTCTCATACTGGGATGAGGAATGCGCCCTAAATCACTGAGGCGTTCAGAGAACAAACTAGGTTTAGAGTCATCAAGCTTCTGTCTGTGCCCTGGAAACAGCAAATCATAAAATAAAAGGGTTATTAACACGACTGAACAATTTACCATACAAAAAAAATTCCCCAACTTATCTGTAAAGACCTATTAACTGTTTGTGGGTTCTCTAGGCATTTTGGCTAGAGACAGAAACCAAAGCTGGTGAAAGAACGGTGGCAGGGAGTGAGGGCATATGCCATAGAGTCTTCTGTACCTACCAGACAGTGGTGCACCTGGGTATTAAAAACTGTGGGGGAGATCCTTAGCTGGTCTAAACTGTTATAGCTCCACTGACTGCAACAGACCTATGACAACTCAGACTAGCTGAGGCTCTGCCCTACTGTGAGTCCTACAGAATGAAAGAGCAGCATGTACATTGCATAGTCTACTCTATTGGTTAGAGGTGTAATTTATTTGTGACTGTTATACCAGTCAAAGTCCTAGTGTGGATGCAGTTATACCACTGTGAGCATATACGTAGAGCTTCTGTTTTTCTGGGTTTATTTATTTCATTTTCTCGTGTTTATATTTTACACTTTTTGATTTGTATGTGGATGACCAAAGATAGTGTTTTATGGGGTTTTCTCTTTACATATACACACAGGGCTGTTTCACACAGCACTATGTTAAAGAGCACTAGGGAACTTTTAGTGTGCACCTGAAAAGGTTTACACAGACCAACTAATGCGCAACACATTAATGTGCTTTAAAAATCACATCCTTGTAGTCCACATTATTGCTCGAAATAGACAAGCCATTAGATACAAGCCAGGGAACAAGGACATCACCTATATAAAAATTCTGCAATGGGAAATGGAAGTCAATATGAACTGAGTAACCGTTTCTGGTATTTTTCCAGTGTTTATTGGATAAACACTGATTTCATTTTTTTATTTTTTTATTTATTTATTTTTTGCTTTGGGGGTGTTGTACTCGTGTTTGTTGGTTAAAAACCTAAAATCAGAAGCCTTATGTATACCACTGTCACTTCCCAAAAATAGTATAGACTGGGCTATACTAGTATAAGCACTTTTATACTGGTAAACTGTGTTCAGACTAGTGATTTTTTACTGCTTTAATTAAAGTGGCAAAAGTTTCTACTATAGATAAACCTCCTATCCATATATGTGTGTGAGTGAGAAATTGTTCGGGATTGGTTCCATTTATTATGGAGATTTTCAGATAGCTAAGAAAATCTGCCTTTTTTTGTTTTGTATCACTCTGTTACAATTAGTCTGTATGGTTCACTTATTGTTCTGTAACTTTGGAGCATATTCATAAATCAGAACTAAATAGCCAGTCTCCTTTAAGAAGCCAAAAGAGTGGTGTAATAAGGAAAAAATGGCAAAGCTGCATCTGATGAAACCAATCCTGGTGGGTCCCATACTTCCCTTCACTTAATGGGCTACCCCTCATCACTGCTCCCTCTCCAGCTCCCGCTACCTGCTCAGCTGGATGAATGCTGCATGGATTAACCAGGAATGCTCTTTAACGTTGTGCAGTTAGAATTTAAAGGGGAAAATTACATTAATCAAAAATAAGAAAGCCCACTCCAATATGCTGATCCTATAAGTACTTTTACTTAAGATCTGCCAGTTCTAGCACAGAAATTATGCATCATCCATCATCATACTTATATTCAAAGACTTTTTTCATTTTAAGGCATTTTCACGATGCTCATCACCAGAGAACCAGAGCATTTCACTAAGTTTAATGAACTAATCTTTAGAATAGGAGATAGATAGGATTTATTTACCCCATTTTACAGATGGGGAAGCTGAATCACAGAGAGGTGAAATTACTTATCTAAAGTAACAGATAGAGAACTCAGAAGCTAGAACCCAGATCCTATGACTCCCAGTCCTGTGCTGTAATCATTCTTCATCTCTAGAAACAGGCATTTTTTTATAGCATCCATCATCCTAGTACCCGAGTGCCTGGCATATAACACACATTATTTAATTGGAACCCTGAGAACAAGTGGTGGAAGCAGGCAAGAAATTTCGGTACAGGTACTAGTACAAAACTCAGAGAAATCCTATTTCTATACAGAAAATTGAGAGGCTGGAATGGCTGTGTGAAGAGAAATGGATCTCATTAGAAGAGTCTCAAACAATTTCTAAGGTTCTTGAAACTAATTTCTAAGGTTCTTGAAACTAATGACATTTTCGTGTCATTTTAAAGCATGTTCCGCCCCCCCAACCTACAAACATGTTTCTTTCTGCTAGTTAAAGAGAAACAGGTGCTACATATTAAAACAACCCACCCAAAATTAGGCTGGCACAAGTGGGTGCCCTATATATATAGGAATGCTGTTGATGACCATAGATATAGAATGCTTTTTTGGCTGGTTCGTGGTAATGTTATAATCGCAGTTTAATTAATATGATAATACCGTAACTGGCTGTGTTTCGCATTGTCTCTTGAATCTATGAAAGGCACTGTGGTACAAGTTAGGTGTTGATAAATCTGAAGAAGTAACTTTCACACATAAAGTATCTTTCCATAGAAGTTCTCCTTCTCAACCTCTCTCTTTTTTTTACAAGCTCCGTGTTTGTTTTCCCTTCTGCCTGTGCCATTTTCCACCATGTTTTTTCCAGTGGATTTTTCCCCCTTTCTCCTTTGTTCGCATTTGTTCCTAATCAGAATAGAATCTCTTTTCGGTGAGTTCAAAATTACACAAACGGAGTTAGCCTATCCCTAATCTCTCTCACCAGGGCTGAGTTTATCTGAAAATGAATCAACCCCAAAATGGGCTTTTGCTTTGATTTTTCAGACAAAAATTCTATTGTACATTTACGTAGGGCCCTTCCTCCTCAGAGATCCCAAAACACTTTCCTAACAGACTGATACACAAACTTGAACTAGATAATGTGTTAACTAAAGCTGTGGTTATTTGTAAGTCATCACTGCTGCCCAGGTCTGTAAAAGTATGCATGTAATGCCCTTCAACTTGCTTTTGACCGTGCTTTATTCTTCAGTGCATAGCTCTGTAAAAACAAAGGTTATATTTAACTACATACATTATTTACTCCAAACTTAATCCAACACTGAAATGCAGCCACTTCTGAGGCAGAATCCAGCAACTGTCTATTAGTAGAAAATAACTGCACGCAATAGTTTAGGATAGGAAGTGAAGAAGAAAGAACTCTGTAGGTGGTTCAAACTGGAGGAGTCTACAGTAAATTTTTTTAAAAGCCCA
This sequence comes from Chelonoidis abingdonii, assembly GCF_003597395.2. Classification (NCBI taxonomy): domain Eukaryota; kingdom Metazoa; phylum Chordata; order Testudines; family Testudinidae; genus Chelonoidis; species Chelonoidis abingdonii. The sequence continues at coordinate 15,239,569 of NC_133771.1, read as the reverse complement.
GGAGGTCAGGTTCCCCAGGTCTGGAAGACCCAAAGCATCAAGAAAATTACTACACTGCAGTTAAAAACCCGCAGCTGGTCCCTGCCAGCTGACTCGGGCTAACGGGCTGTTTAATTGCGTTGTAGAAGTTCCAGTTCAGGCTGCAGCCTGGGCTCTAGGACCCTGCAAGGTGGGAAGGTCCAGGAGTTTGGGCTGCAGCCCAAGCCCAAATGTCTACACTGCAATTAAACAACCCCTTAGCCAAAGCACTGCGAGCCGAACTCAGCTAGCATGGGCCCACCGCAGGTATCTAATTGCAGTTAGACAGACCCTATGAAGCTCTGGAAGCCAAATAGAAGCCATAGACAATCTTGGCTTGACCCTCCCCTTGTCAATATTTTTATTTTAGGGCCACAAAGAAGACACAAAGGAACAGTGGGACAAAAGGGTCTCTGGATGCCAGATAGCACCCAGCTTACATAGTGAGGTCCCCTAGAGAGGTTTTATTAAGTACTGTTTTCTCAAGTTTGTGTGATTGTTGTATTATAATAAAAGCCATGGCTGAGTAAGTCCCTTACCTATCTTTAATGACAAATAAAACCATTCAACCCAAACCTCCACTGTAATGACACCTGTGTGCTGCTGAGCTGTGACTCTTGCAGTGTTTTTAAATCACAGGCCACCAGGCTGTCCTTGGAGAACAAGACCTGAAAACAATAAATTCAGAAGGTGCTTACAACCCACAGAAGTTAGGGTGCAATTCACAAAATTATGTAACCTGTGTGATGGCCACCCTAAGTGCCTTACATACCTATGGACCTGCGAAGCCCTAGTGACTGTGGAAGAGCTACGCCATACAGTGAAACACCCTAGAAAAATACTTTCCAAACAGCATGTGAGCAGGAATAATGAAATACATGCTATACATGTGAAGTTCACTGCACAAAGGCTGCTTTTCATCTCTGTAGTGATATATGCATCAATTGACAGAGAAATTCCTGATCCCCAGGGAGCACACTAAGAAAAGATGTATTTCTCTGTCTTCAGTGTGAGGCATAATTTATTTCAGAAAAAAGACCTGGGTGTCACTGTAGACAGCTCAATGAAAACCTCTGATCCACGTGCAACAGTGATTTAAACATAAAAAAGCAATGTTAGGCTGTATAAAGAATGGGAATAAATAATATTGGAAATATGCTCACAGCATTATACAGCTCAATAAGATGGCCTCACCCAGAATACCATGTTCAATTCTGGTCACCCTCTCTCAAAGAAGTTATAGCAGAAACAGAGCAGGCTCAGAAGTAGGTTACAAAGGTGGTTAGGGACATCGTAAGTCTCTGATTTGAAATGATATTGAAAAAACTGGGTCTGTTTAGTCAGGTACTGAATCAGGGTGTGATCCAAAGCCTACTGAAATCGATGAAAAGACATGCCAAAAAGAGAGGACACAATAGAGGTGTAAGCAGGGTCTGAATGAGCTCTCCTGTGACATCTAGTAATGAGATGGGAAAGAGGACTTCAGGAGCTGACCTTGTTTGCATGGGCACATCCCCCTGCTGAGGTGCTCAGCATGATGGGACTGCTTTGCCCAAATGATCACTTTCGGCTGGTGTTAGATCACAAGTTTCTCTGTTATTGGGGCAGGGGTATTAAAGGGTTATTAGCCTTGTTGTGTGAATCAAGTGCAGCAGAACTGTGCTTGGCATACGCTGATTGATGGACTCACCCTCAGCTAAACTGCGCTCACTAGGCAGGGGACATGGGTGCCAAAGCCCAGTGAATTGAGAAAGGGTAAGAACAGGGGTTGTGTAGTTGGTAATGTAGGTCTTCCCTGGGGGGTTCTAGATACCAGCTGACCCTTCCTTTTTTCAATGTGTGATAACAGAGCTGATTAAAACTCAGTTGAGAGTCTTGTTATGCACTACAGAGTTGTGATTACTGATAACCAAGTCTAAACATTAGATATGCTTTGGGACAGTGTCTCTGATGCAAGAGACTACCCAGTGTGTATTAGCAGTGAGACTCCTGCACTGATAGCTGAAATCATAGAGAGCTGAGTTAAGTGGTGAGACCTGAAGACATCATAGTGAGTGGCCAGGGGAGAGAGCAGTGAACGAGTGCCCGGACAGTGGAGAAAGCAAGGTGCCTTCTTGTGCCCCCTGCCCCCTCCCTCCCCAGCCTCGGTGGGAGGTGAACTCTGCAGATGCACCTCTGAACTCTGGGTCTGCACTGACCAAGGACAACAACTGTGAGTGGGATGTGGTGGAGGGAGAAGGGAGGAGCATGTTAAAGGAACTTCTTAAGAACCTGAGGGAAAACGACACTGCCCAATGTATTCTGAGATGGGGCTTTTGCTCATGGTTTTATGAATGGTTTTATGAATTCTGCTTGTGGCGTTTTCCCAAATGAATGCCAGGTTACTTCCCTCCTTCTATTAAAAGTTTCTTTTCTACACTCAGACTCTGTGCTTGTGAGAGGGGAAATATTGCCTCTTAAGAGGCATCCAAAGCGTGGTATGTAATTGTGCCAGGTTACTGGGTGAGGGTTTGAGCTGGTTTCATGTTGTATTGTTCAAAAGTAACGCCTAGATATTGAACCTGATCCTGGTTGCTGCCAACTCCAACTGTCAGAAGGGTTATATAGGAAGAAGTTAGACAAAGTACTCCAGTGTATCTGTTCTCAGAGTCCAAGAACAGAGAGTCAAAGCCTAGAGTAGCGTCCAGGAATTCTTATCCTCAAGTCCCGACAGCTTTTTCTACCCACATAAGGCTAGATTTATAAAGGTACTTAGGCACTGTAACAATCACAGGAACACACTGTGACTCACAAAGCCTGAGTTAGGCACCTATTCAATGAATGGGGAGAAATAGGCACCTGAGCCTGATTCACAAAGGCCAGCAAGCTAGGCTGGGAGCCGCTTAAGCTAGCCAATGAGAGATACCAATGAGAGGGGTGGGTCCTACGTCCCTCCTCTCTCTCAGAGATAGGTGCCTAAATGCAAGCTGCAGGGAAGCACTTGTCTCTGCTAGCCATTCTCACTCCTCTTTGGAGTTAGGAGCCAAAGCAATTTTTGCAAGAAACTGGGGGAGAGGGAAAGGAGGATCTCCTTCATAATTTTTAGCCTAGTGGTTAGAGTACTCAAGTAGGAGACTCCAAGTTCAGTTCTGCCCACCCCCCACCAGGAGAAAGGATTTGAACAGGGGTCTGCCACAGCTCAGGAGAGTGCCAGGGGCCTATGGGATAGTCTGATGGGAGTGAAGTCCCTCAGTCTCTCCTGCTGAAGCTGTTCCACTGTGGCCAAATACTTAGTCATTTGGACCAGAGAGAGTGCATGTGCAAGAGAAAGAGAGAGAGAGCGCAACTATGAGAATGACTGACTCAGTAGCCTTGTGCGCAGAGCACTCACCCAGGATGTGGGAGACCCAGGATCCACTCCCCCTGTTCCAGTGACTCTAAGTATTTATCCACAGTGGAGCAACTTCAACAGGAGAGACTGAGGGACCCCACATCAGAATATCCCATAGACTAGTGGTTTGGGCACTCACCTACAATGTGTCAGATCTCTTTTCATCACACAGAGGAGGGAACTGAACTGAGCGGGAGGGAGGGGTAATCCCACATGCCAGGTGAGTACCCTAACCACTGAATTAAAAGTTATGAGGGAGCTCCTCCTCTTTTCTCTCTCTTGGCTGCTTCGTGTGAAGTCACATGCAGGGCCTGATCTGGTGGGCAGCCTCTGAGCACATCTACCAGGTGGGTCCCCACAAATGACTGAGGTGGCCAAACACCTGTCTTCCCCCGGGTTGTGTGTTGCTCTGGGATTGAGGTGGCAGATGTTTATAGTGAGGCAGCAGTGTGCATGCCCAGAGGTGGAAACACTCCTAGCGACCTTCTGATTGCAAAAACTAACAAACCCAAGTGCGTTCAGGCGCTTACAGGATTCAGAGTTTTGTGAATCACAGTGGAGCTTAAACTAGGACATAGGAGCCTAAACCCAGACTTAGGTCTACCACATCATGGCAATAAGCAATATCCTAGTCTATCAATCCTACCCAGCTCTTTTAACCAGACTTTGTATATCAAAGGTTCTGGAAGCAGACTGTACTGCGGTTAACCTGCTGCAGGAGTTGCTGCACCAATTTAGAGTGTGAAAATAGATCTGACACAATCAATGTAATAAAACAAACCAAAACCCTGGCTAGACATGCATGCATAACTTCGCATGCTACTCAAACTTGCCAAACAAAGCAGGAAAGCTTCAGTGAGGAAAATGTTAAACATGGCACCTAAGGGCCGTCATACATGACCCATTCCTTCCAAGGCAGAAAACAGGCTATAGCTTTGACTCTAGATGGATCTGACTGCTTCCTGGTTTCCAGGATCACAGAAATGCTGTCCATGTCTGCTGGCACTGGGCTCTTACTGTCCGTTTAGTTGACACCCTCTGGCCACTTCAAATGAACATCTGAGAGGTCATCCTGGAGAACCCTAATGTAAATATGATGCTCCAAGATTTTTACCTTTTTTTTAATTCTGCAGCTTTTGGGTGTGGGGATGAAAATTAATCAGCTTATACTTGGTCTAGCCAAATGCAGGGACAATGTAAAACTCTCCTGTAAGCACCAAGCAAACCACCCACTAATTTTTTACGGCACCAGGGAGCTCTGGTTACCAGATTGTCCACAGATGTTTTTATTATCCCTGAGTGGGCTGGGTATTTTCAGTCTTCACTCAGTTGCACCTCTTTCACTTGGCTATGCTTTTGTCACAACAAAAACAGCAAATGATCTTTGTATGAAAGCCTACAATAAGAAATTCATAAATGAAGCTGAAATTAAGATCCTACACACCCACCTGTTGTGCGTAGATTTGGTGGGTGATCCCAAGGCTCTGACATGCACTATTTGCCTCAGTGTCTAGGCACAGCTGTTATTTGTTGTTATATGCCAACAGAGGGCTCAGCACTGTATAAACCCAGAGGAAGTGATGGTCACTGTCCCATGCCACTTACAGTCTGAAAGGTAGACAAAGCAACACATCCAGATTGCTCTTTGTGGCCAAAGGGGTGTTCAGGTTTTCTATACGTTTCCAAGTTGTATGACATCAGACTATGCTTGGCAGAAGATGTGTGTTTAAAGGAGAGATGTGAACCAAAAGGAGGCGGCAGTCTATAGTAACATATATGGGAGCTCCAGGAAAGAGGCAGCGCAAAGAATAGTGAGAGAAGAATTAGATTGCAGCCCACTTAAGTTTTTTTCCATTGACTTCAATGGGAGCAGGTTTAGGGCCTAAGGATGGAATCTACGGTTATTCCCTCTCTCCACTAATGGTAGGAAACCTGAAAAAGGAAAAGTTAAGTTAGATAATAGGGAAAGACAATCCCTATACTGGAACTGATTGGCCGATGTAATGATCTACCAGGAGGTGACCATACTAGAACACTTCGAGATACTTTGGGGTGCATCGTAGACAACATTGCTACGTTAGTGAAGGGGATGAATTACATGTCTCAGCAGTTTCTTTCAAGCCCCATTGTCTCTGGACATCTTACTGCACTTGATCCCATTGATATCAATAGGGATTGCACATGTGAACTCACAGCCTGATATGTCTCTATGGCAGGGCCGGTGCAAGGAAGTTTCGCGCCCTAGGCAAAACTTCCACCTTGCACCCCCCACCCAGCTAACCCTGCCCCCCCCGACATCTAACTATCCCCCCACCTGCTGGAGCCCCCCCCGCAGCAGCTACCCCCCGCCACCGTGGAACAGCTAACCCTCTCCACCGCCGTCCCCCACGGCAACTAACCCCACCTGGGGAGACTCCCCCTGTGCCCCCACAGCAGCTAACCCCACCCGAGGAGACTCTCCCCAATCCCCACGGCAGCTAACCCCACCCGGGGAGACTCTCCCCCATTCCCCTGTGGCAGCTAACCCTGCCTGAGTAGCCCGCCCCAGCTCACCTCGGCTCCACCTCCTCCACTGAGCACATCGGCGCTGCTCTAATTCTCCTCCCCGACCAGGCTTGCGGCGCTGATTGGAAGAGACTTAGAGCTGGGCTGTGTGCTCAGCGGAAGAGCCAGAGTGGAGGTGAGCTGGCAGGGAGCTGTTCCCCGTGCGCCTCCCCCTACCCCCGTTACTGAGGGTAGCCCTCCCTGCGTACCCCTCCCCCACCCAGCTCACCTCCACTCCACCTCCTCGCCTGAGAGGACTTTTAGGTGCCCTCAATCACTAGGTGCCCTAGGCAGCCGCCTAGTTTGCCTAAATGGTTGCACCGGCCCTGCTCTATGGGCCTGATTCTGATCTCAGTTATACTGGCCTAAATTTGAAGTCAAAGGATCTACTCTGCGTTTACCTGGGTGAAACAGCTCAGAATCGAGCCCAAGGACTTCTAGATAGTTTGTTGTGCGGGCAGTGAATGACATTGTTGATTCAGGCAGAGATATTCATCTTTCTTATAATGTTCAGACAATACATCATGTTAGCAAGGTACAGCTCCAAAGCAACTGTCTATCCGGGCTCTAGAGGTAACACACGAGTGCCATAAATCAACCTCTATCCAGAAGGATCCCGTTAGCTCTTCAACAGCAAGGTCCCTCAACTGAGCCAAAAAAAGCTCCTGTTTACTAAATCCATATTCCTGTAAATATTTGTTTGTGACAAACCCTTGTGCTCCTTGTTGCTTTCCCTACACAGTCCCCCTCGCTAAGCCATACAACTCAAAATTCATCAACAAGAATGAAAAAGAGAGCCAAACAATTTCTATCCATGAAAGCAGAAAGCTTGGAGCCCTTCCAGTCTCTTGGGTAAAGACATAATTATGAGAAGAAAAATATCTACCCAAGAGACATAATTACATCATTAGGCCATAGGTTCTACATAGGAAAAGTTCTTATAATTCATAAAACAAGGCGCTACATAGGCGCAATAACTGGTTTTAATTCAGTCAGTGGAGGGGAAAAGATGTTTGTTTTTTAAATAGCTAAAGGCACCAGTTTACATTAAAGACTAAAGGGCTTTCTCTCCCAACCATGCACACAGGACTCCCATTAGCATTAATGAGGATTACACATGCACCTGGACAGAAATCAAGACCTCCCCCAAAAAAGTTTTTGCTTTTAAAGTGGAGACATTTTTACACAGAGCAGGTCAAAAATACACCTGAAACTGACCAATAAATAAATAAATTACATGAAAACAAACACAGCCAACAGGCTTAGCTGACTTGATTTCTTATTCTTAGGGCCTGATTCAGTCCACTGGTGGAATCCTAGCTGACCACCTCTTTCCAATTCCCTCACCCCAGTGATACAAAGATCTTGGATAGGTTCAAAGCAGGCCAGCACTGCCAACAAAGAACTGATCCAGATCCCATGGAAGTCAGTCTTTTCATTGATTTCAATGGGCTTTAGATCAGTCCCAAAGTGAGTAGGGTCAGCTAGGGATGGGATTTGAGTCTTGGCACTTAAATGGTGCAAGATCTGGCCCTCAGTTCATCTCCCAGTTCAGTGGGAATTTTCCCACTGGGGAGCAAGAGGAAGCTTCAGTGCAGCTTGTAACCCAGCTAGCCTGCCTAGATGGGACTTCCACGAAGCCCCATCTGAAGTTTAAAGTTTTCTGCAGACTGAGCGGTAATTCCACTGTGGGGCAAACTGCATCCGTCTGTGCCCATGGGAGTGAATCAAGACCAGGGCTTGTAAAACCTTTGAAAATATAAAGTGCTAAGATTTCTATTTCTTTTTAACAAAGTCATGGTCTATGAATAGCAAACACACACACACACACACATATGCACAGCTGGGAGGATGCTTTAGGGTCAGGTTTTTCAGCAAATCACAACAGCTGAGATATAACTCTCCCTCCCCCAGAATATTATCTGAGAATGTGAAAATTGGCTGCTGTACCTCACCAGTTCCTGCAGGGGCAGTGTTTCAACAGCCCCAACCCTGTGCCCATTGAGATCAGTGGGGCAGTGGTGGTGGTCATGGGGGGGAGCTGTTATTCCCTCCACTGGGTCCTATGGGTCCTGTGTGCAGGAGCTCAGTGCTGCCACTACATTTGCCTTGCGAGTGTTTCGCTTCTAGAACAAACCTGGAGCTATGAAAGAGAAAAGGAGCCACAAGAAAAGAGCAAGCGTAGAAGTGAAAGAAGCGTTTCCCTCATGACCCTGACTGGAACTGCTTCCCCCGTAATCACCTTTACTCTGCCCTTCTGCCGTGCTCCTCAGCCTAGCTTGAGGCTGCCACAGTTCATGATTCCCCCCTTTCCCATCTCCTCTGTGCTCTGCTCAAAATCACACTGCACTGTAGCATAACAAGTGTCTCCTCCTTCCCTCCTGCCCCTACCCAGAGAGATCCACACTTCACTTCAGACTTACTGCAGCACTACAAAAGCAGCAGAGAATCCTGTGGCACCTTATAGACTAACGTCTGTTAGTCTATAAGGTGCCACAGGATTCTCTGCTGCTTTTACAGATCCAGACTAACACGGCTACCCCTCTGATACCTGCAGCACCACAGGTGCTCAGTGCTTTGGCATCGACGCTTCCACCCTGACCCCAAACCCATTCTCCTCTGTTCTGCAGCTCAGAACTGTGCATTAAAGGAGTTCCCATCTCCCACTGGGAGATCTTCCCCAGCTCAGCCATGTGATTCACCATTCCCTCCAGGCCTTAAAATTCACGCAATTCAATGACTATTTTTAAAAAACAAAACCTACCGCTACAAACACACAGGAAAGACAGAAAGCGTGTTGGAGCCCCTGGCATCTCAGCACAACTCTTGTTCACCTTTAAACCTCATTAAAGAACATAATGCACCAGTGTATGTGCCAGCAACAAAGCTAGCCATGGTTGGCAAATCTGTTTCAATTTGTTTTGTAAAGACAAATGGTACAAAGAGAGTTTCAGAGTAGCAGCCGAGTTAGTCTGTATCCACAAAAAGAACAGGCGTACTTGTGGCACCTTAGAGACTAACACATTTATTTGAGCATAAGCTTTCGCGGGCAATTCCCAGTCCCTGGCTTCATTCCCTCTGCATGCTAGTATCTGCTGCACTCTTTTTTCTTTTATTTATTTTATGTTTTGTTTTGTTTTTGTTTGGTTTTGGTCTATCTATTGCTGCCTTTTTTTCTTTTTTCTTTGAGCAAAGGAAAAACATTTTTTAAAGGAAGCCGCATTTCAAAAGAGCAAGAGCTCCTCATCCTGACTTTATCATCCTCATTCTTATCAAACAATCTCTATAAAGAATGGAAAGAAACTTTTTTTTTTTTTTTAAAGGAAAAACTACTCTATAAAGTAGGTCCTTAGCCTGGTCTTGCTACAGTGAAGAGCAGTAAAGATCATAGAAAAAGAAGGAGGGTGAGGGGAGAGTGAAAAGATCTCTTGCTTTGAACTGGCTTCTCTCCAACAGGCAGGAGGGGTTGGTTTTCCTAATGCTTGCGAAACCTGATTACTTTAAAGGACCGAAGAGGGGGAGATGTAAACACAATCATTAAAACAGATTTAAGGTACTTAGTTTTAATCTAGTCTAAAACCGCTCCAATTGTGTGCTGTTTTGCAATCCTCTGCTCTCTAGACATCAATAGGGTGCACTTTCTTTTGTGTTCTTTTCCTCTCCAAAACCAAAGGCTATTACAGGCTGAATATTGTGGTTAGAATGGGAGTTCAGACATAGATAATACAACAGTCCAGCAATAAGGGAGGGATACGTGTGTGTGTGTATTCACTGTCTTTCAAAAGACTGTTTTGCTGCATTAAAAGACTATTGTGTTTCTATCTGTGCAACAGGTTTTAAGCAGATTGTTTAAATGTAATGAAAGAAGGGATGTTTCTAAAATAACTTCACTAATAAAATTCAGATGGCTAAACAGAGCTGAAAATGCGATTGAAAATAAAAGGACGCCGTTTCAGTCTATGCTTGCAAGGGAAACATGATATAAACTCCAAAGGAAAACAGTCTTTACTAGTTAGACTTGAAGGATTATCTTTTGTATCAGCACCCTCTGTGGCAGAATAGCACTTATCCACATATCCACACATGTTAATGCTATTGCACAATTTACTATAGCCGTGATAGACAGGTAATTGCTTTATCCACTCATGTGTAATAAACGGAGTCTAGCATGTTAATCCTCAAGTTCTTATTGTCTGTGAATGCCAAGCGAGGGAGAGACATACTCTGAATGCCCAACCCTTTCATTCCAGCACTACTGGAGTTTACGCACACTCAGACCTGCTAAAGTGTTCTTGTTACATTCCACTCTAGTGCTTGGGGTGCCAAGTATTGTGAGTAGTATCAAATTATTGTTATATAAAGGGCACCTCAAATCAGGTTAAATGTAGACAGAAGCCAGGATGCAGCAGTCTTTTTGCTTTTTTTTAAATCAAACACAGCTTTTCACACTTGCCTTAATCAGACAGACAGTATTATTTGTTCTTGGTCGTAACACAGAAACTACCGGTAATTAACCTGAACCATAAGACTGGACTTCTATCTAGTTTGTGTAGAGTCTGTCAGACCTTAGAGCAACGTGAAACATCCCTTGGCCCATTAATGTTTTTCCACAAAAATCTGTAAAGTTTTTTTTTTTTTTTTTTAAATAAAAAATGAAAAACAGGCTTAGCTTTTAAAAGGTTTACAGATTCCTGGCTACTCCACGGGCTTAGATTTGTGGCATCTAATCTGCAATGACAGTTTGATGGATGTCTCTCTTTCTTCCTTTCGAAAGTTATAAAGAATTGGTGGTTTCCCCAGTAAAAATTATGCTTAACACCCTTCTTCTCTGCTCTTGCTTTTACAATCTAAAACCTAGTTAAAAGGCCAGAATATGATGAAAGTCTTGTGCTGCTGGTAATATATGGGTTTAATGGGGCAGCGGAGATGTGACAGAATCCATTCAGTTCTCTGGGTGAAATTCACCTCTGGGCAGAGTGCCAGCAGACGCCTATGCAACACTTAAGTCTTACAGATGCATAACCAATGCCCTAACTGATGCTAGTTGAGATGGTGTCCTGAAGATCCCCCCAGTCCTCACTTCAGTCAGCCACCATTTTCATCCCTTCTCTTTGTTATGCTCTGTCCCCTTTCTGGTGATCTCACTAGTGGCAGTCTTGTTCCAGGTGGCAGATGGGGTGGAGTGACTTCTTGTGTCAAAACCTTAAGGAAGAAAGCACTGTCTGGTGGTTAGAGAATAGAGTTGAAAGGGGTGGAGAGGAGTTGAGAGTTCTGGGGTTTCCCACTGACTCGCTATATAATTTTGAGCAAGTCACTCAGGCAACATTTTTAAATTTAAGTGCCTCGAAGTAGACTCTTAAACTAGCTTGGGTCTGATGTTCTTAGTGGTGCTGAGCAGCTACAGCTTTCACTGAAGTCAATAGCTAAAATTAGGCTGCTTCTTGGGTGCCTAAATGGGGACTTAAGTAACTAAAACTTGAAGAAGCCACAGTCTTCTCCATCTATAAAAATATTTATCTGCATCCCTGACTCCCAGGGGGCATTACTAGGCTAGATGAATTAGTGAGCCTGATTCACCACTGTGTTACTATTTTGGTTTTAGCAGGTCTGAGTGTGAGTAGACTCCAGTAGGTTTCAATGAAGTTACATTGGGCTAAAACAAAAGTTACACAGACTTAACCTTTACGAGCTCCAATATCTCTGGATGAAGCATATTCTGAAAGTGCAAAGGATTATGAATATTATTAAATAATTATTGTTGTTTTGTTGTGTTTATTATTCTTGTGACAGACTCACAATATCCTGGACAAACCTTATGGAACTATGATAAACTTTACTGAATTAAGTTAAACCTTATTGAAATAAGTTTAATACCTTGGGGTCTCATTGTATTAAAAATGCAGTTGTATATGTGGTGTTGTGGGCATCGTATGTACTTCTCTAGGAGGATGGGGATGCTTATGTATTTCCTCCGTTATCAGCCATTGGATGCCACCCCATGGAGAGGTGTGGATATACTAGTTCAAACTGGATTCTCCAGGGACTACAGACAAAGGATTTTTGGGTAAACAGCCTAGTTTAAAACTGGGTCTACAGAGGCCCCTTAAGTCTATGTGCTTGTTCTGAGGTAAGGCCGTGATGAATTTGTGATCACACAAGAAATCCCTTGGGTTGTGTTTGGAAAGACTGTTCCAGCCACAGCCCATGTTAGAGTTGAAGTGATCTCTAGGACGTTTATTAGTATCTATCTTTTATAGTTTTTAATAGCTTTTCTCTGTAGAGTAAACTAGGCTTGCACAGAAAGAACTGTGTGGTAACTTGTAACTCTTGACAATCTTTGTTATCTATCTCTGAAGAGAAGGTAAGCGGGTATGCTTGGGCAGCTTGCTTCAGCCAGGAATAACAGTGAAGACAGGGAACTGCGCAGAAGGGAGGGGGGACAGAGGCGGGGTCTCTGGCAACAGCTGGGGAACTGGAAGCCTGAGAGTTGGTGCCCTTGCTGGATGATGGAGGGAAATACAGGTGCAGCTACCCTGACAGGAGGTGATTCTATGTGTTGAGTAGCTATTGCCATCCATGAACAAGAGATAATGGATCATTTCTGCTGCCACAAACCACCACCTTAGTTAAGGCAGTGATTCTCAGCCAGGGGTTTGTGTACCCCTGGGGGTACACAGAGGTCTTCCAGAAGGTACATCGGCTCATCTAGATATTTGCCTCATTTTACAACAGGCTACGTGAAAAGCACTAGCGAAGACAGTACAAACTAAAATTTCATACAGAGAATGACTTGTTTATGCAGCTCTATATACTATACACTGAAATGTAAGTACAATATTTATATTCCAATTGACTTATTTTATAATTATATGATAAAACTGAGAAAATAAGCAATTTTTTCAGTAACAGTGTGCTGTGACACTTCTGTATTTTTATGTCTGATTTTGCAAGCAAGTCATTTTAAAGTGAGGTGAAACTTGGGGGTACACAAGACAAATCACACCCATGAAAGGGGTACAGTAGTCTGGAAAGGTTGAGATTCACTGAGTTAAGGCACAAGATTGTATTTGAAAACAATGTAGCAAATTGTCAAACTCTAATGCCCCAGAAAGGAAATATTTTTAAAAATACAAGACAATGAATACAGTTTTTTCTTTTTTTTTTGTTTTTTTGCTAATCACAATCTGCAGAGAAAGTGGAGGGAAATCTTGCCAATGCAGTGAAAGGCTTTAAAATTCTGGGTGAGTAAACAGGACAGCATCGTTATTTGTATGTAATAAAGAAGGGCTGCTGCTCCTGAGAACACATCACTCAGAAGGATCTCAGAAGGGATCATTCACTCTTTGTCAGTCTTAGAAGGAAAACAGAGAAGGACAGATTCTGCTCTGAGCTACATGAATGTAAATCCATTGACTTCAGTTGTGTGATTCCAGGTTTATAGATGTGCATCTGGGGGCAGAATCTGGCCCCAAGCCTATAGGGCTGACCTCACCTGCCACAGGTCAGTTGTATTAATAATGGGATTACGTTACGGCCCCAGTTCAGCAAAGCATTTAAAGCCTGTGACTTAATGAGAAATAAGTGTATAGCTACAGTTAAACACATGCTTAAGAACTTTGTTGAACAGGTAATAATGGAGTGGGTCCTTGCGAAATCAGGGCCTAAGCCAATGTTAAAATATTTAACCAGCTCATTAGATTGAAAGATTAGGTCTAATGTCAATATCACGCAGGGGTTTAGGAGGGAGGTCAGAGGGATAGCTAGGTAATTAATGAGCTATGTTTGGTCACAATGGAATATCTTCTTTACAGAGGCTCTAGCAGGAGGCTACCCCTCCCTCCCCCCACCTCCTTTGCCTTCAGTTGAAAAGTTTGTTTAGTAACAGGGAGCCACCCATAAATTTAAAAACAATAGGAAAACAGATTCATACTGAATAAATCTCCCTGCCTGCCCCCCTCAGTTCTCTGTATGCTTGGCTACCAGTAGGCAGCAAATCCCAAAGAATGTGTGCAGGCGGAAGGGGAGTAGGAAGAGGATCAGTTGGGATGGGGGGGAGCTGGAGTGAGTCCAATGCAAGCAGTGTGTGATGTCATTTACAGCATTGCTCACTGAAATGATAAACACACGGTGAAGGCTTTTGAACAGCATCTGGGCTACTACAGGGGGAGATTCTTCATAGAATTTCCCTTTCTCCCTCTTCCACAAAGAAGGTACTTGTACAACATGACAGGTCTGCTTGGCATTCTCCAGCTCAGACAGTGATGATGATAATATAATAAACATTAAAGTACCTTTTCCCACGACACCTACAAGAAATCAGCCAACTAATAATGCCAATATACCAGGGCCCTGGAGGCCAGTTCAATTCCTTTTTTTTAAGTATGCACTGTATAAATTGGATCTATTTTGCCTGCATGAATTATCCTTCTCTTCCACCCTTTATATGTTGTTAGTCTTCTTAGACTCCAATCTTGCAATGGGTTCTGCCTGTGTGTAACCCTGTTTCAAGGCCTTAGACTACAAGCTCCTGCATGCAAGGGCTGTCTCATTATATGGAAAGTGCCTAACATATGCCAAGTACTGCCAGAATATTCATAATAACTCTCTGGTGACTTTTGTGCTTGTGGACTGACAGCCCTACAGTCACAGTTTCTCTGCAGATACAGCCTGGGCACAAGATTCTTCATTATGCCCCAGCCTTGACTTGTGGGACTAACTTTAAGGTGGGAAGGGATAGTTGTCTCTATGCTCATTCCAGTGTCAGCTTGTTAACAAGAGTGCTGTTACATGGCAGTGTTGTGAAATTAGACACTTGCAGTCTAAGACCTGGACTGAGACAATCAACCTGGGCTGGAATGGATCTAGCAACTTAGAAATGAAAGTCTCTGTCTCAGGACCAATTCACTTAACCATGCAATCCTTCACAAAGCCCCCTCCCTGTAGACTCTAGCTCACACACTTTGCTTTGACCATGCTATGGCTAGTGCCATAATTCCCTGTTAAAAAGAAAACCACGTGTGCATTATATTGTAGGTGCAATCCTTTGGAAAGAAGAAAATACAAAAAAAAACCCAGAAGCTGTAAATGTCCACTTACAAAAATCACAAGCTTTTCAAAAGTGCAGCTGTGAAATTAATGGTGTTCAAAGATGTATATGCATACTAATACACCCTGCTCATGTGTGTTTGTATACATGTGTGTATATGTGTGTGTGTGTATATATATCTAGATAGATAGATAGATAGATAATGTGTGTGTATACGTGTTTAACATTCGCAAAGACCTTAGAATGCATTGGATCATCCCTGGCAGGTTTTGGATAGTCTTTTTTTTTCTTTCTAATCTAATGAGGCACTAGGTTTAGATGTCCACTAAAATGCACTAGTGGAAAACATTTCTGCAGTGCTGCAGTGGCATTATGTCTGTCTCCTGAACCCGGGGGAGGGTGGTAGCATTAATGTACTTAAATGCTGGAAATGCTAGTCATCTCTGCACCATTAATATCATTCTAAATAGCTCATTCTGCTTAAAGCAAGTTTCTCTCCTGGGGTTTTGGGGTTTTTTGGTAGCAGGTCCTATTTTATTTACAAAACAAAAGGTGAGATCCCAGAACAAGAAAAAGAGAATTTATATCGGGGCTGATCCAGCTACCATTGAAATGAATAGGGGTTTGGCCACTGACTTCACTGAAGCAACATTGGGCCCAAAGTCTTTCCGTCTTTTTGAAAATCTGCATAGAATCATAGAATGATAGAATATTGGGGTTAGAAGAGACCTCAGGAGGTCATCTAGTCCAATCCCCTGCATCTTATTCATGACTTGCTTCTCTGACTGCCATGTGACTTATTCCAGGAATATGATGCCTGCTTACATTCTACAATTACACTTAAAGATCTGTAGGGCCAAAATTTTATCTCCTTTAAAAAAATAGAGTGATGGGGAAATTCCTCTGCATTTTAAACAATGAGCACAATTTTATAAGACCTACATAAACACAATAGAGAGCACTTTCTTCTCCTCAGGCATGAATACAATTAACTTCCATCCTAGAGTTCATGGAAAATGGATCCTGAAGTTTTGTCCCATTTTTCCATCAGAGACTAAGTTGAAAAACATTAATCAGAGAGCTCCAGTAACACCACTGATGATGTTGAAGAGTGGAGATGTGGTGGTGGTGCATAACCTTGAAAATTACTGTGTTAACTGATTTAATAAAATAAATCCAAATGGAAGAGGAGGCCACAGAACATATTTTCCAGCTTCAGAGAACTTCTGAAAAAAAGAGAGGAGTAAAATTTTTAAATGACAGGGTGACCTTCTCCAATGATAGCCTGCTTCTGCTAGGAGCTGGAGTACTCTCAGCACTCCCCAATGAAAAGAAAGGAAACTGCTTATTCCCTCTAGCTTCTTCACAATCAGAGGGTCATCTGAGCTCCTTTTGCATCCTTCCCTTTTCACTCCATCATCTGGTGATCTTCTGAAGGAGGAAGGCTGGGCCCATCATTACTGCTCCTTGCAATGACCAGAAGGCTTGCCAGAAAGCCAGACAAGATACTTCCTCCTTCATTGAGGGCCTGTGTAGGCTCCCAGCCCCTGCTCACCTAGGGGACTGGATTAGAGTTTGGGACTCAGCTCAAGCCTAAACTCAGATCTATGTGACCAATACTCTTCTTCTAGGCTGGTCTACCTGCTCCACAAAGACCAGGCACTATCATCTGTGATAGCGTACATATACAGTACCAATGCATTTACCTGCAGCTATACAGCAAGTCAAGACTTAAATGGTTTTGGGGCCGGGGGGAGATCAGTACCATGAAATATATCTGAGATGCAGCAATGGACATGTGTGAAATTTTTAAGGTATGAGTTTCAGTGTGGTATAATCACCACAACCTGGATATAGTTTCTAAGAAGAGTTCATGAACAATGAAACTGTGGGGCCAACTCTACAATCTGAATTCCTATGTACCAGGAGTTGCACTTGTGTATTGGAAGGTAAAACTGGGCTCTATATATGTAAAACTGGAGTGACCTGCAAGATGGTCATGTGAGTCTATGCAGATTTTTATAATGTGCTCATTAGTGAGGTCTCTATCAGGGTCCAGCTCCAGGGAAAACACTAAGCAAATAAGACACAAGTGAATCTGTTCCTGTGTACAGAGTGTGGATGTAATTATTTTATGTTCCTACAGTAGATATAGGTAAATCACTATGTGGTTCTTTTAAAATAGTTGTAGCTACATGTACAAATCTCACTGGTTTAAAAACCCAGGTAGATAAGACTAAAGAGAGACTGGTTTAAAAACTGAATTATAATAAAAATAATGTTTTCCATTATTGGTCTGTCATTGCCAACACTTTAGGTTATTAGAACTGAATAAATATTAACAGGACATTTGCTTTCCCCTTTATGCACATTGTTTACTTTCTGCACTTCACTCAGCTTTGACAATGAGAACACTTTTAACTACTTTTGCTTTTGTTTGAGGCAGTTTTACTTTCTGGTGCACAAGAAGTCTGATTATCGCCTTACTTATTCTGGCGTAAATCTCCACTGAATTCAATGGAAATCTACTTGTGTAAAACTGATGTGAGTGGAGAATGGGGCCCACTGAACTTAAAGAGGCAGTCAAGTCATATTCAAATAATGGTTAGACAGTTACATCTGCTCTACCAAGTTTTGTGGTTTTCACACTTTCCTCTGTCATTTTGGACATTTCTCACATTAACAACATGGGAAACTGACTAGCTAAGGGCCTGATCCTGGAAATACTCATGCACAGAGGTAACTTTACTTATGGGAGTTGTCCAATCGGTATCAATGGGGCTACTTGTATGTGTACAGTTATATGGGGAAGGGTTTGTGAGATTGCTCCCTCAGGCTCTGATACCGGAAGAAGTTGTGCAGGACTCAAGTGTGTCTGAGTGGGATCAGAGGTCTGGCTGCCTGGATTCAGGTGCAAAACTGGGGCTTAGCTATTTACAAGAAACAGGGAAATTGACTATATACAAACTGCTGTCAAAACTTTGTTCTCTTAAAGTTACAGTAATCTTGGGGTCACTTGTATGATGTGTAACATTTTACCTACTATGTTTACTTCTCCCTGAACATTTAAACACCCTTCCCTTTTAATAGGAACTTTAAAGAGGGGGGAGGGTGGATCCTTTCTCTTAATCATGGGTTTTTTAAATGATTTTACAGAACCTAAACTTGAGGCCTAACTCAACCTGACAGACTTTTTTACTATATATTTTTGCTATGTACACATAACAATACATACCCTCTGGGTCTCTGACATTTTACAATCACTGTATCATTTATTGCAATGCATAAATTAAGCAAGTATATATACACACACTCACACATCAAAGCCAAAATGACACTTTCATATTTGCTCACAAAGAGAAACAGTTGTATTTATTATGCACAACGTGACTACTTTCTGTAATTTTGCCTTGATATCTGAAAGGGAAGTGCCTCTGTAATCGCATCTCTTTGGAGAATAGTGCCATATGGTTTTAACAGAGGTTTATTTCCTGAAGCCAGGGAGAACTGCAGATTCTCAATCCAACTCAAATAATTATACAGACAAATTTCACTCTATTACTTTCAGTGGAACCAAAGCTGTGTGGTCCTTGTATGCTCGCTGACACCTTTAAGGAGACATTAAGCCATTTTTATATAAAATGCCCTTAATGGGTGAGATGTGGGATGAATTTCCTGGAAGATTAGCACCTGTCGCATTGCATAAGGCATGCCTTCAATTGTTGCATTAACTCTCTCAACTAGTAGACAGCAAAATCTAAGATTGAGGCCTTCAGAATTGGAAATGGCTAAGCTTCAGCTAGGGTTAACAGGATTTCTATTTTTAGAGGGTGAAATTTATCCGACTGCCGATGATTCATGCAAAGTCATTTTACCCCCTTAGGTCTCAATTAAGCAAAGCACTTAAGCACACTTGTGCTGAAATCAATGGAACTTAGGTACAATCTTAACTTTAAGCATGTGCTTACGTCCATTGCTGAATGATGGCCCTATACATCATGTAATAGGCACAACACGGAGATTTATGCAGTACCTATCACCTTGTGCAGAACTGCGCTGGTAGGAATTTTACCCTTGAGTTGCTGCTGCTCTCTCTAAACTAGATTCACATTCTGACTGACACTTTGGATCATTCGACCCACAAAGGGGAAAAATCCAGGCAACATTCAACTTCTGACCTTGAAACAATCAAAAGAAAAAAATCCTCTCTCCATTTCTAAATCTAAACAACAGGAATACTGTAAAAACAGCAATTTAAACCAAGAAACACAATGATTAAAGAATACTTTAAAGAAAGACCACCCTTTAAGCATGAAAATATCCTTTTTGGAATAATATGCAATCTGGCACTTTTTTTTGTTTTTTGCACCACTGTGTCTGATTTAGTTAAGGTAGCTAGTTTATGAAATTAGCAAACAGGCTACATTTCAGACTGGCAAAACTAATTAAATAAGAAGAAAGCATACAAATATTTATGTATTGTGCCAAGTTACCTATGTTATTGTAAAGGTTCCCCCCCTGTAAGCAGAGGGCGGGAAAGGCTGTCAAAGGTTCAGAGAATTTTCACAGGGCTTTGTTGAATTCAAATTAAAACACAAATTTCTCCAGATCAAAACAGTATATTAAATAAAAACACTGTCCTGGAGCCTGAGGTCAGATCAGAAACCAGATATGTACTTGCAGCACTAGCATAACCACATGACAGACCAGAAGGGTGCTCCAGGGCTGTCTTCCTGACAGCTTGAGAATCTTGCCAAGGCACCAACTGATGCTACTGAATGAATATGTTCCACAGCTGGGCAGCTGTGTACCATGATGGTAAACTGTGGCCCTGTGTGTGGCCTGAGGATCAAAGAAATCTAGAGGAACAGTGCTTCTAATATTTTCTAGTGGCAATTTTAAAACTATGCCATAGATAGATAACAGCAATGCAAACAATAAAATCCATCCCTTAAATTCCATAGCTCTGCCACTAATAATAGCCTAGGTCTTTGAGGCAAGCTAGTCTAGTGGATAGGACCAGGGCCGGCTCTAGGTTTTTTGCTGCCCCAAGCTCAGGTGGGGCTGAAGCTCGCAGACAGCACTAGAAGCAGAGGAAGTGATGTCACCTTCTCCCAGGACCTGCAGGGGCTTTACCCACCCCTCCCGGCCACGCAGAGAAGCCCCGATATAAGGGGTGGCACAAATCAGCACAGCAGCTAGTGCACAGATGAAGCGGCGCAACCCCGGCTCCCAGGCAGGACTTGCCCTCTTCTCCCCAGGTAGTGGCTGGGCCCTGGCAGCTCAGCATCCCGGGGTTGGGGCTTCCCCTTCCCTCTGCGGCCAGGGGCACAGCGCCCTCGCCCCATCTAAGTGGCGCAGCTCCGAGAGCACAACTGCCCCCCAAAAAAAGGATGGGCAGAATGCCACCCCTGGAAATGTGCCACCCCCATCACGTGCTTGCTTTGCTGGTGCCTAGAGCTGATCCTGGGTAGGACACTGGACTGGGAGCTAGAAGACTTGGGTCTTACTTTTGGTTCTGCCTGACCTTGGGCAAGTGACTTCCCCTCTGTCTCTGTTTCTTCTCCCATGCTTGTCTATTTAGACTGTAACCTCTTTAGAAGTGTCTCTAATTAGTGTTTGCACAGTGCTGAGCACAATGGGACCCCAATCTCAATTCTGGCCTCCAGGAGCTACTGTAATACAAATAATTATAAAACCGAAATAAACTGTAGAAAGCTAATTTAATTTTTATCCCTGATGTGTTTGTTTACATTGCCCTGCCAGTACAACTAGGCTGTCAATACCATTTATTGCCAGTTGCACTTTCTGGTTCTCATGCACTAGCAAAACATTGTTTTGGGCTTTCGCTGCTGCATAGGAACGTTTAAAGCTCCAAATACTCCTTATTTCTATGACATTCTTAAAAAGCTCTGAAAATATATTTCTTCATAGAGGTTTAACAACCTTCTGTCCCCCTCCCTGTTTTTAACAGAACCTACATGTTGAACCAACACTTCTAGTGGTGATAGCTGTGGTAAGGAGCATGTATGTATTTTGCTTGTCTGATAAAGATCTCTCATTCTGGTGCCTGTAAGTTTCCTAAGAAGTGAGGTGTAGTGAGATGATGGTGTAAGTTAAGGGGATGTTACAAATACAAACATGCATGACTACTTTGTTACCTTCTGAAGTCACTGGCAAAGCTCCCATTTATTTCAATGGAATCAGGACCAGTGCCAATCTTTCTATTTCCTGTTAATATTTCGCTTTGTGGGGAAGAGGGCAGTGGCTTGTCTTACTCTGTTCCATGAAACAGGAAGAAAATGCTCCAAAGGGTAAGAATATCTGGTTTTGGCCAGCTTGCATTTACTTTTGATGCTGAATGCCACAAATGTCTAAAGTGGATCTTGGGGAAATTACCCATAGTGGTTTTGAGGTTTTGAATAAGGAGGGGGGGGGGAGAGACAAGGAAATTGCATATGAACACTGATTCACTCTATAAATTGATTTAACCTCTTGATTGTTGAACTGAAAGGCCAAAGTGGCAACCGTAGCGTCTTTTTATTAAGTGATTGAAATGCAAGACAAAAAATCAGAGCAGTTATAAGCTGACAACACATTGTCAAAATGGGACCTTCTAGCTCAATAGATCTGCTCCCTTCCTGCATGTATACACAGTCCTGTTGCTAACTGCAGTGAAAAAAATAAACTTCCACTAATTTTTAGTCCTGTTCAGATGGCAGAAGCCATGCAGCTGCTACGCAGGTCCAAGCTTTGTCCCCAGTTGTGTGCAAACTCACTGTGGATAACTGGGTTTCAGGGGTGTGACTGGGCAGACATTTGTCTGAGCAGTCTTTATTACAGGTGACTGCATGAGGTGCAAAGAACCCAGCTTTCAGATTCCAGGCTGAGTTTTTCTGATTGGTAATTATTAAAAAATACACATTTTTTTACTTGTGAAAGGAGAAAATCACTGTGACACAATATGCATGGTACCTCCCAAAATCATTTTCAGACACTCCCCCGGAACAGACTGTGCTTTAGGTGATAGACTGAATATGTAACTCGTTAGTACAAACAAGGTTTATGTGCCTGATTTCCTATGCATCTCTGTAAACATTTCCTAGACTGTTTAACTGGCTCTTATTCGCGAGACATACAGCAGTGAAGCTAAAGTCATGCTGGATGTGTGGCATTTTTTAAATGCATGCTATTTATAAGCATTGCTAACACAAGTTTATTTTGAAGGAAATGAAACATGGTGCAAATTAAAAACTTGTTGGTACCCAAGAGCAACTCATGAATTGTATCATTCCTTTCTCCTTCCTGTGCTGCTGCCTGTGAGCAAGCTATTATTGGGTTGGTGGCATTTTGACCCTGAAGTAGGTGGGACTCATCTCTTCAACCTTTCCCTCCTCCTCCATTCATTTACATAATGTATCCCATTGGTTATAATATGATCCTCATTTTATTTGCATTCTGTAATATCTGTTGGTTGAAATGAATCATGGAGGATGGGTAGCACATGGAGAGAATTTATGTCTCCCTACTGCCTCTCATCCAGAAGTGCTTCACAAATGATGAATAGGACTTGTTTTACCCACTAAGTGAATGACAGGGGCTTTGAGGCTGATGCACCCAGGAATTTAGGACAAGATGTTATGAAGAATGCAGTAGCTATCTGAAACTGCAGGGGAAATGGAGGTGAACAGGTTGGGTATCCCAGCTCTGCAACTGGCCAGCACTCTGGGGCCAACATTACTATCCTTGTGAAAAATGACACGTGACCTTTGGCCATAAATAGTGTGGGCCTCAGTTTTACATCATCCCTGAAAGGAAACCCTTCTGGCAAAGCAGCAGCTCTGTAGCTCTCCCCTGCAGCATTGGTTCAGCGTGCTGACTATGGGGAATCCCCATTAGGGTGGGCCTTAGCACTTTGAAGCGAGCCTATAAAACATTTTTTCCAGACCTGGTCAACTTTGACTTATGTTTACGATCATACTACTATGCGCATGATTGACCTTACGCTTCAGTGTTGTGCTTGGGAAGAAGACCGTTAACTAAATGATTAATGAGAATCATCAAACTTTACGAACTCATGTGACAATGCTTTTGGGGTGCCATCAACCTCCATTTTTCCAGAGATGGAGTCTAGTTGCTTTCTGCTGGGATCCACATATAGCTGCTAATACTGAAAACAGTTTTCCACGAGTCACTTCACCAAATAAGCTGAAAGCTATTGGGTTGCTAGACATGCCTCTCAACCCATCTGCATTGGTCCCTGGTCACTACGTGCATTCTCACCAATTGTAGGCTATGTGTTCTCTGTTCCTCCATATATTTAACTATTGAATCGGAAGTAGATGGTAATATTAATACAATTGCTCAAAAATATTGACCCTTACGGCTTTCAGTAAGACAGCGACCAGGGAAAGAAATAAAATCAAGCAGCACAAACAAGGAAGTTAGATGTGTGAATGTTATTTGTTTTTCTCCCCCTTCTTCCATGTTTGACTTCTTCGATCCTTATCAATTCTTCTGGTTTTTCCCTTCTTATCTCTCCCTCGTCTCTGAAAAGAATTTCCTTTCCATTTTCCTATTCACACCATTTTCTATTATCCTACCCCTTGTTCCCCTTCCTGATTCCCATCATTCCCTGAACACTCATTTTTGTCATCCCTCTGTTCCTCCCTCTGTTCACTCACTTTCTATGATCCTACCTAAAATAATTAAAACTTAAATAACTCTTTATGAATAGATTAATACATATAATCTGCCCCACACTCCTGTAAAGTGCATAAGTACTATCCCCACTTTACAGATGAGTATATAAAGGGAGCGAGGTTTTACATGACATCTCCTGGGGTGTAGCTGAGACTATAACAAAATTAAAACACAAGGAAAAGCCCCTTGTTTCCAGTCACTTGCTTAGCCTATTCATGTTGCCCTCCGGCCCTCTCTGTGGCTCCTCGGCATTAGAAAGTTAGCGATCCATGTACTGCTTCCATTTAGCTATGGAGGTGTGACTCTGTCATAACTCCAGGCTGAGATGGCCTGTTGCAATTAACTTAGAACCAACAGAAGAGGATGCAATGCTTCCAAAACCACATTCAGCCTTGCACTTTGTTACCTAAGCTCTGACACCTGTACTAGTGTGAACTGGAAAGGCATTCTGAGTATTCATATGCAAAAGAGTTCATCAAGCAGTTCACTTGGTGCAGAATGCCCTGAACTGTAAGAAACAGGTTGACAAGACCCAGAAATTGTAATATGTGCGCATATGGCACAGGCTTTTCAAAGATATTTGAGGGATAATGTGAAGAAACAGAGAAGCAAGTTATTAATTATAGATGACTAAAAACTGATAATTTTGAAGTAATTATAGTGAACAGAAGTAAGTAGTGAGGAAGGATAGTCCAGTGGATAGGTGTTGCCTGGGACTTGGGAGTCCTGGCTTCAAATTCCTGTTTGGCCATAACCTTTCTGTGTTACTATAGGCAAGTTACATAGTGATCTATATGCCCTGCTGCAGCAAGCTTCCCAGCCTGGGTCGACAGACTAGGCCTTGTGCTAGCACTGTGAATATAGCTGTGTAGGCAGCACTTGGAATCTGAGGCTTAGACTGGAGCTCAGACTTTGCAGGGGGAGGGATACCTCAGTGGTTTGAGCACTAGCCTGCTAAACCCAGGGTTGTGAGTTCAGCCCTTGAGGGGGCCACTTAGGGATCTAGAGCAAAATCAGTATTTGGTCTTGCTAGTGAAGGCAGGGGGCTGGACTCAATGACCCCTTGGGGTCCCTTCCAGTTCTAGAAGATGGGTATATCTCCAATATTAAAAAAAAAAAAATACCCTCTGTACCATCATTCCCCAGCTCACAGGGGTGTTGGGAGATTGTGAGGTACTCAGATACTGCAGTAATGGGAGCCATATCAATATCTTAGCTAGATAATCATGAAACCTCTTGTTTCAAGATGCTGCTTTAACCTTTAGTTTGGCATCCTACACTCGTGAACATATCAAAGCACAAACATTTCACAACCCACTAGTAATTCCTACTGATTTACAGCATACAAAGTAATGGAACGCAAGTAGATACACTGGCAAAAACATCTGTTTGTCACTAACATCAGGCTGCAAAATTCCACGTGAAAAAAGGGTTGTTTGTTTGTTTTTCCCCCTGTTCTGAATATCAAACTCTTCAGGTTTTTGTTTTGTTTTTGCTTTTCATTTTGGGGAGGGGCGGGGGACTAACCAACCAGGTCTTATTGCAGGAGAGCTGCTTGCACTGGTCTGGCTAACATTCTGTCATCGTTTCCATTATCAGCCTCATTTTCAGAGCTTTATAATTCAGCTGTAAAAAGCTCACTCAGGCTGAAACCTTCTTTGTTTAACAGACTCTTTACACTGCTATAAATTTTTAAAAGCTTCTTTAAAAAAAAAATCTTTCCCAGGCACTCAGTCATTAATGGGAACTGACTTTTTTGGTGCGTTCTTACTGTTCCAATAAAAAAAAGAACAAAAAAAAACACCCCTCTCACCCTGACATTTAACTTTGAAGCCTGGTTAGTGCTCCTTTTGCACTAACTGTGCTTCAGCAAGAGCTTTGAAAAGATGGTCATTGTGCAAGGTAACCAAGTAAAATGCCACAACAAGACTCTTCAGGCCATATTGTACCCTCCTGAATGTTAACTTGATCGGGAGGGTTTATACCCCCTGGAATGGACTAGGGGTGGGATTGGTGCTGAGAACGCATAGACCTCCCTAGTGCCACAGAGACGTGTGCCAGAAGCCCTTTCCCTCCTGGGACCTTCTGCCTCTTCAATGGGAATTGCAGCGGATGCTGTTAGACAGCTCCTCCGCCTGACAAAACCCCCTTTAAAGCCAATTTCACAGTGCTGGGTGGTGCACACAACTTACTGCAGTGACACTTCCTTAGCTCCCGTTGGGTTTGTGTAGGGTCAATGCACACATGGCACCTTCCTCACAACCGGCTTTTCCCCAAAACCAGCCGCCTACCACCCATGGTGGACCCTTGCTCTCCACTGGCTCTGTGGACCAGGGGGATAGTGTTAAGGCAGGGACTGTCTACCTTCCTCTCTTTCCCATCCCCTTCCCTGTAGGCAGGAGGTGATTTTACATCTGGAAAGTTCCCTCCTTGCATTTCCCAAAGGAAATGATGGACGGGCTTCCTTATGGACATACTGATATGGCACTACTAGAATTCACTGTCAGTCTGCAGAATGAGGACTCCCATGTACACAAAGGAATCCAACAATGTTATGGAAGAGCCACAGAAAACCACTTTGAGCTAGACTGTCACAAGGATACAGACTATTGATGCCACTCCAAAAGTATTGCAGTGAAGGTACCAAGGAGCCACAATTCCCTTCTCCTCCTGAGGAGTAGTACTGATCACACTTTTCCCCTCTCCCTTGGCAGAGACTGGCTCAGCTCTGAGAGCTAGTGAGTAGCTCCACCCATTTCCTGCCCACTCACTCCTGTGTACCTGGACTCAAATTCCAAGTAGCCCGTGTAAAGAGAGTTCTTACTTCCCAGTGCAGCATGTAGTCTATGTGGAATTTAAACAGTGCATAGGTCTTGTTCTGGTGCTCTACCAATGTTTTAATGATTTCTGTAAGTTAAAATGCAAAGCATTTTGTTTGCGTTTGAAGATTTAAACATTTTCCTGCAATGTTTTGAGCCCAAATAACAGAATCGTGCTACCGTACAAGAATCAGAACAGGAGAATGACTAAAAAACCATGTGATGGGCTGAGTTCTGTTATCTAATGGGACCAAAATGCAAAAACTAAACAAAGGCAGATAAAAGCTAGATTTTTAAAATTCTTTCCATTGAAGAAATGAAGGTGTGGTTGGTAGCAGGTAAGGACATTACTGTTGACACTATCAACATTTCAACTTTCTTTGCAACATAAAAACAAGTAAATCCTCTCCTAATGGAAAACAACAAACTTACAAAGGAAAGAACCCCCTACCTCATTCACATATTAATTCTTAATTTTATTTTAATACTAAAAAGTATGGAGAATCCAAAAAAGCTATAAAAGCACTTTGACATTGAGTGTATCCCCTTAATTCTGCATTTCTTTGCTTTTGTTGATTCTTCCAACCCTTGAGGGGGGGGGGGATTTTTTGAAGGCCTTCCTTTATTTTCAGGTGTAAAAGGTGTGTGCACAAACTAGGTAATTGTCTGTCTAGGAACCTACTCTGCAAGAGCACAGAAAGGAGGCCAGTTAAAGGAACTCCCAGGGCCACATTTTTATTATGCACTAAAGTTTATGGACTTTAGGCCTAATCCGGAATTCCTTGCACCTCTAAATCTTGCACTGACTTCAATGGAAGTTTTGCATGTGTAAAGAGTAAAGGATTGGGCCTGCAATATACATGCTTCCTCACGGAGCCCATATCTTTCCGTTTCATTGCTATATCTGTTGGAAAACATTGATTTTTAATTTTTGGTTAGACTGTTGTTGTTTTTTCAAATGAATTGTAAATCCTGATTGCTAAAAGGGACTTGCTCTGGCTTCACTCTCCTTCAGTTAAGATACAGAAGCTGTCTCGCCTCTGAAAAGCTATACTTGCCAAGGACCATATCCTTAATAAAGTTCCAGATGGTTATGACTTCAGTCATACATTCTAGCCAGTCGTCTCAAGTCTCGGGTTAAACAAGCAGTTTTGTTCCTTTCATACATAAGCACCGAAAGACAATACTATACTCGAGTGCATAAAAATATTTTAATTGGTGATGATTTCCAGACAAAATTAACTTGCAGTTGATGCCCACTTGCTTAAATTTCACTCATCTGGGCTCAAACTATTTGCTTAAAAGGAGAAACATTTCCTTTTATACACACTTTGGTTTCAACCTCCAAAACCATTGCTAGAAATTAGTCTTAACCACCCCGTCATCTGCCTCAGAAACCAAGCTCAAATCCATCACTTTAATGACATCAATAACAAATACACAGTTTTAAACCCTATTGTGAACAGTGGCATACCAAGGACTATGTGTAGTTGTCATTTCATTAGTCACTAGAAAAACACCATTGAAACCAAAAGAACCTAACCATGATAAATTATTCAAGAGTTTAACCCGAGACACTAATGAGCGCTAAATAGCTTGTTTTCAGGCTTGAATAAGGAGATTTGTTTAAAATCCCACCAACCTCCACTGAAAGTCACTTGGCTACATAGCCTTATTCTTGTCAAGCTGGTTTTCCTATTCTAGCTAAAATGGAGGGTTGTGAATGTTTGTTTAAGGATGCCCTCGCTTTTTCTCTCACACAGAGGCAAGACACTCGTCTTGCTTTCTTGCTTTGTTGCAGATTCAAACCATGTGCTGACCTACAAATGAGCTGATTATATAGCTTTCTCTCCTCAAACTAAAAGCTTTCTGAACCAAAAGTGGCTGATGAGGCCATTTCTCCTCCCTCCCCGCCCGCCCCTCCCCCAAACATTAGACAATTCAGAATCAATTTCAGATGCATAAATATATGTGCCTGATTCTGCTCATGCTTACACAGAATATCAGGAGTAACTCCTCTGAACTCGGAGGAGTTACATTAGTATAAAATGGTGTGGGAAGAAAATCAAGCCATATATGTTAATTCCACTTCCCCCAGTCTATTCTGCCATTTTTTAAAGCAACCTTTCCCACTGCTGCCCACAATAGATAGCGCAAATTATATTTTAAAATGTGGCTTAACAGACTTGGCAGCTTTCAGTTTTCTTGAAAGTTGGACTGAAGTTAGTAGAGTCCTTCATACCTGTTTGCTAAGCAAGGCCCAATCTGACGAGACGTTCACCTCCTGCAAGTTGCCTGTACCTCCTATCCAGACTTCAGTGAGACTTGAGGTTGCTCAGCTCCCCCCTTCCCACCGCCTTGCAATTTGGGCCCTAAACAAATAACATGATTGTGAAAACTGGCAGTAGGACCCAGCTGTGGCCTCTCTCTTCTGTGGGAACTCAGAACTGAGGGACAAGAAAAAAGGAAATCATTTCTTCCCTCTTGAAGGATGAAGGTGGGTGCTGGTCTCTCATATTCTTTAAACACGAAGGCTGTCATAGTGCTCCACCCATTTTAACTTCTCCAGGCATTTTAACTTCCACCATTGTCAGTCTTCAGTACTTATAAGGCTATAGTAGATAATTACTGTACTATCTGAGTACCTCACAATCTTCAGTATAGTTTCCCTCACAATAGGTGGGGAATTGAGGTACAGAGATACTAACAGTGGGATTTACAGAAGTACTTAGGCAGGGCCCTCCCTAGCAGGGTGCAGGGCCCGGGGTGGAAGTGACGGATTCGTCTCTTCCAGGACTGACTGCACTGGCCAATTGCACCAACCCACAGGGTCCCTCAAAGCACAGGGCCTGCAGCAGGGGGGTCCGAGCTGGAAGTGACGGATTCATCTCTTCCAGGACCGATCGTGTCGGCCAATTGCACGGGCCCATGGGGCCCTCGAAAGCACGGGGCCTGGGCGATCACCCCGATTCACCCTACTCAAGGCACAACTCTGCACTTAGGCAGCTAACCTGCTTAGGTGCTTTTGAAAATCTCACTATAAGTGACTTGTCCAAGGTCCTACAGGAAGCCTGTGGCAGAGTACAGACTTGAGAGACCCACATTCAAGTCCCAGAGTAGTGCCATGGACTTTGGGGCAAGACTCCCTTCACCTTAAATTCCTGAAATGTGAATAAGTTAAAAAAAAACAACAACTAAACAACAGCAACAAAACTTGAAGTGTTTTGTTCCCTTTAAAAAGAAACACTTAGCCAGACAGCTCTGCTATAATGTTCCAATGATGCTAACTTTGCTTTTTACTACATAAAGGGAAAAAATGTCATTCAAACAAGGCCTGAGTAGAATTCCAAAACAGGAGCAGTCTCAAAAACACACTCCAAAAAACTGTGCTGAGTTCCAATATAAAACTCTTTTTCAGTCCATATGGGAAATCTCAAACATTTGCTGGGCTACACTTGAAGGGTCTGGCTTTTCTTTTAATTATATTTATAGAGGAAAAATTATCTTATTTTGACCTGATAGGTTTTTATGTCAAAGCTTGTCTTTTAGCAAAACCTATATTTTGGACCAAATTTCACTTGACAGTACCCCATTTAAAGAGAAAAACAGTAGCTGTAAAATTATGCCATACTGCATACATACACTAAAATCTAATCACTCCTTAAATTCAAGTACTTATAAAAATATGAAGGCCTCTAATAATTTTAAATTATTCTGCACAATGAGCTTAAATTTTGCAAGTGTTTTGCATTTTCTTTTTAATAAATCCTATAGTTTGGAAGTTTTTCAATTTGGATTTTGGGATAATGGTTCAGGACACAATGAACTAATTTTAAAATGTAAATGTAAAAAAAATAGTACCAGCAAGTGACAAACTAGAGAGAATAGAAATGATTTCAGAATACGTTGCCTTCCACTGCTTATACAGCGAGGCTTCTCTGGGTCAGCCGTTTTTGGCAATGAAAGACAATAAAAATACACACTCTACACTCTCTTGGTAAAGCTACTGTGTCTGACATAACACTAGCTCAGAGGCACAGAGAGGTTACTGAACCTTGGCTCCCAGCTACATTAATCCCTATTATAATCACTCTCATGACAACACTTTCTTAACCTCTCAAACTCCCTGGTTCCCTAGAATAGTAATACAATGAGGGGAAAGAAGAGGAAGGGGAAGGGCTTCTTTTAAAACTGTGGGAGTGAGGAGAATAAAACCATCTCAGTAGGTGCCTTTGGACCAGCTCTAACCTGGTTCTCCCCTTC
Source organism: Chelonoidis abingdonii (assembly GCF_003597395.2). Taxonomy (NCBI): domain Eukaryota; kingdom Metazoa; phylum Chordata; order Testudines; family Testudinidae; genus Chelonoidis; species Chelonoidis abingdonii. Next base: position 15,208,806 of record NC_133771.1, on the reverse strand, counting down.
AAATGGTTTGTTAAAAGTAGAAAATGACCAGTATTTTTCTGAATTATAAACTTGCACTGTGTAGTGTTGCACCATGAACTGGTTTAAGCCTGTTCCTGTGAGGATTCCTCATCTCCTCCTCTAACTAATGTAAGGGGACCCATCTCTCTCGCTCTCTCTCTCTCTCTCTCACACACACACACACATCTCTCTCTCTCTCTCACACACACACACACACACACATCTCTCTCTTTCTCTCACACACACACACACACACACACACACACACAGAGTCTACCTGGACCAGGGGTCTGAGCATGCATGGCTAGGTAATGGGTGCTGTGTGCAAGTTTACACCCCTCCCAAGCAGATGGGCAGCCTGGCCACCAGTCATCAGTGCTGAGCTGTAGAAGGGGAGCAGTTTGCTGCTTAGCTAAGACCAGCAGTGAATTACTGCCCCATTGAAGCAGGGAGAGAAGTGTGGGTCCCTAGGACACCAAACTTGAATCCAGAGTTTGCCCACCCCAGAGTCTGGGGTGGGCTCTTTGAATCCAGGATGCTGATTCTGTGTCATCTGAGACTGAGCTGCCCCACATCCGTCAGTTCATACCCAATGCAGAATGTTACTCGGCACAGATTTCTTCTTCGGTGTCTGTGTTGTTGTTTCTAAACCTAAGCATTTTTTTTTAAATCCCTGTTCAGAAGTGCACAAAAACTGATACCACTGTGCACACTGGCCCTTTCAGAGCCACAGCAGTGACCCATGTATCCAGGTCTGCTAGGAGTGTGAATGACTGACCCCACGCTCCGCATAATGGGAGCTTTGGAACTGTTATGGTCTGTTGCACAAATCTTTCTTGGCTCACGCCCTGCATATATTATGGCCTGCAATGTCTGTGTGGATCGTGCCAATGCAACTTAAGCACACGCACACCAAATTACATCTCTGAAGATACTGAGGGAGGGAGGGTGGAGCCCTGCTAAATGGTGGTGCCTGGAGGCATTATACCTGTCTAAATTGTAATGCCTGCAGAGGCCCTGCAGAGTGCCATGGCCCTTGTTTCATCTCTTATGAAGGTTGCAGCCATGTCCTCTGCCCACCCTGATGTACAGCTTCCCTCCTGTGGGGAGCATGGGGAGAAGGGGTTTCTCAGCATACCATTCAGTTACAAAGCAGAAGCCCAATCCTGTCCCCAATGAAGTCAATGGCGGAAATCCCAAAGACTACCCAGGGAGCAAGCCTGCTCCTGAAACCACTTCTTATGCAGAATTCCCACTGAGGTCAATGGAGTATTTTAAGTGCAAATCGATGACAAGGTAAGTAAAATATATTACCAGCAGCAGTGGTAGCACTGCCTATCATTAAGGTTGTCAGACACTTTGCATTAGAAAACTTTGTTTTCAGTTGCTTATAACTTTGCCAAACCACAACCATTTGGACTCAGATTTTCTATGCTGGGTGTCTGCCTCAGGCTGCATTATTTATGTATTAGTTTACTTTAATTTCAGCCAAAATGGTTCGGCCATTTCTGAGAACAAGGCTAGGAGGAAAATGTTGTTTTTCGCAGGTTAAAAATCTTGGTGATTTTGTTGAACAGCTCTAGCATCCCCATGCTCTGGAGCAGGGATTTGAAATTTGGCAGGTGGTGACCTTAGTATCAGATATGTTGCTTTTGCTGTCCCCATGTAAATCCACACAAACTTGGCCAAGTTACAAGCCTAGAAAAAATTGCCATTTGCACATGCTCAGGGGAGACTCCTTAGATTTTAGCAGCTAAAATATCTGAAGATTCCATCCTCACTAAGCATGCTGTAGTCCAGGCTGAGCAGGACTTTCCCTGCAATTCCTGCTCTGGGCTGCTGCAGGAAGGGCTGGTTCGAGCTCCAGACACCTGAACTCAGAGCAAGATGACTGTCTCTCCTGTGCTCTCAATGACACTCCTCTAACCTCCTCCACCCACCCTGCTGCTGGGCCCAGATCACTTGGTCTGATGTGATGGAGCTAGAGGTGCCTGATGGCCTATGTCAGGAATCGTCAACCTTTGGCACACAGCCCATCAGGGAAATGCGCTAGCAGGCTGCGACGGTTTGTTTACCTGCAGTGTCCGCAGTTTCGGCCAATTGCAGCTCCTACTGGCCACGGTTCACCGTTCCAGGCCAATGGGGGCTGCAGGAAGTGGCAGCCAGCACATCCTTCAACCCACGCCATTTCTCGCAGGCCCCATTGGCCTGTAACAGCAAACTGTGGCCAATGGGAGCTGCCATCGGCCAAACCTGCGGACACTGCAGGTAAACAAACCGTCCTGGCCTACCAGCAGATTTCCCTGATGAGCTGCATGCCAAAGGTTGCCGATCCCTGGTCTATATGGATGTAAATATGATGCCACATGATGGAATTTCTATTTTTTTTTCAGTTTGCCTTTTTAAAAAACCTAGACAATTGCACACAAACACAAACTATGTTAAAATAATATTCAAGTAGCAAAGTCAAGAACTGAAAAGTTAGAAAATACCATAATTAAAATTGCCTTTGCAACTTAAACTTGCCCCGTATGTGCTATGCATTATGAGATAAACTTTAGAGACATGATCAACACACTATTTTTCTGACAGACCTTTGCCTCATTCAATGCACAGGATGGATCTGCTTTGGAGATTGTGTCGAATCAGGGTTGTACAGTAAAGGAGACTGATCTCTGTAAGACCTTGGCTTCATTTGCTGCAGAAGCTGGAAGGTGTACAGCGAATGTGGCAGGGGGTTGCAGGACGAGGTTTCATTGTTAAGGCAGTAGAACATTGCCCTGGATAATTGGATTCCACTTCTACTACTGGCACAAAGTTTCTGTGGGATGTTAGTCAAGCTGCTTAAATCAAACTTTTCACAGGTGGCCACTAACTGTTCCTCATTTTCTGCATAGGTAACTTGAGACACTAGACTCTGATTTGCAGAAGTGCTGAGCAATCACAGCTGCAGCTGAAGTCAATGGCAGCTGTGCTTTGAACATATAAAGTGCTACATAATGTTAAGTACTCTCAAAAATCAGGTCCTAGACATCTCAAATGGGGCACCCAAAATTATGGATATTTTTGACCGTAGTCTCAGTTCCCCGTCTGTAAAATGAGGATAATAATATCCCCTCATCTCAGAAGGGTTTTGTGAAAATTAATTTATTAATATTTGTGAAGCACTCAGATTGTTATAGTGATGAGTGCCAGAGAAAGCCCAGAGGCAAAGAAATAATTCTGTCTCCAGAGTAGGATTTAAATAGTATGCAGTAAATAAGGCAGGGGCCACACTTTGTTCTATGAAGATAAAACAAGATATTGAATAGCTGCTCATTAAGTGAGCATCAGTCATTCTGTGTACTTAATGAGGGAGGGGTCCTATGGAAAAAATAGTATGTGATCATGTAATTAAAGACTGTATCATAATGCATACGCACAAGCAGGCAATACTGAAGCTGCACAGGCAACCTTAATTCTGGCATTTCCTCACTTCTGAGTGCTTGACTTTGCAACCTGAATAATGTTCTTTTAACATAGCTTTTTGTGCGTAATATATATTTAAAGTGTGCGTTAAAGCTAAGCAATCTGTAGACTTACTCAGCAATATCTGTCTCTTAGATGTCCCAACCTTCCAAAAGGAGAGACTAACTCAGGGGTGGCAACCTCTGGCCCGCAGCTCACCAGCTGGGCCAGTCTGTTTACCTGCTGTGTCCGCAGGGTTCACCCAATCACAGCTCCCACTGGCTGCGGTTCGCCACCCCAGGCCAAAGGGGGCGGCAGGAAGCCATGGCCAGCACATCCCTCGGCCCGCGCCACTTCCCGCAGCCCCCATCGGCCTCGAATGGTGAACCACAACCAGTGGGAGCCGCGATCAGTAGAACCTGCGGATGGAGCAGGTAAACAAACTGGCCCAGCCCGCCAGGGTGCTTACCCTGGCGAGCCATGTGTCAGAGGTTGCTGACCCCTGGACTAACTGGTTCAACCAAGTACTCATGGAATGGTGGAACACACGATTTAATGAGTGTGAGCTATGTGGAAGAAATTCTTAATCTTAATTTGGTGTGAAGAAAAACCTCAGTGCAAAGCCATATTAAGGGTAACATTTTCAATAAGTGACTTAGGAGCCTAAGTCTCATTTTCACTGTGGTGCTTTTGAAAATGTTGTCCTTGTCTTTTCAAATGACTCTCGTTTTGATTGCCGAGCTCAAGAGTTGAAACACAGCGTAACTTCACGTTCATGGGTCTGTCTTTCAGTCCTCCTGTATGTCCAACACATTCACATGGAAAGGTGCCAATTTCATTATGATGCTGGTTTTACAAACAAGTGTTTGATAACACACACACACACACACACGTACAAAAGCAAGCACTCTCCTGAACATAACCCTCAGAGCAGACATATGATAGTCTGTCTAAACCAATGAGTGTGAAAGCAGAAAGTACATTCCCTATAGTCAACTTTTACACCAAGGAATGAAAATTGTTTTAATTGATAAGGGAGAGTTTGCTTGATATCCTAGGAATTTCAACACTGAAGCAATGATAAACTTTTGGATTTCAAATGACTCATAGACTTTAAGGTCAGAAGGGACCATTATGATCATCTAGTCTGACCTCCTGCACAATGCAAGCCAAACAATCTCACCCATCCACTTCTATAACAAACACCTAACCTATGTCCGAGTTATTGAAGTCCTCAAATTGTGGTTTGAAGACCTCAAGCTGCAGAGAATCCTCCAGCAAGTGACCCATGCCCCATGCTGCAGAGGAAGGCGAAAAAACCTCCAGGGCCTCTGCCAATCTGCCCTGGAGGAAAATTCCTTCCCTGACCCCAAATATGGCGATCAGTTAAACCCTGAGCATGTGGGCAAGACTCACCAGCCAGCACCCAGGAAAGAATTCTCTATAGTAACTCAGATCCCACCCATCTAACATCCCATCACAGACCACTGGGCATACTTACCTGCTGATAATCAAAGATCAATTGCAAATTAATTGCCAAAATTAGGCTATCCCATCATACCATCCCCTCCATAAACTTATCAAGCTTAGTCTTAAAGCCAGATATGTCTTTTGCCCCCACTACTCCCCTTGGAAGGCTGTTCCAGAACTTCACTCCTCTAATGGTTAGAAACCTTGTCTAATTTCAAGTCTAAACTTCCTAGTGTCCAGTTTATATCCATTTGTTCTTGTGTCCACATTGGTACTAAGCTTAAATAATTCCTCCCCTCCCTAATATTAATCCCTCTGATATATTTATAAAGAGCAATCATATCCCCCCTCAACCTTCTTTTGGTTAGGCTAACAAGCCAAGCTCTTTGAGTCTCCTTTCATAAGACAGGTTTTCCATTCCTCGGATCATCCTAGTAGCCTCTCTCTGAACCTGTTCCAGTTTGAATTCATCCTTCTTAAACATGGGAGACCAGAACTGCACACAGTATTCCAGATGAGGTCTCACCAGTGCTTGTATAACGGTACTAACACCTCCTTATCTTTGCTGGAAATACTTGCCTGATGCATCCTAAAACTGCATTAGCTTTTTTAACGGCCATATCACATTGGCGGCTCATAGTCATCCTGTGATCAACCAATACTCGAGGTCCTTCTCCTCCTCTGTTACTTCCAACTGATGTGTCCCCAATTTATAACTAAAATTCTTGTTATTAATCCCTAAATGCATGACCTTGCACTTTTCACTATTAAATTTCATCCTATTACTATTACTCCAGTTTACAAGTCATCCAGATCTTCCTGTATGATATCCCGGTCCTTCTCTGTGTTAGCAATACCTCCCAGCTTTGTGTCATCCGCAAACTTTATTAGCACATTCCCCACTTTTTGTGCCAAGGTCAGTAATAAAAAAGGTTAAATAAGATTGGTCCCAAAACTGATCCCTGAGGAACTCCACTAGTAACCTCCTTCCAGCCTGACAGTTCACCTTTCAGTATGACCCGTTGTAGTCTCCCCTTTAACCAGTTCCTTATCCACCTTTCAATTTTCATATTGATCCCCATCTTTTCCAATTTAACTAATAATTCCCCATGTGGAACCGTGTCAAATGCCTTACTGAAATCGAGGTAAATTAGATCCACTGCATTTCCTTTGTCTAAAAAATCTGTTACCTTCTCAAAGAAGGAGATCAGGTTGGTTTGGCACAACGATCTACCTTTTGTAAAACCATGTTGTATTTTGTCCCAATTACCATTGACCTCAATGTCCTTAACTACTTTCTCCTTCAAAATTTTTTCCAAGACCTTATATACTACAGATGTCAAACTAACAGGCCTATAGTTACTCGGATCACTTTTTTTCCCTTTCTAAAAATAGGAACTATGTTAGCAATTCTCCAGTCGTACGGTACAACCCCTGAGTTTACTGATTCATTAAAAATTCTTGCTAATGGGCTTGCAATTTCATGTGCCAGTTCCTTTAATATTCTTGGATGAAGATTATCTGGGCCCTCTGATTTTGTCCCATTAAGCTGTTCGAGTTTGGCCTACCTCAGATGTGGTAATATCTACCTCCATATCCTCATTCCTATTTGTCATCCTTCCATTATCCCTAAGCTCCTCATTAGCCTTATAAAAGACTGAGGCAAAGTATTTATTTAGATATTGGGCCATGCCTAGATTATCCTTAACCTCCATTCCATCCTCAGTGTTTAGCGGTCCCACTTCTTTCTTCGTTTTCTTATTTATGTGGCTATAGAACCTTTTACTACTGGTTTTAATTCCCTTTGCAAGGTCCAACTCTACATGGATTTTAGCCATTCTCACTTCATCCCTACATGTTCTGACCTCAATAAGGTACCTTTCTTTGCTAATCCCACCCATCTTCCACTCCTTGTAGGCTTTCTGCTTTTTCTTAATCACCTCTCTGAGATGCTTGCTCATCCAGCTTGGTCTACAACTCCTGCCTATGATTTTTTGCCTAAAATATACTTTTTCATTTATCTAAATTTCTTATTTATTTGTAAGACGCTATTGCCTCCAAGCCCCTATCAAAATCTGGTCCTCACTATTGCTGGGTGCTGAACAAACACAAAAGTAGATACAGTCTTTGCCATGAGAAGCACTTCCCTTTCCCTCTACACACCTCATTAATTGTACATCCTAGCAAGAGTGGGGGTGTATTTTATCTCCAGCGCTCCGTTTTTTAGTTACTTTTGAGTCACTTAAAAATATAGGGCTGAATTTTCAAAAGAGACTATTTTGAGTACGTTTTTTTCTTTTTGCCCAGTTTAAAATTTACTGAAGGGGCTTGATTTTAGAGAGTCTGCACTTTCAAAAAATCAGCCTGCCTTTGAAAAATTAGGCCATAAATTATACCGTATTGGAGCAGACAGTTTGCCCATCAGGTTTTGTATTGTACACTTCACACTACCTCTGGCAATGGCCTATCCTATGAATGGTGCTTCCCAGGAAACCTCCACTGGATATACAATGTTGTTCATAGAGAAATAATTTCTTCCTGACCCGGCAACATGGGTCTGGGTTATCCTTGTATTTTAGCACCTTAAGTTACAAATGTCACTATGAGATTTATCCAGCCCTTTCTTAAATCCTACTATACTATTTTATTTAGATGGTTATTGTCCTGTCTAGCTCAGAAAGACAATGTTACTAACCTCTGAACTCTCACTGGTGGTGGTATTCAGGATCATTTCCACTACACTGGGGATATAAGAAGTTGGATAGGGCACCAAGATTAAAAAAAATGTAGCAAACTAATTAGTACCAGTTGACTGTGGTTGTGATTCTGACAGCTTTATTCATACTGAAGAGTCCCCATGAAATGAATGGGGCGATGCGAAAAGTAAGGTGACTCAATGAGAGTAAAGATGGCAGAATCTGGCACTGCACGACAGGAGGCCTGGAGGCAGCAAAACCACTTGAGTTGGTGATATTCAGTGAGAAGGGTGTACATGGTGCTGTGAAACAAGTTGCATGCCCAAGGCAAGGCAAGTGGTTAGTATAGAAGTTTGACTAAGAAAGAAAGAGATAAAATATGCTGATGCAGGACAACATCACAAACCTGGCAAGCATTTCGAAAAGCTTGGTACTAGAGGTAGACTCTAAAGCAAGCCTACCATATGCAGCTGGCATCAATACAATGAAGACTGATACTCTTTTCTGATCTTGCAGCTGCTGTAGGCACAACCAGCTTTTTTTTTTTTTTTTTTTAAGCAAAAGGCATGCGAGCCTTTTTTATTGCTAGATTTCATTCTTTCTTCCTTGGATGAATATCCACACTACTAACAAAAGGGAAAATCCCACTCACCATACGTATTGAGGTCTCACGTGCACATAAGCAGCTGAGTTGGGACAGAAAACAGAAATGCCCTCATTTTTATATTATGGTTGGAAAAGAAAGTGGGGACATTGGCACAATACAGAACTCTCCCCTCTCCACTTGCTCTTCAAGCCATATTGTCTATAAAAATCACACAGCGTATTATCATCTTTCCGTACTTTCGGCTGCTTATGTATTGCTACAATGTTTTAGTGAGGTGGAGACGTTGTGAAACACCAGGCCTGTAGCTAAGCCACCTCAGGTTTTGATCTTGACTTGGACGATAGACCTTCAAGAAGTGGTATTTGTGATACATCTAACTCTATGGTACTAGTGGAGACGCTGTACTGCTTGAGATGGCCTATGTTAGATGAGACAGAGAACAGAGGAGCTGATTATTTGTACTCATTAGAGATTCCAGCACTTTTCATAGGCTTAGGGGGTTTTGTTCTCATGTTCTGGGCAAATTCCAATATGGGATCATTACTAAGACTCCCAGACACATACGAATTTTCAGTTAGATATATTCTTCTTCACTTCCTCAAAAAAGTTTCTTTATCTTATGGTTGCATACTGTTAAACAGCTCCCATGTTCCACTTCTGGGATGACTCCATTTCAGGGGCGAACAAAGTGATTTCCATATCTAAAGCTTATAAAGAAATTTAGAATGGCTGAAAAGGAAATAAACTATATAAAGGTAAGATATATATTAGTTTAATGCCTTTTTGTAGGATCCTGCTGCAAGGCCAGTATAACAAAACTACTAGTAATGGTTTTTAACTGTCAGAACTGTCTTTTGCAGATCACAGTTGCTTTCTTGCTGTCCTCCCCCTCACGTTGTGCCATGTGAAGATATAGAATGCCCTCACTCTGCTATTGCCTAGAATTATTTAGTTGCATCCCTTTCTCCCCGCTATCTATTCAGTGTATGTTGTAAGCTGTTTGGGACTGGACCACCTCCTACTGTGAATGTGTACAGCATTGAACATATTTCAGCTGGGGCCTGAAAGGGCTTTCGTAATACAAATAAAATAATTGCAACTTTGGAGGATACTGTGGTATCATCTTATACACCAAATGAGATTGTGTTTTAAGCAGTTTTCTGTTCAGACTTATCTATTTACTTTTTTTATATAGTCTTCTGCAGGATTTTCCCTCTGTAGTTAAGTCCATGGTCAGCCAACGCCCCTCCCAGACATCTCTGGGCAGCAGTGTGCTCCTGAAGAGCAGGTTGACGAAAACCATATGGATCATGTAGATTTCAAAACAACTGCACTATACAAAATTGAGGTTATGGGTGAACTGCATGGCTCAGTCTTTCTTCCTCAGCTTATCCGGCCCAGGATCAAAAGGTATGATCAGCTGAAAACTGGTTGGTGACCTCCATGAAATGAAGTTGGTGGTCTCAGTGCAGTTCCTGGTAAACTAGTGTCCATCTCATTAATGACAGCTGTCAATAATGATCATCCTCACTAGCCGCCCCAATAGTAAGGATAAGAACTGAATGGTTATGAACACAGAGCTACCCTTTCATCTGTAAAAATATCTTCAGGGGTAGAGGCAAGCACGTGGGCAACACTGGTCAAGTTTGTGCAGCTACTGCTTCTGCTTCGTGGGGTGCCCTGAGGTGTGGGGCCCTGGGCAGCTGCCCTGCTTGCTACCCCTTAACACCAGCCTTGGCTTTTATATGTAGAAAACAGTTGTTGTGGAACAGGTGAGCCATGGAGTTTTTATAGTATGTGGGGGTGGGGGCAGGAGAGGGGTGTGGGCTTAGAAAGAAAAAGGTTGGGAACTACTGGCTTAGGAAACTCTGGGCCTGACCAGGAGAGGTTCTGAGCATCTGCAAATCCCAGAGCAAATAATGAGTGGTGTGGGTGCTTTGCACTTGCAGGATCAGACCCTTAGTAGATTATGTTACATGGCACATAGTCGTGGTGTACGAACTTGAACAGCATAGCACAGCAGCACTGAACATTCCTAAGGCCTTATGATCACATTCCAGCTCACATCTTATAGAACGGAGCTGCTCGTAACACAGAGGTGAAGACTTATCACTGGCAGTAACAGCAACTTTCAAACCATGCCCCTGCTGGTCCTTATTTTGTTCCCATTTACAGTGGTAGAAATCCAGAACAATCTGATTTCCACAGAGTAAAAGAGATTGGAATTAGGCTCCGTCTTTCTAACCTCTGCTTGGATGAGAATCCAGCAGCCTTTTTATAATATCTCAAGGACCTCAGTGTTAACTTAAAATGAAAATTTCCTGACTACGCCAACATATTACCACATTCATATTTAACCTGTGTTCAGTTTCTGGAATACCTATAGCTTAAAACATTTTTTTAGCAATGTTTAATATAAACTACAAGTATAAAGTGGAATTTGTGCATATGTAAAATATGCTCTTGTTCTAAAAACTACACATCTCCTGGCACTACACAAACTTACCACAGTGGAAAAACATATTCAAATCAGTAAATATTGAGTTAAGAAGGGGTTGCTGAAGCAGTCTTTGAAAGCAAGCCAGGGAATATTCTAAACAGAGGACACACTGCATGTTTTAACTGCTGTGATAATTCTGCATAAAAAGATGTGAAGGATCCAGCTCCTTGCCGTAGCATGCCATGTATCGCTGAATAAAATTACTACCATGCAGTCTGTTAGTGAAGGAATGCGTAAACAGGCAATGTAGCCTTGCATCAGTTCCACAAAATGTTGCACAACACAAATGCCTCTCGATGTGTCATTTCCTGCTTGGCCACCAGCCCAGCTCCTGACAGTCAGTCAAAAGTAAAAAAAAGAATAAAAAAACTGAAAGAGATTTAAAGCTGTTCTACTCTAAAGCACATTCCACCAACCCCAGACTTACCCCTCCACCCCCACCCCTTGGAAGAAAGGAGAGAGAACTTCCTAAAAGCTGTTATGGTTCTAAGTCTAAGAATCTCAAAAATCTCAATCACTGCTCTGCATTTTATAAGCCAGTCGGCCAAACAGTTAATACCCAGACTGACAAGCTCCTCTTGCTAGCTTTTGCTTGTCTTTTGTAGAGTACACAGACAAAAAGACAATGTTTGCTCATACCTTTCATCACGTGTGTACCTCACAGGTTTTGGCTGCAGATAATATTCTGCAAGTCTAATGAAAGCAGAGCTTTTTTTCCCCTACCAATTAATATATGCTGAAAACAGGGGTGACGTTAGGGGGTAGCAAGAAGGGTAATTGCTCAGAGCTCCACGCCACAAGGGGCCACACGTGGCAGGGCTCAGGCTTTGGCTTCAGCCTTCCATGGCAGGGTTCGGGCTTCAGTTCAGAAAGGTTACAAAAGTCCAGTGTGTGAGCAGGTAAGAGAGACAGGGTGGGAGCCTGCTCCTTAGTTTCTGCCCTGGGCCCCCACAAGTCTAACCCTGTCCCTGGCTGAAAGCTCAAAATTTCACTTCCATTTGAGTGGATTACAAAATGTAGTCTATCAGTTTGGAGACTACATTTTATAAGTCCGGTACATTAAAGACAGGGGCGGTTACATAACAGGATATGTCAGGTATTTGAGAAGGCACAAATTTGTCCCCCAGATCCCTACCCCATCCACTCTCCAGATTCCATTACCTGGCATGCCATGCTCTGTCCTAATCCAACACAAAGACTGTGTCATGCAGCAATGTAGAACTCCCTGAACTGCATTCTGGCTAACACTGAGACTTAACTAGTCAAAAAAACACCTCTTTCCTACAAAGAGACACAGGAAGAGGTTCACCTTTCCCCCATGTAAAAAGGGCAGCTTTTACCAGTTCACTTTCTAGACTCAATCTAATAAGGCAACCTGACGCCATCATCTTGAAAAATTTTAAAATAACAACAAAACTGAGCGAGGTGAGAGCAGCAAGCTTCTACAAGCAGATGTTTAATATGACTAAACAGAGCTAATATTAAGAGCTTGACATTCCAAACTGCTGAGCTTCCAAAGCTCCAACTGAAGTCACTGGGTGCCATGAGTGTTCCGCACCTCCTCAGGTCATGATTGCAATATCTGTCATGGTATTGCTGCTGCTGGAAAACATATAGTGTTTGTTCTCTCGAATCAACTTGCCAACAGAAGGTCAAAGTGCCTTGCCTATAAACACGCTTTACAAATTCAGGATCTAAAGCATGAAGTCATGTATTAAGATGATAAGCTGGCAACCCAAGTAAATGACATTCTGTAAAGATGTGCATAATTTTATGTTTACGCTACTTAGGATGAAGGTTCTAATAAGTCATCAGTTGTGTTCCTTTAAAGGGAAGTTTTATAACTGAGATGAATCACAACTGCAAAAGATCAAAGTTAAAAAACATCAATGATGCCATGGGGTACTTTTTAATCTTGTAATGAATGATGATCATGTGCTCTTATGAAGTTGGTCCAACTGCCAACGCCAGATGTGTATATTAAGAAAAGAAGTTGTTTGTGATGTGACAGCCCTGGTTTAGCTGCCAGAGAGAGGAAAAATAGAATAACATGCTTCAGACATTTGTGTGAAATGCAGGTCCTGGCAAAGAGGGGCACTGTTTGCTGATATATAACTCATTAAGAAAAATACATCTGCTATTAGAGCCACTTGTTGAATAGAAGTCATTATTGCCCCCAACCACCTAGCTTTCCTCATGCAAGGCAGGTGCCAAAATTTATTACACTGATTAATGCAATTACTAAAGAGCAGAAATTAATGCAGGAATTCTCAGAAGAAAAACATGTCAGTGAAGCTTCTACAGAAGAATCCATTTTCCAAAGCCGCTCTCTCACTAAAATTCACATCAATGACTCCCATTCAAAACAACTAGTGAGTCTCTAGCTATTATGATCCCATATCTTATGTATCAGTCCAAAACAACAGAGCTTGCACAAACCAACCAACTCTGAAATGAGCAACATAAACCAGCCAAACAACATTCTAAACTTGAATTGGCCCTTCTTGGCCACGTCTGACTGACTGGAAGCTACATACAAGTGGACTCCATCGAAACTACAGGAACTGATTTTCAGTTATCGAGCATCCACCCTTAAGAATAGTAGATGCACATCACAGCTGAAGATCTGTCCCAAAGAGACTAGAGTAAAAAATTCAAGTTGTTTTAAAAATAGGATTTCTAAGATACATGAACTTAGCCTGAGGTTTTTTTAATTGCTTATTGTGATGGTGCAGTCCCAGTTTAATTAAATTATTCCTCCCACAGTCTGTGCCATCCCCGTCTATTCAGATGCTACTCTCTATACACTCTTCACCCTCCACCCCCAAGCCCACACTGTCTCCTCTGCCTGGAGATATCCAATTTCATGGATGCATCAACACATGGAAGCAGCCCCTAAATAGATTAGCCAAATTCATTCCTGATGTAACTAACTCCTTTGGCATTACACCAGGAACACATTTAGCCCGAAGTCTCCAAGCAGGTTAGACAGGGCCAGCAGTCACAGGTGAACACAGCATCTTTAGCAAGAACAGAAAAATTACCAAAAGAGAGTAAGACAAGACAAAACACTCTCTGCAATGTAACCTGAAAGCAGAAAACCTCCAACAAGAGGAGGCAGCACCAGAGGCATCTATGGAATGAAATGCATCCATAAGAGCAGAGTCACGACTGTTCTCACTTACTGATCAGGGGAAAATTATGCAGACAGGGCTGGTCCTATGTAAGGCAGAAGACATTTTAAACCACTTCTCCCAATCTTAGGGGAAGGATCTGCAAATTCAGCTGTACTGGCCGGGGAGCCACTTCACTTGTGTACAACTCTACCTACCTGTACCTTTGCAGTATTTTAAGTAAAACTCCCTATAAACCCTAAAAGGTCTAGTCTGAATTTGCTGATCAAAGACAAAACAATGAATTGAGATGTTTCCATTAGGAGATATCTTTAATGTGGCGATTCATCAAATAATCCTTAATCTCTACAACATACTTTAAATACAACTAGACCTGGTTAATCCCAATCAATTTGGAAACACAGTTTCTAGCTAGATTAAGAAAAAATCTAGGACTGGGTCCTCAGTGGTACCTGCACGATACAAGATTGATTACCAGTTAAATCTGCCAGCCAGACAGATAAACCAAGATAGATTAACCAGGTCTGACTGTATCTATTAGTAGGAGCTATCTATAACAATTATTGGAACATGACTAAACACAACTGTCGTAACAAGAAAGCCAGCAATTATTTCAAATAGATTTTTGATAATTAAGGCATGTGCATGTTATAAAAGGTGAGTGAAAGTCTGTTTTTTTTTTAATTAAACACATTGTCTGTGCTTGGGAAATACACAAAGACAGCACTGTCAACATGATAGGGCTTTTATGGTTACTTATTTCGCTCCTTAGCTCCCAGGATCTGTGGTAAGTACACAGTTGAAAATGGACGTTGTGCTAGGAAAATCCAATTTCAGTTGTGACATGATTAACCAGTGGCCATTGGGCCAGATGCATTAAGTGTGTGATAGCAAAAGAAATCCTGAGCAAAGAAGCATTTCCCATCCCCATCAATTGGGACTGATCCTGCATGGCAGTGAGTATCTGCTAACTTCTGAGTCTCCTCAGTTTGAAGTCAATGGAATTTGAGGGCACTCAGCACCTTGCTGGATTGGGTCTACTGTCCCAAAAATCAAATGACACAGGGACACAGTGGGCCTGATTCTCATTTACACCAAGGCCCATTTACACCATTCTGGCAGTATAATGGGCCCTTAGCATAAATAAGAATCAGGCCCACTATTTCCAAAGTTCCCTTATAACACCAGAGTGGTGTAAAGGGGCCTTAGTGTACATGAAAATAAGGCTCAGTGTTGCCCTAATTCAGAGGAATTTAAGCACATGCTTAATTTCAACCATATGAGTAGTCCCACTGAGTTCAATGGAACTGCTCACATACTTTAGAGTTAAGCATGTGCTTAAGTATTTTGCCGAATGGGGATCTATGTTTCACAAAGAAATGTAATCCAGCTACAACACTCTATTAAACAAAATTAACATTTTACTTTTACAGACTCCCATCAGCAGATATTAGAGCATAAAGAAGAACCCAGTACTTACTCCTTGGCTCTCTTGGTCCATCCACTGTAACCTTTATAGCTCTGTGGTATGTAGCGACTTGCGGGGGGTTCGTAAGGACAGTTATTGTTAAGGTAAAACTCTTCCCTACAGGGAGAACAAAAATAACAAATGAGGAATGACTATAACATGAAAACAGACATATGCATGGGCAGCAAAGAATAAAAGGCGTTTACAATTCTTCCCAGTCATTTCCACAGTCATGAAAATTAAAAACACAAACTAATCATAGGAGTTTTCTTCCCCTTCAGTTATATCCTTATATCAGTAATACCATCCAAGTGTTGACAATTTAAGATTTCTTATTTAATATTAGATTGTGACACTGTGATAGAACAAGAGTAATTCACTACTGAGGATAAACCAAATTCGGCTCTCAGTTACATCAATGTGAATCCAAAGCAACTCAGCTCAATAGAGTTATTTACGTTTTACTGTGGGGTGACAGAAAGCAGAATTTGTTCCTAATGTTATTTACTTCACATTGTTTTGTCATTTTATGTGTTTGACTTCACTACAATAATATGAGGAAAAAATATATATTCCTCGTGGGTACCATGTAACATTTTGCGTGTCCATCCTTAATCTGCCTATCATGATATGATGCTATCTTTGTTACTGGAGCAGAAAATTTTCCTTACATATACTCCATCTATTAAATCTGTAAATATCTATCCACTGCCTGTGAGAAATTGTTTTTGTATGTATAAAATATTTTCTATCACAAATCTGCATTTTAACTTTTCAGTGTTCCATTTCACATAGACATTGTACACGATGATCTGCAGCCTTTGGCAAAATGAAGAACTAAATAAATAATCAAAAGACGGGATCTCAGCATACATTCTCCCAAGACACTGGCCTCTGTTCTGCAGACTCACTGACAGTTGTAATCAGTCAGATATGCAACGGTTAGTCACGTCAGATAGTCAAAACTGCAAACTCTTTCAAGACAGGAAAAGGTGGGCGTACAACAGTGACTCAATAAAACAGTCAGCAATCTCAGGCCTTACTGCTCATTTAAACTGCTACTTTACCAGAATCTGAAAACTTTTCTTTTTTGGCCAGTGACTTTTTTTCCCCTCTCATTGAACTCTGAAGGCAGTCAATCAAAACACAAATCTTAAACAATATGTAAGAGCGCAAAACTTAATACAATCAATTCAAAGCCTAATACAGAACAGGTCTTTGGCTGTCAGATCTAGTAATTGATCTTTCTTTTCAAGCCAAGTCATATACTTTCAAAACCTGTCTGAGACACGCATCATTTACTATCAAGCGTACGACTTCAGACGGTCTTAGCCATATTTTCCTAAGAGCAAGCTACAGAGACTGTTTCAAGAGAATAAAACTTTCATGTAGAGTAAAATAACTTTCCAGGTAGAACTGTGCTCTAGTTGTACCCATTTCTCTAACAGACACTAGTGAGAGTGAAGTCTGTGAGTTCCAGGCTCTGGCAAGGGGAACGGAAAACCAAAAAGGTTAAATTCTGGTAGTAGGCAGCAGTGGGAGCATGTGGAAGAAGTTGGCTGCCCTCTTCCTCGCTACCCTAGAAAAAGGTAGAGACAGACCCTTCTGCGAGTCTCTCAAAACTGACATTGCAGAGAAGAGTAACTATAGAGGAATAGTAGGAATTTAACCTATTGCTTACACAAAAATTCACCGGTGACATTTCACCCATCTGTACAGGGGCGGCTACTGCAGACATCTATGGGAGTTTCCAAGTGCCTCTGCAGACAAAATTTGGTCCTACCATATTATGGTTTTATTAATATGTCAAATGGCCATAAAAGTCTGTCTAGATTAAAAAAAACAACACGATAAAGCACACTGCTTGTGACAGCTTGAAAATTCATTCTACAACTAGACAAGTACTGCAAGATTTTCTATCCCAAAAATATCTCTGCATAATACAATGGCCAAAAAATACACACTTCATATAAAGGGCTATATTTTGCCTTCTGCCAAGGCCTGTGCGCATGTCTAAATTATCATTCTGCCGAAGCCTAACTACAGGCAGCTGAGCACATCTAATTTGAAAGGGGACGAGTTTTCTTTTCCCTACTTGATATTCTTAGCTACACAGATGCAATAACGTATCAGCATTCAGGAAGTCTCAGCCCTCCAACTAACCAGTTCACTGCTTTTGGTAGGACAAGGGCCCAATCCTCAAGGTGCTGAGCACCCTCTACTTCCAGTGAAGCCTAAGGGGATTGAAGGCATTCAGCACCTTTTCAAGAGGTGTTCTACACATTATAGGATTGGGCCCAAAGTACATTTCACAGGATTATGTATTTGTGTGAACACTTACGCTTTCCACAGTTAGATTTAGTTGATTTTCTGTGTATCTTTTATCAGCTGCAAAATCTTTCTATGTACCTTTTTTTAATAGCTTTCTCTGTGCCCTTAAAAATGTAAAATATTTACTTCTGGTAGCTAATGAATAATTATAGTACTCTTTAATGAGCCTCACAGGGTAAGAAATTATTTGGCACTCTTGCTTGAATGTGTCCCCAAACTGTACATTCTTTGTCATTAACACATGTGAGTGAAACTGACATAGTAATGGGCAAGACTGACATATGTTGGAGCCTAAAGCTAACAAGAGAAATTAGCTTGGAAGCAGACTTGGCGACCTGTGGATGTGTTGCATATTTTTTTCATCCAGATGCTAATGTGATTAATTCAAAATATCAAGACACAAAAAAATGAAGGGCCTGATCCAAAACCCATTGAAGATGGGAGTCATTCCATTGACTCCAATGGACTTTGAATCAGGCCCCTAACGATAAGTTACTGCCCTACAACCTCGCATAAGTGACTCTCATTGAGACTAATGGGACTTTTGCATACACATTTAGGACCCAGTGTTAAGGTACTTGTATTTTCCCATCCAAAAAAGGGTTTGTGTTGCCATGGGATAGAAAATAAATAAACAAAATAGTGAAGTTGCAGGTAATTTCTTTTGTTGGATAATATTCAAATGTGCAAACATCAGAGCATCCCCATGGGTCATGGGAAAGAAGGGAAACGGAGAGAAGGGAAAGAGATAGGTTGATGATTCACATTTGACAATTAAATTTAGAGATACAGAGATCAAAGGGGGAGCTATTTTGAAAGATGTAAACTTAAAGTCAGAAACAGGTGTGGATTAGTTTCTTGCCTCTGAAAAATGACCTCTTTACTATTTTATTTTTCCTATCCAACTTCATGCAGCCACCAATATTCCTCTCTGCTCTATGTGTAGCTTTCGCAAGTCTGTTTGCTACTACTGTTTGCTTTCCTGCTATTTTGAGTGGTGTTATAAAAATCTATCATTAATGATAACTCTCTCTCTCTGTTCTGTCTAAGTCTGGAAGACAAGTCTGGACCAATTTCTCCATCCTGCCTCTGGCAGCAGAATGTGGCATTTCAGATCTTCCACCAAGTCCCGGCTGCTTCAAAGGAAAATCCCTACTTTCTTCCGTTAAGATCATAAGAAATATAGGGGGAGGGGGTCAGCTCTGTTTGGACATAATTACACTTCATCAAAAGAAGCTTTCTTCATCTTCCATGCGTGAAAAGTCTGCAAGCAGTTAAGTCTGTCTTTTTTCTTTCTTTTTTTTTAAATATAAAAATTGCTATTTGGGAAACTAGCCAAAACTCAGAAAGCCAATATAGTAAAACAGTGCACACCCTTTGTTTTTCTTTGAAGTTTCTTAAATAAATATGTTGAGAGTTTGTAAAGTACACTATCACTTTTCCATAGATTTTACCCAGATTGATCAGAGAAAACTTCTTAACCAAAGACTGAAGAACACAAAAGATAAATGAAACTACTTTGGCCAAATTTGAAAAGTAAGAGAGAGAGAGAGAGAGAGAGAGAGAGAGTGTGTGTGTGTGTGTGTAGATATATATAGATAAAATTAAAATTAAAATATGTGTGCATATGTATATAGTGCCAGCTCCTTTTTAGATACTCTACTTCATTTCCTATGTTTTAATAAAAAAACATATTTCATAGGTTTCAAATGAGATTCAGAGCGCACAGGTAGTACATCATATGTCAGTTCTTTTTCAGCACTTGTTATGGGATATAACTACTGTACTTTTATTGTAAGGCTGCACTGGTGGTGGAGCCAGAGAACCTTCAAATTTAATCCATCAATGGAAAGACAAAAGCAGACAGTAACTTTTCTTGTTTTTAAAGGAAGTAAGATAAATGGAAGAGAAGAAGAACACCTTATCCTAGAGGGTAGTGAACTCCATTTTTATATCATATTACCTTTGCAGTAGAGCGGTCCTTTATTATACATAATTTTAAAAAACTTAAAAGCTAAAAAGTACACATTATTGGCCACATTCCTAAAATAAAATCTACTCACTGGAAACAGTCCATATTGAATCACTTTTATCAAACACTTATAATTGTAACAATGTGCCATCTGATTTGAACTACAGAGGCAGTTGACAGAGATTTGACTTTCTCTGACAAACGATCGCTCTGTCAAAGCTGGACTGCAACTCCTCTACATAGTGTATTATTATAAAATTAGCATTTTTGCTAATTTTGCAACAGAGTGTGTGACCTTTTTTTCCCTGGATGACTTTTTAAAAACTAAATATTAAATTAAATATACAAAAATATTTAGGCTGAATCAGTGGCCTGATAAGCAAACCCCTCTGAGGATTCCTTCAGTAAAAACTGACAAGTCAGTTTCCTTCAAGGCATCCTTTGAGTCATTAACTCAAATTTTAAAGCAGCTGCAAGAATTTTAAAAGGAAATTCTTTTCAATCTTGCGTTGGTTATAAAAGCTTCTTATGACTGGAGTATAGATTTCAGATTAGAGGAAGCTCTTAAGCAGCAAAGAGACAACTTCAGGGCTCTAAATCTTTAGGAAACTAGAAAGTTATAATCTCTGCCATTCTGATGTAAGCAATGTGTATTAGAGGTTAAATTTCATTCAAACCAAAAGCCTACAACCAAGTTTTATAAAGTTAAGCAAGCTACCGACAGGGAACATAAGATTGCATGTTGCAACACATGTGGAGCCTGATGCAAAGCATTCTGAAGTCAATGGAAGGCCCTATGGGATTAGGCCCATAAAGTGTATGGCCTATAACTAGGGCCCTACCAAATTCACAGCCACGAAAAACGCGTCACAGACTGTGAAATCTGGTCTCCCCCTGTGAAATCTGCTCTTTTGTGTGCTTTTACCCTATACGGATTTCATGGCAGAAATTCGTGTTTCTCAAATTGAGGGTCCTGACCCAAAAGGGAGTGGCAGGAGGGTCACAAGACTATGGGGGGGGGCATAGACTTGCTACCCTTCCTTGTGTGCTGCCTTCAGCGCTGGGTGGCCAGAGACCAAAGGCTGCAGACAGAGTGCAGAAGTAAGGGGGGCAATACCATACTATGCCATCCCTATTTCTGCGCTGCTGCTGACAGCAGCTCTGCCTTCAGAAATGGATTCCCGGCCAGCAGCTGCCACTCTCCAGCTGCCCAGCACTGAAGGCAGCACCGCCGCCAGTAGCAGCACAGAAGTACAAGGCAGCACTACCACAACCCCCCCACACACAATAACCTTGTGAGCCCCCCATACACACAACTCCTTTTTGGGTCAGGACCTCTACAATTACAGCATCTGACATTTCAGATTTAAATAGATGGAAACATGGAATTTATGATTTTTTAAATCCTAAGACCATGAAATTGACCAAAACGGACTGTGAATTTGGTAGGGCCATACCGAAAGCATATGTGAGATGCAAAAAACATAATGTTAGCTCTTCCTGCTACCAGTTAAGAGGCAGCCTTACTGCTACAGGAGTACATGCATTTTTCTTCTCTCATTATGATGGCCTGAAATCTGTTGTGTGACTTCATGTAACTCAGAACACAAAACTCTTCACTTCATTCTCCCCTCCCAATATGAGTAAAATATAGAACCAGGTCAGTAAATATTTTTTTTAAAAAATTCAGATGTCATAAAAACAAGCAAAAAATGTCAGGAGTCAGAAAAACCTGGCAAGGCGCAAAGGCAACAAACTCAGTTTGGACAAATGCTGAAGTTTGCGAACAAAACCTGCATTTATCCTTGTAAATGAAAGGCTGATGGGGATTTATTTACAGACTAATCAGTATTTCATTGTGGAATCAGTTTGACTTCTCGACTGCATTTGTTATTCATTATAAAAATATTAAATGTAACAGCATACCTCTTCCACTCCTGCCCACAAATCTTAGGTCATTAAACCTGGCTACTTGGTTCTTCATCACAGCAGAGGCATTCCTCAGCTCTGCAGAATAGTTTTCATCATTTCCAGCCATGACGGTGACCACGGTCCCATCAGGTACTTCTCCTAAAGCCACCACCTGTGACAATGGGGAGACAGCAATAATTCTTGAAATTAGGTTTGAAAATGTTTGTCTTTGTTGCACTTTACACGTCTGCACCTTCGGTATTAAGCACTGCGGTGGTTGTTGCTGTCAGCTGTGGTCAATAGTCATGAGCCAGCTGAGTAAGGAATAAATTGTTACATCAAACAGAGAAACATCACATAACGTCTCGCTTTCTCATAGTCTAATAGAGGGTCCTTCTTTGTTTTACCTCTTCAGAAATGTTCAGTATCTTTATGGGGAGTATATGGTTTAATAAATCCTCTACGCTAACTTTGTTCTTTGCAGCCTGTGTGCAGTGGGAAAACATGAAATATGGCTCATATCCATAAATCATACATGAGAATGCGTTTGAAATGGAAAGTTGGATATTATTATCAGCAGCCATTTCACTCTGCAATTCTGTTCTATTTAAACTCTTAGACTGGCTCCCATCACGGTAGTATCTGAGCACCTGATCATGTCAAATTTCACCAGAGAAACTGGGTGAGGCCTAAAGAGCTGGAGGGGATACCTCTAAATAACATCTAGCTGCAGTGGGGAGTAGTGCTGGGGCTTCAATAAATGGCACATTTCCTTTGGAAGCGTTCTCCAACATTCTGTTTGAGGCCTTGTGATGCTGGAACTGACATCTTTCAGATACAACATAAAACCAAGAGCCTATCCACTTGTAGCTGTTAAAGATCTTGTAGTACTTGTCTTAAGAGTAAGGTGTGGTTAACTCTGGTGTATTGTTCTAATTCTAACTTGGGTGACAACACTATACCAACATACTTTGACCTTGTATTTCAAATATAT
The DNA here is from genome assembly GCF_003597395.2 of Chelonoidis abingdonii. Classification (NCBI taxonomy): domain Eukaryota; kingdom Metazoa; phylum Chordata; order Testudines; family Testudinidae; genus Chelonoidis; species Chelonoidis abingdonii. The sequence continues at coordinate 15,186,276 of NC_133771.1, read as the reverse complement.
ATGATATTCTCACTTCTTGTCCTACAGATTGTGTACTGCTGGAATGGGCTATTAAACAGATACTGCATTTCAGTGCAGCCAGACGTGAGAACAGATTATTATATTCTGTTTTGAAAATGCTTTGGGATATAAAATAGTATTTTTATATTTAAATTAGAACATAACACTGATTCACTATGAAAGTTTATTCCAACATTACTTCAGATAGGATGCAATGATTCTCCACAACAGCAAATAATTTCCCTATGCCATTTACTATAACATTACTAATACCAAATATAAATGTGTAACAAATAGTCAAAAATTTTGCACGTGAGAGTTTTAAAACTTTTTATAAAACTACTTAGCCTGAGACATTCTAGCTTATGATTCTACTGAACCCTGTCCCTTTACAATTAGTACCATCTGATGGTCAGATATTATTTTTTTATTATTCATACTACAAAACCAGGTGATGATCAACTCTTTTTTTCTGAAATACACTCTGTGATATTTTGTAATCAATTCGACTTTAAATGTCTTTCCCCAATATGATCATGTCTGAAACTATTAAGTTCAGGTCAGATCATAACATCAATTAAGTAGTAATAATTAAGAGCTCTGAAGAAATATGGACGGCATAATACAACCCTGTGTGCGGAACAGCAACAAAAATAGTGTCAAATGTATACCAAATCTGAAATATTCATTAATTGATAGATACCATTACTAAAAATTATTGCTCTGATGATCTGAATCCGAGCAACCGTGTAGCAAAGCTGATGCACTGCATATGATGGATTAAACTGATGCCTGTATAATTTTCCAAAGACTACCTAACACACAAAGGGAGTGTTGCCACTAACTTCGGTGAAGCAGGATTTCACCCCAAAAATTACTGTGAAGTGATTTTAATGGCACTGATTACAAGAACATAGGAACTGACATATTGAAAAAGGCCCATGGTCCATCTAGCCCAGAGGTTCTTAAACTTTTGTACTGGTGCCCCCTGTCACATAGCAAGCCCCTGAATGTGACCTTTCCCCTCCCCCCCATCAATTAAAAACACTTTTTAATGTATTTAACACCATTATAAATGCTGGAGGCAAAGTGGGATTTGGGATGGAGGCTGATAGCTCATGACCCCCCACATAATAGTCTCGTGACCCCCGAGGGGTCCCAACCCACAATTTGAGAACCCCTGATCTAGCCCAATATCCTGTCTCTGACAGCTGCCAGAACCAGATACTTCAGAGCAAGGTGCTAGAAACCCCACAATAGCCAGATGTGGGATAATCTGCCCACCTACCCTCTAGTAGTAAGAGTTTGGTTTAAACCCTGAAGCATGAGGTTTTATATCACTTCTAAAAAAAAATTAAGTTTTGAGTTTCTACTATTAAAACTCTGGATATTCTTGTTATCCATATACATGTCCAATATGAGTTACAAAAAATTTCAACACATTACATCCAGAAAAGCAAAAGAAACTCAGAGCAGAAAAGGAAGTGCAAGTCTGTCAAGAGGCCTCAAGAAGAGGGAGTGAAATTACTCTGTCCTTACCTCACCTCCTTGTGTCTATATATTATGCAGCAGATCAAATATTGGGTAAAACTGATCACAATCTGTCTTGAACCCTTGTAATAATGAATAATATAGATTGCTATCTGTACATAATGAAGTGAGCATGAGTAAGATAAAATACTCTTCGAAGGCCCTTCTATCTTGAACCCTCAACGTCTTCGTTTTCAGTGGGTTTCACTCTGATCCGTAAGTGGTTTGTTTTTTTTTAATGTTGTCTATTTAAGTTCAATTTGTCATTTTAAACAGCAGTATAATTTGTGTACGACACTTCTTGAGTCATAGTGCTAGCATGCTGCTCATACCTAATACGCACCGACATTATTCTTAATATACAGCATCCTTTGACACACTGTTATGTAATGTCACTGAATATTATTCTTACTGAGAGCAGACACACGGAGCATTGGGTGCAAACATGAAACTTTGTCTAATAAAACAAAGTTCAATCAAACAGCACAAAATATTTCTCTACTACTGAGTAAAAATAATACATTTACCACTGCCATTTTACATTTTTTGTAATGAAATATTAATAGGTTATGCGCATATGTAACGTCCCTGTTCTGGCCCATAGCTTTACAAAAAAGTCAGAAAGTTAGAAAAATATATATTATTTATCCACTTTTTAAATTAAGAATAACTTTATGTATTGAAAGACTTTTTCTGTACAGAAATGAACTTGAGTTGGTAGTTTTTATGCCACATATCAACCTAAATGATTTAAAACATCTTAGACAGAAAATCAAGGATTATAATGCATTGGAAAAAAAAAAAAAGCCAGTAGTACTAATCGTAAACATAAATATCTAAGAGTAGCTACTCTGTGGGCTATTTAGCTTTTTTTCAAAGATTAATATCTCAACCATTTAAAAATATTTATTTTCCAAAAGGCACCAATCCATACTAAAATACCTATAAATTCTGATGACTAAAAATTAAGCATTTGGGAGTTTTTTTAGCTAGGTCTCAGCAAAAAGGCACGTGGAGCCACAAAACACAAATCTTAGAATTTGAAAATGACTTTATCAATGCATGTACTTTTTCGAATAACAATTCATGTCTGGTCTGGCAACCTGTTTGCCCAGTTTCAGTCCCATGGGATCTGAAATGGCCAAGGTATGTACACTGAAGACTGACATAAATGTGAAGCAAAAATACTACACAATAATATTATGTAGTAAGGCTTTTTACATAGTAGAAAGATTGTTTCCAGAAAGAGCTCGTGTACATGATATTAGCTGTTTTCAAACACTACTATCTCTATCATTTCAATACCTTTGCTTGTAAAAATACTAAAAGGCATTATTTGCATAAAGGGCTCCCAGAATGTAAAACCTCCTATATTATAAATAATGTCTTTTCTTACCTAGAGTTTGCCAAAAGAGCATCTGAAGCTATTAAAAATATTTTAATGGTCTATAACTTAAAACTGAATAACTGATTTGCACTACTTTTTGTTTAAAAAAATACATCTGGACTGACAATTTATACACCAAGTTCAGCTTGAAGCTATTTAAAACAGCTGAGTTATAAACTCTGGAAACTGGGGGTTAGAGTGAAAAAGCTGACAGACCCTTAACTACTGGTGCTACTGGATATAGCTTGAATACTGTACATTGATTTTTTCTTGATTGTTGTTATCTTATGTCAACTAATGTTTTTTGCAACTATCAGCTTCTTGCAGGACAACAAAGAACATACAAGTCTGGTGTAATAACTCTGTCTTTACACGTCTCAGTAAGATGCTCCTGAAAGAATTGTCAACTGAGGGACAAATCCTGTTATCGCTACTCCACTGACTACTATGAACTACTTGTGAATAACGTGAACATGATTTGGCCCCCGTCCCATTGTCCCACTTTCCTTTATATCTTAGCCACCTGAACGTTATTAAGCAGCTACAAAGCTATGTTAATAAGCGCATTGTTAACATTCTTCACTATAAAAATAGTTTGCACTAACATAGTCTTACTATTCAGTATATTAAACAAGAACTCCCTTCACAGCTCATGTAAATATTAATACTCCAATTCAAGTGTCCTACTAGCCAACATGATTTTAAAAAATTATAATCAAAACTATCACTGTTTATAACATACTTCCTTTCCTACAATTGATTTACATCTGTTTTTTTTAAATTAAAACTGTGGTATGTCCAAAGCACTTTTTAACTAGAGAATCCTATAACAGAATTATGATATACTTAACACACCATTCAAAATATTATCATCAGCATATTATTTATTGCCAATAAAACTTCAGTTGTCAATTTTTAAAAAGCATGCTGTATGTGAACTAGTTACGGTACACGCCAGATCAGTATTTTCTTTTTTTTTCCTTTTTTTAAATTAAAGATAACTGCTCCTGTGTTACATTATAGTGATTTTTTTTGTTATATATGCATTTGGATTATTTCAGCTTGAAATTGTGCAGAGTTACATATCATTTCAATTTATACAGTGAAAAGAAAACTGATAAAATATGTGTTTGAGATCATTGTTAAGTAAATGTAATTAGGATTTACAGTACAGTTTTTCTGTAGTAAATAAAGGTAATACATACAGAACATCTACATAATGCATGCACATATATTCTCTGTGTAAAAATACAGATGTATGTAAATGTGCACATGCTTTATAGCTGAGTGGTGGTGTAAGTGGTGAAAGAACTGGCTCATAGTCAATTTAATATTCCTGACACCTCAATAAACTGGATAAATCTATGCGGGTCTGTCAATAGGGACCTGTATGGCCTTTATTACTGTAGTATTTGAATATTGCAAATACTGAATACTTCATCCAATTTAGCTAGCGTGTGCATAAATATATATAGACGGGAAATGGGAAATGCTCTGAAGACATCTGTCCTTTTATCAGGTTTAAATGTGCTTTTTTGTAACCATATCTTGTGTCATATTAGGTTCATATTTTTCTCCTAAACTTTTTCATCCAGCAGATGTAATAGTATCCTTTAAAGATAAGTAAATAAGAAAAAGTAGAAGATGATGCCTGACATTTCAAAAGAAGCCAGAGACAGATATAACTGCAATGTGCAATATTTACTTCTGTGAACTATAACTTTAAAACTAATCTAATCTAAAAATGATCAAAATTACAATCAAAGTTACCTGAAATCTCCTCCTTCTTCCCCCCAACCATCAGTGCCCTCTGAACAAGACTTGCTCAGGAGAAGTGATCTACACCTGATATTTGTCATGGCCCTTTAATGCTTGGCAAAGTTACAGAAATAGAAGATTTTTAATGGCTCTGTTTAGCCTGTTCTCTGCTATCTCTAACAAGTGAGGACCACAAAGACTACTAATCATCTAACTCTAAGGTAGAGGGGGTTCTTCCAGGACCTTTCCCTGTCATATATGTGAGCTTCAGACAAATGAAGTCTGTTTCTCTGTCTGATACTAAAGCAAGCCATTCAGTCTCCATGTCAGTTTTACATACACTTATTTTAACGTCGGTTTCCTTTACTGATGCTATTGATTTTTCACTTAGAAATATATACCCATTAGTAAGGATTACATCTCTGTGGGTCAGGAACTACAACACTCTTAGATAGTTATACTTTGTTCTAGAAGATACTGATTTCAAACTCTTCTGCTTTTCAATGATTTTCAGGCATGGTAACTATATTTTGCCAGGGATGCTGCAATAGCAGGAGGTTGGAGGGGTTTCGATTTTACACTGGCAGTAAAATCCAAATTTGCAAAGTTTAGATCTGCTAATTCCGGTGCTGGGTTTTGGACTGAATCAGGTGCTGATGGACAGGCACAGGTGCCTTGGGACAGCCGAATTACTACTCATTTCACCACTGAAGGAACTGAAAGAAATCTGCAGCGGAAAGTTTGGTGGGAGGGTAAAGGCTTGCTTAAAAGCAAGCACACGAACAACCATAAAATAATCCTTTCTTAACATTAGCAGAGTGTGCGGATGTCGACTGAACATGAAAAGCAACATTCCCGATTTAGATCTGGGTGGTATTTATTATCTAAATAGCGTATGAAGTTTCTGATAATTTATGCACTGTCTCTGCCAAATGAGCGTCTTCTGGACAGACACTTCCTAACTTCTCCAGCAGGAGAAGTGAAGGGGCATCATCTCCCATTGGGAGAGCAAGAGCTCTGTCCTCTCTCCCCACTCTTAGCCACTTTGTTTTAAAATCTGGATAATTTTTCTACCCCTAGCTTAGGAGGATCTGTTCTCCAGAAGCAGCTGTAAAACAGTGTAACTCTGGGAGGCAGCAACACCTCCTCCTACTTCCTCACACAATGAAATACAAATAGCTTGACGCTTCGCAAAAAGTAAGTTCAACCTGACACCCTGAGAGACACACCCAAGTGAAAATGGGGGAAAAAGTTCCATCAGGAACGTGGTCCTTCTCCTGGTGTCCTTCCTAAATCAACAGCAGGGCACGCACACAACACCATCAAACCCTGCTTCATACCCGTGAATACATCAATTAACATGCCTTTAGAAACCGTGAAAGGAAGGGGGCAGACCTTTGGTGCTGAAACAGAGGAGAGGGAACATTTGGAGGAAGCTCAAAGCCACCCCTTCTCCTCTCCCCGTTCTTATGACCCTATACATTGCTTTGGGGATGGGTAAATCCCCTCACCTACTTGAAAAATATTCTGCATCCAGTCCCCCTGTTACTCAGAGGTTGCACTGCTCATGTGGTTAGGGGGTGCACGGAGTTAGAAGGTGCATTGTTCTTCTGGTTGGCAGTATGCGGTGGAGTGAGGCGTTAGCTGCCTTGCTCTGGTAGTTCTGGGGTGTCTGAAATGTCAGTGGTGAAGCGGGTTCAGTGGGTGCTAAGGAGTGTATGACTGTTGTGGGGGGCGATAACGGGGAGGCATTGGTGGTGGTTAGGAGATGGGGGTGTGAATGGAGGGTAGTTGGATGGTGCCTGCGGTGGTTGAGAGTGTTGAGCTAGCTAATGGGAGGCGTCAGCCTGTGTACTGCCTGGTGGCTGGGGGTGCCCGGTCGTTATAGGGGGTGGGTAGTTAGCTGCTGCACTGCCTTGTGGCGAGGGCGTGTGTGGTTGTTAAATGAGAATGAAGGGTTCCTTCTCCCTTGTGGCTAGGGGTGTACTGCTAGCAAGGGGGGGGCTGCTCGAAGGGACATGGCCCTGCGGCTCAGTCAGGGGTCTATGCACTGCCCATTGCCCTGGCTGGTTGTGAGGGACTCCTAAGGGGTGCACGGTAGTTGTGGGGGTACATGGGTGTTAACAGGGGCCGAGAGAGGCCACACAGCCCTTGCTGCGGGGGGTGCATAGCTGTTCCCAGAAGTGGGGAGCGGCAGGCTCGCCTGGCCCTGGCAGCTAGCGGAGGAGGCTGCAGGGCACACCGAGCCTGGGGGGCAGGCGGGCGGGGGGGTCTTACCTTGAATGCCACCGGGAGGGTCTTGTTGCAGCGCCAGTGCGAGGGCAGCACAGAGCACAGGAAGTTCGGGCTGTCGGTTCGGACCAGCTCGGCGGGGTGGTCGGCGATGATCTCCACCATGGTGCGGTTATCGTGGGGCCGCAGTCTGGGCACGGCCGCCGCCGCCGCCGCCTCTTGCTGCTGCTGCTGGTGCTGCTGGGCTGCTACTACCGGGCTCACTTCGCTCATCTTGCCGGGCTGCAGGCTGCTGGAGGGGGGGCTGAACCTCCGGCTGGTGCTGGGATCTACGGGAATACGCATCACAACAGCCACAAGTTAGCGAGCTGAGGGGGCGGTGGGGGGGTCACTCGAGGAGGCGTGTAGTGAGGGGGTGAAAAAAGGGGTGAATGGAGAAGTGGAGGGGAGAGGACAGGGGAGGAAAGCGCAGGAGCGGGTTAAATGCAGGGGGGGAATCACAGCTAAAAAAAGAGGGGTGATGTGGCTGATTTGGGGGCGAGTCTGCAGCCTGGAGGAATGGGAGACACAGTGTCTGGCGGTGGGATCCTAGGGCTGCCCCCCTCTTAGCAAAGCCCAGCTGGAAGCTGCATGGTCCGGGGTGCTGCAAACACAGCTTCTCCTGCTTCCTTCCTTCTTGTTCAGCCTCTTGCTGTGACTTTTCCCTTCCCTCCTTCCAGCCACCGCGTCTTCCCTCAAGTGCTCGGGGTTTCCTTCTTTTCTGTCTTTCCTTTTGTCTTCCCTCTTCTCCTTTTGGATTTTTAAAGATTGCCTGGGAGAGGTAAAGCAGCTGCTGATTTCAGCTTCCTGGGTTGCTGCTGTTTGCAGAAGCAGCAGCGAGAAGAGGAGGGTGGGTTTCAGCTACTGAGAGGGGGTGCTAAGGGGAATGTCCCGTTTTCCTCCAAGGAAGTCTTCCCCCTCCACAAAAAAATCTTGATCGGAGAAAGTTTAGATGCCAAGTGACTTCTCAGCTTTTCCGATTATTAGTTTTTGCTTCAGGAGGGAGAGGGGGCTGGGTTGGGGGGTAAAAAGTTTTGAAAAGTGTCTCTGCAAAGCTGTTTCCCTTCCCCCAAAGCTACTTCAGCACAAACAAGAAAGTTCTTGGGTTTTTAGCCAGAAAAAAAAACAACAAACCGTAGTCAAAATACTAATAATTAAAAGAGAAACATTAGGAGGCTGTGTAACTAGGAGCAGGGCTTTTTTTAAAAGTTCAGACTTCTGACTCCCAGACAAATAAGAGGGGAGAATAGACAGAAACAATTGTCAGGCTGTTTTCTAAAATAGGCTCAAGTAACTTGTTGGAAAAGGGAGCTTTGGTGCACTCCGGTTCCTTTTAATTAAGTCGCGGCTATGTCCTAGTCCCTGCTCAGTCGAATAGACGCAAAAAAATCTTTATTTTTCTTCCCTTGATTAATAACAACAACAACAAAATTATTATTTTTTTCTGAAAAACTGGTTTTAAAAAACTTCTTTTGGGTCCCAAAAGTTGAGGTCGGAGAAGGATGAAGGAGCCGAAAAAAAAAAATGCCTCCTTTTTTTTTGGTCCTAAATGTGGTTTTTTGGAGGCCGGGATTTCTAATGATTAGGTTTTTGTGGTTCATATATACAGGACTCTCTGGCTACGGCGATCGTTATGCTCATGACAGTCAGCAGCACGTGGTGTCTCAACTCTGTCCTCATACTTCTGCAGCCTTCAAAATAAGTACAACAATGTGCATCCCCCACAGAAGAAGGAGCTTTGCTTTCAGACGATCTTCCCTACCCAGGGACAGGACTAGGGGGAATGACAGGACTGTCTCCGATCTGTACGTCTTTCCGGGTTTTTCCATGAATCACATTTTTTTGTTTGTTTTGAAAAAAGCCTGGACTATTTTGTTTGCCAACTAATAATACTTAATAATTTGGTGCCAAAGGTTTTTGGTGTTTATTTTTTGCTAAGACCCTGTCAGCCTAAAGCCTAAAACGTTTCCTTGAATAAATGAAAGCTAGAAAATCTGCCCTTCAGATTATTAAGGTAAAGAGAGTCTGGTTTGTTTTCGCCCTTAAAAAAAAAAAGGCAGATCTTATTAAAAACAATTTACATACCCAATAGTAAAAAAGTGTCAACGCCTCCCACAGCAGATAATAACCTATCAAAACTCTCCCTCTAACTTAACTTCGACGTGCCACTTCCACCTTCTTGTACAAAGTAAGCTCGCGGGGAGGGGGGTAGCTGCGCGAAGTGCCAGTGTGGTTTGGGGTGATGGGAGGGGGGCTCCGCTTATGGTGCTTTTATGCAGCTTTTTCGCACACAATTCTGGGAGCATTTTCAGCACCATACAACAAGTCTTTGGCCTTCCCCCGGCGCTTCACCCTTTTCCCCATGAAAAAACCTGCATGTCCCCAGATAAATGATCCGAAAACACACGTGCCTCGACTGAGGTCCTAGGAACCCAGACCCCAACGTATCCAACACTCTCCTCTCTGCGCTTTATTCCAGCTGCAGGTTCTGCCGCCGGCTTCTTTTCACAATAGGGTCTGTGGCAATTTTCGAAACCAACCTGCAATGCTACACACAGCGCAATACATAACATGATCCTCTCTGACGATTAACACAGGATTGAGTTATTCCCCACTACAACCAGCGTCGCCTGTTATCTGACAAACATTAAAAAAGGTGAAACTTCCGGAGCTTTGGTCTTTAGTTATTTACTCGCTTGCAATTAAAATGTTCAAAAGGATCTTTTTTTCGGTCACATGGGAGAGCTCTCGCTCTGTATACCGCTAACTGTAGTTGGCAACTCTGTGCTCTTGTCTGCAGTAGCACACGTCCTTGAAGGAAATGCAGCGGATGACATGTATTTGTGTATTATTTTCGTTCTACCTCTTTTTTTACATGGTTAATATGTCTGATAGTAACCCCTGATCACCTGCCAGCTATCTGAGGGTTTTTTTCTCTGTGTACGTGTCAAATAGGGGGTGGTGGTGATGGGGAGTTTACTTTTCCTACCTGGACATATAAGTATGATGAATAAGTGCTCCCATACTTACCAACAGAACCGGCAAGATCCTGTCCAAAAGGAGTGTGCACAGTGCCCCGAAATGGGGAATTTAACACAATCTGCAAGGAGCTGAGTAATTTAAAGGTTTTCAGAGCTCAAATAGAGTTGCAGTACAGTAAAATATTTAAAAAAAATGTTTTTGGTACTATGTTTATTATCGTGCTTTTTAACACCTTCCCTTTAGATGAGGGATAACATTTTCCATTAGGTAGAGGGTACAGGTGTTGGGCGGAAAAGAAAAAGTTAACAGGAACCATATGTTTCCAAGTACATAATTAATTTGACAGTAGTTATTTCAGTATTTTTTAAACATAAGAAGATAATTTCCTCTTTTAATTAGTCACATCAGTATATTTGCAGTTGCCTCCCTCCGTATTAAAATTTAAAAAGTTAATTAGGATAAATCAAAAGAAGTTATAGGAAGTAACCAGTGTAAGGTCACTTAAAATAGTCTATAGTTATTTATAATTTTTCCACTGACCACCTCAACAAAGTTTCAGGTACCTGGCACAGCTGATTTTTAGTCTCCTTGCAAAAATTTCTTTCTGCTTAACTTTTACACATTTAACTGGAACTTGCTAAAGCCTGGAAGAGATCACAACTCAGAGCACTAGAATTTTATTGAAATTGTTATGGACACCTTAATAAAACTACCCATAATGTTTATGGATCAGCACAAAGGCTGTCTGGGATTCATTTTATATGTGCTTTATGCTATGTTCTGAATTATATGAAACTTTGGCTTGGATTTGGCTGAAAGACACTTGGACAGTGGTTCTCAAACTTTTGTATTGGTGACCCCTTTCACGCAGCAAGTCTCTGAGTGTGACCCCCCACTAAGAAATTAAAAACACATTTAAAAATATTTAATGCTATTATAAATGCTGGAGGTGAAAGGGGGTTTAGGGGTGGAGGCTGACAGCTTGTGACCCCTTATGTAATAACCTGGTGACACCCCTGAGGGGTCACAACCCCTAGTCTGAGAACCCCTGCACTTGAGGCAACCCTACCCTCCAGCTTTCTTCCGCTTTCACTTCAGAAGCGTTCATAATTTTAGCATAGGCTGAAAAGTGGATCACGTTTTAAGAAGTTAGAGAGCCATAGGAGTTTAGAGAAATTTTTTTTTAAAGATTATGTATTAAAAAAAACCTTCAGACCCAATTTATAAAAAAAGATTTTAATGAGTGCATCTGTGATTGCTGCAAAAGCAACTTTGATGGTCTTTTAGCTTTTTTACCTTTAACTGTGTTACAAATACAGCTGTACTATATGGAAGCATTTTGCTAGAAAAACATATATTTTAAATGGCTTAGTATCTATTTAATTTTAAATTGGTAAAATTTGGACCCAGTAATCTCTGGACCTATCAATAATCTCCTGGTCTAAACGTTATCTGATCAATAATAGAAAATAATTGATAAATGTTGAATGTTTCTGTACTGAATGATGTTTCATAAAAATATTTGTTTTGATGCTAGTTTGCTTGACTGGAATGTGCTGTAATCATGATACATATTGAACCTCTTATAACCTTCTCTATATAAGTGCACAGCCTTGATGGAAAATGGAATAAATTAATATGTTTAACAGGTTTATTATTGTATCAGATATTTTGTGAGTCATTATAGCAATGTCAGCAATTACTGCTGTAGTTAAGTACTTGCCAGTATTTTCTTTCCACATTCCACCTTCCAGGAGTTTCTAACTCACTTATGAAAATACAAATCAGGCTGAAATGTGGTATGACATTAGGGTAGTCCTGATCCCACTGATGTCCATGCCCAAACTTCTACAGACTTCAGTGGGAGCAGGATGAGGCCCAATGTCTCATGGCAACACTTTGCTTTCATTTTGGTTACAAATTGACTACTTGTCCAGTTATTCTTTGCACTTAAAAGTATGTCAGGTAGAGTGGCTCAGAATTTACAGACTTCTGTTTGATAGATTTGGTTGATTCATTGTTTACTGTGCCAAGGAGCACAGATTTCAGAAGTACAAACACAGTATTACAAGAGTACATAGACACCTTCAGTCTCTTTATTTTAGCTATCATGTCCCTGACCCATTGATTTATGACTGAAACACAAGAAAATTCTATGCTATCCTGAAATGTGCTGTAAGCATTTTATATCTCAGCACCGTACACTGTTTGTATAGTGTTTACAGTTTCTGGCAGTACCTAGACAGTCAAGTCTGAAAGACAGAGTAGAAAATGACTACATAAAACAATAATTGATTGACATCTATAACATTATTGTTGCACATATTATTTTCTATTGGTAGGAAGAGATGCCTGTTAGTTGGGATTCTTGGGTTCTATGCAGGGATTGCCATTTACTCACTGTGTGACCTTAGTAACTGGCAAGTCACTTAACACCTCTGTGCTTCAGTTTACCCGTGCGTAGAATGGGTATAACAATAGTTACCTCACTTGGGTGTTGTGAGATTTAAATAATTATGGTCATTAGTGTATCATGATTGTCATAAAGTCATTTGAAATCCAAAGATGAAAGGGGCTATGTTAGTGCAAAGTATATTAATAAGTTTTCTTGTTGATAATAAGAAACCAGCTGCATCAATAATGAAAAATATTGTGATCTTACTCCTACTGACTTTATTAGGCTCAGTTGCTCCCTGAAAGTTTGAACAGAATAGATGTTGGTTTCTCAACAGCATGCTCTAAAATGCACATAAACTGAAAAAAATGTAGATAATTGTCAAAGACTGGATCCCCCACCCCCACCCCAGTTTGTTTCTGCTTGTCCAGTAAAGGATTGTTGCAAACTTAGGTCTCAGTACCCCGTCAGGATCCACTAGGTGCCCTCCCAGAGTTTCCTTTTTTTTCAATGAGGATAAAAGGTTAAACAGTCACATTAGTAGATTCTAGTGGAGGATTGTGGCCCTAGCTATTACCCTATAATGACATATCAAAGATCAAGTGTGGACTGTGTTTTCTGTCTTGAGGACAAAGTCTGAGCTCTGGATTTTGATTACAGACATTTCTATTTTCGTCGCTCTGTGTCAGGTAAATCATACCGTTGCTTTGCTTGGTCCAAAACAAACAATGCCCCTCCCCCCATACAATTATGGAGAGTTAAGGATAAAACTGGCTTTCCATAACAAGGACAATTTTGCTGTCTCTCCCCCACATTGATCCTTCTCACAAATTCTCTGTGATTAAATAAATCCATCTGAAATTCTACATCCTGATTTTATTGCCAAGGTAGAACTTTTCTGGAAAGCTTCAGACAAATTGGACAAATTATTTTAGAGCTATGAGGGTTAAACAAAATTAGGGTTCACATTTTCCTAACTTTTTTTTGTTCATCATGTGTTTAAAAAAAAACAACAGATTGAAATAGAAACTTCACAATTTGACCACAGTGAGGACTAGTGCCTCAGACTAATTGCGCGGAGAGTTGGAAGTGTAATTGTTAGTAATTAAAAGGGATTTAATGTGTATACATTGGGAATCTTTCAGAGTTCCTAAATTTTGCATGCTGGTTTTTAAGAGTCTAATGAAGTCCACTCTAGTCAGATACAAGCTCCATAAAGCTCACACAGGAGATACTGTGAGACTAAAGTTAATTAGATGAGGGGCGGGGATTGTTTTCAGTATTGCAGCCACAAGCATTAAAAAACCATGAGTCAGACCCCCCAAAATTATGAGATTTCAAAATAATAAACTTTGGAGTCTTTTTACTTGTCCTGTTATGTTGGAGAATTTTACTGTTTTAAAACTTTAGGATTACAGTTTTAAAACTTTTCTCCACCACCAGGAGGGCTGGAAATGTACTTTTAGGGGAGAAAAATTAAAACTGAAATTCTTAGATAATAATATGATTCCAGCAGCTGGGGCTTTAGGAAAAACACAAAATAATGTGAGACTTGTGATAAAAATTGCAAGACTTGGCAACACTGATTCCTATTGGGTGGTACAGTGCAAGGATGAAATATGAAAATAAAGCTTGTGGTAATGAAAGTGTGGGATAAAGTGCATACCTGGTATATACTATACAAGCTCATTGCTAGGAAACTGCAAACTACCTCTGATCTCCCCACTCAAACTTCTCCCCAGTGATGCAGTGAGCACAGCCAGGCCAAACCCGAGAAACCAGACTGTAATTTTGTTTATGACATCACACTTACAGCATGTCTTGATCCTCCAAAATGCTGAACACTGGTCTGAGTTTTGAAAAGCACCTGTGTGCCCAAAATTAAGTATGTGCTTAAGTGCTTTGCTGGATGGAGGCCAGAATGCTCAGCATCTTTCAGGTTCAAGCCCTTTGTGGATCATTGTGGAGATGATGTCTAGAGGATATCAATGTCAACACAGAAAGAAACCAAAAGACCAGTGACAACAGCGTAAGAGATTCTGTTCCCATGTGAATGTCCCTTGTAATAAAGAGCAAAAAATAAAGAAAATATTATAAATGAAGCTGGCAGCACGACCTATAATAAAGATTGCCTAACTTTCTCCATTATAAGACTGTTTTCAGTTGCCTGTAACTTTACCAAATTTTAAAGTTCGTTTGGGCTGAAATTTTTCATGCTGAGCGTGTGCCACGGGCAGAATTTTTGGGAAAGTTTCTGTGAGAACAGTTCAGCCATTTCCAAGAATTATGTTAGGAGGCAACACATTGTTTTGCAATCATCAAAAAATTCTCCCAACCATCATAGTGAGGAGCTCTAACACACCCATATTTTGGAGAAGGAATTTGAAATTTTGCTGGGGTTCACCCTGCAGTCAGTGAAGTGGCTTTTGATATCCCTGTGAGAATCTACTCAAGTTTGGCTTAATTACAAGCTTCTGAAAATCATTTTTTGCACATACCAGTAGAGACTTAGTGACTGACAACTTAATTATACAAAGATTTCATAGGAATTGTTAGGCTATATCAGACTTATGGGCGCTCTAATCCAATATCCTGTCTCCAGCAGTGGTCAGCACCAGATGCTTCAGAATAAGGTCCAAGAAACCCCTCAGCAGGCTGATGTGAGATAATTTATCCCTCCAGGAAGGTCTCATCCTAATCCCTAATAGTTTGAAAAATATTATCAGAATGACTGTCAGCAGTTCAGTTTTCAACCTTGCTTTCAGAAGTTTATAACTCAGCCATAAAAATTCCTTTCAGACTGAAATCTGGCATATGATGTCTCAGTCCAGAAGTCAAATTTTATACAGATTTTTTTAAGTGAGCTGTTTTTAAGTTACAGAACTAGAAGAAAAAATAGTTTTACTAATTTACTCATTTAGCACTTTCGTAACGCAGTAATGTATTTTTCAAAAAGATAATTTGCAAGCTGTCTGCTTCAGATGTAGATCAGGCCCGCCAATGAAACTCAAGTATTTAAACCCCCAAAGTCATTAACATTTGAAAGACAGATGCAAAGGAGATTCTATTTCTATGGGACTGATGTGAAATAATAGTTGATAATAGTAGGGGGTGTGCATGAAATAATATGAATAAAAACAGGCATGAGGGTCTAGCAAATGCATTTGGATTTAATGCATTATCTAAATATATGTTTTTTAAAAGACCATCGTCCAAATCCTTCAGTCCTTACTTTGGCATCACCCACATTGTAGTCAATAGGTCAAATATTGGTTCTACTATAGAGTAGCATGAGTAAAAGAGCTACACAGTGGGGATGTCTATGAGGAACAAGGGAGCAGTGAAAGATGACTCCTAGGTTGTGAAGCAGAAGGGCCACTTTCAGCTGCTCTTATAGGACCATGGTAGTCCTCATTGCTATTAAGCTTCCCCTTGTGATGGAGGATATCTAGCAACCTTGCCCCTGCTCTGTCCCTGGAGTACCCTCAAACTGTTCCCTATTCCCTTCCCTCAGCAGTTTGGGGTTGGCATGATTTGCCCCATTGGGAGCTTTGGTTGAGTAAAGGATATATTATACATCCTACAAAATACTAATGACAACCCTTATTCATGCTGATGAGTGCTTATTTATGAGAGTAGATTGGTTGATTCAATTAGTCTATTTGTGTGAATAAGTGCTCACAAATCTAAATGTTGAACAGTTGGCCTCCAAGTCTCTATATTTCAAAGTAGCATCAGTGCACTCTAAAACTGTACCCAAATCATTCATAACTACATGTTTGGTGCACAGTATTTTGTATCTATGTTTTTGTGCCCTACAACCAGCAGTTGTTTGGCAACTTCAATTTCCCAAACAAAACTTAATTTCTGCATGTGCAAAAATTTGTCACACAAAAAATTGCAGGTGCAATTTGAAAGATTTGTTTAGAAAATTCAGGCCAAGGTATCCTTTCCCAAAGAGCTAATATAATGAACTGATTTTAATATAATTCACATTTTAAAATATCAGAATATATACCAGTATAGATAAGGTCTATTACACTATAGAGTTTAATCAGTAATGGTCAGAGTCTACCGCCCTTATTCATATGGTTTAGTACCTTACTCTGCGAGTAGTCCCATTGGTTTAGCTAGGAATTTTGACAGAATAGCTTACCACTCAGCATAAGAGTGACAGTCAACCTTTAAGCATTTACCACTTGTGGTTATTCTGCACATACACTCGTATTTCCACATATCTGTATCTAGATTGTTGCAGAGTGTTTGTGTGGTTTTGCTGCTGTACATATTTGCTCTGATTTAAAAAGCTGTAATTTCTGAGTCATTTTAATTGTGAGAAAATTGTGTTCCAACTCTTTTTGACAATTGAAGGAAAAGACAATAAAAAACTCTACTTGCTAAACACCACATGCATATCACCACCTATATTTTTGCTAAATAAATTTGTGTGAGCTGCAGGAAGTAAACAAACTCCCTTCCTGGGAAGAAATCCATATGCTCTTTGAGTCATGCTTGTTTGGTCACTAGCTGAAGTCTACTAGGGGTTTTACTATTGCTATTGATTTTATGTGGAAGGCATTTAGATACTGCAGCAATGGATGGTAGTGTAAAAGCCTGCTAGATTGACAGTTGACAGATCTGAAAAAACAAAGCCATTTTTGACATCTATTTATCATGAGCTTGTTGATGGGTTATGACACATCGATACTGATTCAGAGAGGGAAAAAAGATGGTCAATGGCTAACCAGATAGATGCAATACTAATTCTTTTCAGTAATATGTTGTCTTCATATAAAAACCTGAGTGCTTGTCACAGCTTAATGCTACAAAAACAACAAGGAGGTCGGTGGCACCTTAAAGACTAACACATTTATTTGGGCATAAGCTTTCATGGGTAAAAAAACCTCACTTCTTCACATGCTACAGTGATTAAGGCCTTTTATATATCTGAGATAGCTAAATAGATAGGTCTCATAACAGAAATTAATTAAGCCTCAAAACACGCTTGTCAGGTAGGTAAATATTATCAACACCAATTAAATATGGGGAAACTGATAGATACAGAAGTTAAGTTGCTCGCTCATGGTCACAGTGAGTTAGTTAGATCTGGGGATGATTTTCTGTTCTCCTAGTTGCTAGACTCATGTTCTGCTCATTCGGCATTTTCCCGCCTGAATTTTATTATACGGATACAATGAGATGTAATTGCTCAAAACAGTCATTGAAATCAAGTGATTAAATAATTCTCATATTAGTTATTTTAATAGGTATTTCCATGACAGACTTTTCAGAACTATTAAGGATAGCAGTTCTCCTGACTTACACCTATTTTACACCAGGATAATTCTGTTGACTTCAGTAATGTTACTCGTAATTTACCCTAGTATGAGAGGAGAATCAGTCCCTTCCCATCTATGAAGTCTTTCTCATATAATATATGTAGGCAGTTTAAAACTAACATAAGGAAGTACTTCTTCAGATGATGCACAGTCAACCTGTGGAACTCATTGCCAGGGGATGCTGTAAATGCCAAAAGTATAACTGGGTTCCAAAAAGAATAAGAGAAGTTCATGGAGGATAGGTCAATCAATGGCTTTTAGCCAAGATGGTCAAGGATGCAAATCCATAATCTTGGTGTCACTAAACCTCTTATTTAGCATGTGCATAGTCGTGTAGCCAAGCAATGACATCTTCAGTGGTGTGATGCAGTTCTTCTAGGCCACTGCTGAACCTAGTCAGCAGGCATTCATTGACAATCTGCATCATCATCTCTGTTGTGCCACAGATGCACAACGGGCTATCACGAAGGCCCCAGCGATTGGATGAGACCATAATGGGCAACGTGGTGGCAAATGTGCAGCTGGTGGTTTGGGGGCAATGGATCAGGGTCCTTGTTGCGCCACCTGCCAGTACCTGCCAGCAGTCGGGGAAGCTAATGATCCAGCCAGCGAACTGAATTCCACACCAGCACCAGCTCAATGAACCCCAGCACTGTCGTCACTGACAACCCCAACATGCAGCTCGGTGACTTCTATGTCATTGGTCCAGCTCTGTGCATGTTACAACTCAATGTGGAGGGTTTATTGGCTGCCAAGTGTGATTTATCTAAACCTCTGACTGCTAGAAGCTGGGAATGGACAATAGGGTATGGATCACTTGATAAATTGCCCTGTTCTGCTCACTCCCACTGAAGCATCTGGCTCCAGCCACTGTTAGAAGACAGGATACTGGGTTAGATGGGCCATTGATCTGATTCAGTATGGATGTTCTGATGTTCGTTTTCTTCATATTGTCATTATAATACATGAAATTCAGTTAACCAGAAAAATCTACTTGAGAGTCAGGGGTTTTGAATGTAAAACAAGAGCATGTTGGGCGATGATCTTCTATCCTTACCTCACCCTATTGTATTTCAGCCAATTTCAACCTTTTGTATTTCATGTGTTAACTCCCACTGAAAGTCCTGGGAATTCTCTGTGTAAAAATGCTGAAGGAGCAGATGATTTGCCATATCAGATTAGACCACTGATCTCTTCCATTGACCCATTTATCTTCTCCATGATTCCTTGATCACCACACTATTCATCTAGGTTTTTGTACTTGCACTCATAACTGTAGTCTCTTGAGCTCCCTCCACTGAGAACCAAAGAATACAAAGTCGCTATTTCAAAGTCTAGCATAGTTTTATTTCACTGTGTCAACAGCCTGTCAGATTTTTTTCTCCTTCATCTTCCCACTAGTGTTTCTTCCTTTTCTTTCTGATTCTCGCTCCTGCTCTTTCTATGTCCTGCCTCTTCCCCCACACCTGGTTCTTGTATATTATTTATTATTTGGATTCCAGTAGTGGCCACAATGTGCTAGGTAAAGTTCACACACACACAGGCCACAATGTACTAGGTGGTGTATACTCACACACGGAAGACAGTCCCAGCCCCAAGGAGCTTTTGATTTAAGGCAGGCAATATATACAGTTTGGGATAGCAGGATACAATCTCAGTATGTACAGTTTTGATACATATCATATACAATTTTGTATATATATTGGGATTGGTTTTTGTTTTTATTAAATTCACATCTACTAGACCCCACTTCCCCCAGCCTCTTCATTATTAGTTGGCCAGTTTCTTGAAAGCATCATGGAAGAAGTGGGTCATTATGAAAGTTTTCCTTTTTGCATTTAGTGTTGCTATTGTGGCAAAGCTAAGCTAACACAAGAACAAGGGTGTACGGGGAGATTTTGGCAAACCAGTAAAGTGCCTGAAACCACCATGGCTTATTGCTAAAAGCAGCCTAGTCAGCAATCTCAGGTTAACCAAGGCAGGAGGGGAGGGGAGTTGGGTGTCACAGAAAGGGCAGCTTGACCCCGCATCCTTCCTGATAAGAATTGGCTTGAAGTTGCTGATGCATGCATTTTAAGAGAGCAGGACGTGCCCCAGGAATGTCTACTGGGGCCTCAAGGCTGTAAATTCTGGAAAAACCCACCCCTGGTTAATCAATAATCAGAAGGAACCTCTTGCTTGACCATTGAAACTGCTTACTTAAGTTTTCTTTAAGGGACATGTCATTCTATTACTAATGTATAAATAAGGGGGAAAGTTTGAGGTAATTGAACTCTTTTGGGACTTGTTTGGACTCTCTCTCTGGATACATTTTGCAGTCCCCACTGGCAGACGGAAGATTTGGCCACTAAAAGCCTGCCACTGTGTCACTTGAGAGCCACACTCGGCTTTGGTAATTATCAAGGGTTGGGGGGTTACTCATCTGTTGCAGATGTGTATAAGTGCTTGAGACTAAGTAAAGTTTAGCTTTAAGTGAAAGCACTCTTGTGTTGTCCTGTTTGTGCCAGCCACCTGTTGGTCGGATGGCCGTCTCTCCCCTGACTTATTTCCTGACACCACCTCGCACAGAGTAAAAGTTACCAAGAGCTTTGGGTTGAAGGAACCGTGGGTTACAAGGGGACAGTCAATGAAATTGAAAGGCAACGCTTTAAAAACTGATACAAGATGGTTTTTTCTTTTATATATAACACATAATCAACCCGTGGAACTCATTGACATCAAATATCCTTGAGGTCAGGAGCTGAGTAAGATTTAAAAACAGATTAGACATTTATATTTTACTTACATAATTATTTAGGCTGGGATTTTTAAAGATAGGTAAGGGAGTTAGGAGCCCCAACTCCCACTGAAAATTGCATCTGTAGAAGTCTAAACACATACAAGGCATCTATTTAGCAGTCTAGATAGTTTTCACACAAATTACCATCAGAAATAAATCAGGAAATATCTAGAACAAGCAGCTAGCCTCATGAACAATCCCTCCCAATCTTTCCACTAACTTTAGTCACCATCAAGACCCGCATACTTTCAAATCTCTACTAAGCTGCAGCATGCCCTGAAAGTCAATATTTAAGATAATGAGAATATCCACAATTACATCGAATAAGACTAAAATATTTTAAAGGATATATAAACCCTTATGCTTCACAGCATAAGTCAGCCACCAATTTATGAAGATTAGGAAGAAATATCCAGTGCAGCAGTTTATTGCAGAATTATCCTCTATGGGATTTTTTCCACCTTCCTCTGTAGCAGCTGATAGCTCCCTCTGTCAGAGACAGGACAACCCACTATATGGACCACAGTGCTTACACAACACAGCCCCATAAACTTCTTGTACTCATTCTTCACTTCCTTAGCCCCAAATGCCTGAGTGAATAGATGAGTCTTACATCATGCCCTGAAGACCAAAAGAATTGGTCTCTGAGGAACCATAGGCCCTCAGCTAATCTGTGACAAATATGGCGTAAATTCCTTGATAATATAGAGCAGATGGAAGACCAGAGGAGAAAATATTCCAGAATCCAGCATTCTCGACTGGCTATGCCCTGCCTCAAGTCCTGGAAACTGTCAATAAAAATGCCTCAACTGATCTCAGCTATTAAACTGGTCCATGAGAAAGGAGATGGGGCATCTCATGTAGTCAGTCCCAAACAAGGCAGGTTTTGATAGATTTAAAGCAACACTTTGACCTGTTCACAATTTTAAAATTATACTTTTTCTAATTTAATCTGTTCATCTAATCCAGGGGTAGGCAAGCTATGGCATGCGTGCCAAAGCCAGCACACGAGCTGATTTTCAGTGGCACTCACGCTGCCTGGGTCCTGGCCACCGGTCTGGGGAGGGCGTGGGCTCTGCATTTTAATTTAATTTTAAATGAAACTTCTTAAACATTTTAAAAACCTTATTTACTTTACATACAACAATAGTTTAGTTATATATTATAGACTTATAGAAAGAGACCTTCTAAAAATGTAACAATGTATTATTGGCACATGAAACCTTAAATTAGAGTGAATAAATGAAGATTCGGCACAGCACTTCTGAAAGGTTGCCAACCCCTGATCTAATCCATTTAACAGCATTTCTAAAATGCCTGTTATCATTGTACCACGGTGCTGAATTGAAACTGGCAGAATGGAAATGTGGGTGGAGTAGCACAAAAATAAAATGTATCCTATTCTGTTTCCCGGTTACATAAATGCTCAAAGCGCTATACGTGAGGAGCACCTTGTAAACAAAAGAAGGACTGTTTAGAAAAGTGGGAAGAATATTCTCAGGACCTTTGTTAAAGGCAGTGATTTATATCCAAAAGAAAGGCAGAAATCTGTAATAGTATGCTGTGCATTATAGTCCACAGGGTACTTTACACTCGAATCTCAGTGCTGAAATCTAAAACATAAGGGACAAGTTATTCCCTTAGATACACATGCACAACTCTTTGAGAAGTCAAGGAGAG
Source organism: Chelonoidis abingdonii (assembly GCF_003597395.2). Classification (NCBI taxonomy): domain Eukaryota; kingdom Metazoa; phylum Chordata; order Testudines; family Testudinidae; genus Chelonoidis; species Chelonoidis abingdonii. Next base: position 15,164,155 of record NC_133771.1, on the reverse strand, counting down.
CTGTAGTCTTATGTTTAATGGTGCAATTTGGCCCTAAAAATTTCAACATTTATCAAGGAAAAAAATTGCTTCTCTCCATCAAAGCTAATCAACACATTTTTATCTGAGATATAATGGACACAGAACACCATCTGACATCAGAATTAAAGAAATAAATGTTTTGGGAAGATGAGACTGTAGACTCAGCATTCTGTCTACTCTGCATGGTCAAGTAACATTAATTTGTTTCAGGACGCTGAGGAAATTAAATCCTTAGCAACTTGTGGCTGATGTTATTTACTCTGAAACCCAGGAGTAATTTGATGCATCTTCTCGGCACTGTTCCTGAGCTTCCAAAAATTACTGTTTTGAATGTGCTTAATTCTGGAAATTTTCATTATACTAAACACGGGCCAGAAAGAAGTAATAGGACTTTATGCGACTCTGCTTCTGTGAGCAGGGGGGAGCTGAGTCCTTTGGCTTATTCTCCCTATCCATCACAGGCCCACAGCCAGGGTCTATAGCAAGCCAGATGCATGAGTTGGGAATGACAAGGGCTCAGAGTCCAGCTGCTCTCTGGGGCAAAGTCTGTCTCCAAATCCCTATTTTTTAAGGCTGAAGATTCTGAAATCTGAAAGGTTTGTTCAACCTACATTATATTCTAATGTGTATATTTGATTAATATATTTTACTTCACTTACATAAAAGACAGCAAATGCCCTGATTACCAGAACTTAAATTGTTATTATAATAATTGCTATGCTTCTGGCTGACTTTGGCACATCTCCTAGCTGGGCTCCTAGCTTGGGCTGCTCCATGCTCTGTGGTTGGAAGGAACTCTGGCTGGCTATGTTTGCTCCTTCCTAGCTAGGGAGCCCTGGGTGGTGCTGCCTGATTACTGCCCACAGTTTAGCTACAGCATTCCACTTTTGCTTTAGTCATAGCTCCAGATGTATGGGCAAGTAGGGGGACTATGTGCCAGGCTTTATTCTTCAACATTTGAGCCCTCCTGGTTGGGGCTTTTTAGTCCTAGAGATCTCTCTAGAGTAGTTCTATCTCTAGAGATAAAATCTAGAGCGTCTTCTTTGCATTCCAAATCAGGAAATTGCTACACTTTGTTGAGACCAGTTCAGGAAGCAGCTAAAATCAAGAGGTTGAGCAGATTTGTAAATCTTTGGGGCAAATTGGAGTAAGTTAGGCTTTGTCTGTACTTTGGAGTCTGCTGCTGGTACAACTGCACCAGTGCAAACAAGGAAAGCTACGTTTGCTTGGAACACTGTATACTCAGTTGGGGCAAATCACGATATTTGTTTTCACTGGTGCAGCAATATTGGTTGTTGGCCACTGTTAACTGAACTGTGGCTAACTCCAAATTGTAGACAAGTCCTTACTTCAGATTAAGTATACAGTAATGTACACAAGTTCCCAGTGGTAGTAATAACAAACACCAAATACCTGGTTTCCTTCATCAGCACCCCCACTATAAAAATTGTTCCAGCACTTCTCTAAGTTCCCCACATTGAACTTTATGTGGAGACCATAGCAGTACATCTTGTGCAGGATACATCTTGTGCAAGCTGAGGAGTGGCAAGGAGCTAGGTAGGGGAAAGGAGCAGGTGGCAGTGCATAAGCATTAGGTCCCTGAATGCCCTTGCCTCCAGTGGATTCCCTGAGATCAACAAAGTCAGTCTGGACTACAGCTGCAACTTTAGCTTTTGCTATTTGCTTTCACTGCAGTAGTATGTTGCTTATTGTGTATGTGTTTGGCATGTGGGCTGATAGCAGGGAGGGTGTATGTATATAACATAATAATTATAAATTGAGGCTCTAGGCCAGTGGTTCTCAAACTAGGGCCGCTGCTTGTTCAGGGAAAGCCCCTGGCGGGCTGGTCCAGTTTGCTTACCTGCCGCGTCTGCAGGTTCGGCAGATCACAGCTCCCAGTGGCCACTGTTCACCACTCCAAGCCAATGGGGATGGTGGGAAGCGGCAGCCAGTATGTCCCTCTGCCCGTGCCGCTTCCTGCAGACCCCATTGACCTGGAGCAGCAAACCACAGCCAGTGGGAGCTGCAATCGGCAGAACCTGCAGACGGGGCAGGTAAACAAACAGGCCTGGTCCACCGGGGGCTTTCCCTGCACAAGTGGCGGTCCTAGTTTGAGAACCACTGCTCTAGGCCATATCTGGATTACACAACACAACCGATCTGTCATAACAACATGTTGTGCTATCTAATGCTGCATCTGCAAATCTTTTAGTTTCCTCTAAAATGCTCCAGATTTTTAGCTTCCATCCTTTATTCTCTTTTGGCACAAAATACACCATCATTTTCACATTGTTCTGGTCTGCTCTCATGATTTTATCCATATGAACCGAAGCGAATAAAAGTTGGCAACTACACCTATTATATTACAGAGCACACTTTAATCAGCACCCTAATAAACAGCATGCCCAGTTAATGGGGACAATTGCCAGGGAGTGAGCGGATTTAGCTCACTGCACTTCAGTGACTGTAAATGATGGATAAGCAGCATGCTTGCTGTTGTCTGCAAACTTATTTGTAGTAGTTAGCAGGTGTGAAGTGGTGTTTGCTGGCATATGGTTCCCCCACTCCCAACTCCCTGCACTGTTCAGTTTATGTAAATTCTCTGCTCTGATGTATCTTTTAAAGGTAACTTTTTCTTACTGAAGCTGTTTAAAAATGGTTTAATGGTTTGTCTTTTATTCTTTTCAAAGCAACTGGTGAAAAAGAAGTGGCTTCCACTGTAACACATTCCTATGACAGGTTTCAGAGTGGTAGGCATGTTAGTCCATATCAGCAAAAAGAATGAGTACTTGTGGCACAAGCTTTTGTGGTCTTGTCATAAACAGATAGCTAAGGGTTAATGTTTCTTTTACCTGTAAAGTGTTAACAAAGGGAACCAAACACCTGACCAGAGGACCAATCAGGAAACCGGATTTTTCAAAGCTCAGGGAGGGAAATTTTGGGTGTGTGTCTTTTGTCTGACTCTCTGTTCTGTTGCTCTCGGCTCTGAGAGCGAACTTTCTCTCTTCAAGCTTTTCTAATCTTCTGTTTCCAAGTGTAAGTACAAAAGGTAGAAGACAATAGGTTTTTATATTGTTTTTGTATTTACATGGTATAGTTTGCTGGAATGTTTAAATTGGATATCTTTTTGAATAATTCTGTTTATTCATTTTTCTTTTAAGAAATTGACCCTGTATATTGTCAACCTTGATACAGAGAACATTTATATGTCTTTTTCTTTCTTTTTTATATACAGCTTTCTTTTTAAAACCTGTTTGAGTTTTTCTCTGGTTAAAGCTAAGGAACGAAGGGAGGGGGAAATCTCTTTGTGTTATATTGACTAGGTTTGAATCTGCATAGCGTCTGGGGGAGAGGGAGAGACACTTAATCTCTCTGTGTTTGCATTTCAAGGACTTGAAACGGTATCTCCTAGGGCCAGCCAGGGAGGGAAAGCCAGGGAGAAAAAAAAGAGGAGATAAGGGGTGGGGGTTATTTCCCTTTCTTGTAGACTCAGGGCATCTGAGTCTTGGGGTCCCCCAGGGAAGGTTTGGGGAGACCAGAGTGAGACAGGTGCTGTAATTCCTGTCTGGTGGCAGCGCTATCAGATCCAAGCTGGTAATTAAGCTTGGAGGGTTTATGCTAGGCACCCACATTTTGGACGCTAAGGTTCAGAATTGGGATTTATGCCTATGATAGGTCTAAAACCCACTTCATCAGATGCATGCAGTGGTTTTAGCCAACAAAAGCTTATGCCCAAATAAATTTGTCAGGCTCTAAGGTGCCACAAGTATGCCTCGTTCTTTTTACATTCCTATGAGGCTTTGATAATCAAGATGATGGCTTAAGAACACAAGAACGGCCATACTGGGTCAGACCAAAGGTCCATCCAGCCCAGTATCCTGTCTACCGACAGTGACCAATGCTAGGTGTTCCAGAGGGAGTGAACCTAACAGGTGATGATCAAGTGATCTCTCTCCTGCCATCCATCTCCACCCTCTGACAAACAGAGGCTAGAGACACTATTCTTTACCTCTCCTGGCTAATAGTCATGAATGGACTTAACCTCCATGAATTTATCTAGCTCTCTTTTAAACCCTGTTATAGTCCTAGCCTTCACAACCTCCTCAGGCAAGGAGTTCCACAGGTTGACAGTGCTCTGTGTGAAGAAGAACTTCTTTTTATTTGTTTTAAACTTGCTGTCCATTAATTTCATTTGGTGGCCCCTTGTTTCTTATACAATATTATGGAATAAGTAAATAACTTTTCCTTATTCATTTCTCTTCCTCACCACTCATGATTTATAATAGCCTCTGTCATATCCCCCTTAGTCTCCTTTTTTCCAAGCTGAAAAGTCCTACCTCTTTAATCTCTCTTCATATGGGACCCATTCCAAACCCCTAATAATTTTGTTGCCCTTCTCTGAACCTTTTCTAATGCCAGTATATCTTTTTTGAGATGAGAAGACCACATCTGTATGCAGTATTCAAGATGTGGGCATACCATGGATTTATATAAAGACAATAAGATATTCTTAGTTTGCATGTTTCTCTTTCCACCAGTCTGTCAATTCAGAGGACTCTACCTTACTGTGGAACTGCTCCTGTATAAAGGGACACATACATGAACAATTCTGCTGCATTTTTCTAGAACTACCTTTGATATTATACATTGCATGTTGGTGTTCTTACTTTAGTGTTCCTATGATGAGAAAAATCTGTATTTAGAAGTAAAACCTAGCACCTGAAACTGATATACGTTACAATTGACTACAAACGCATGTGACATTTTTCTATAATTTGGACACCCTTTGCCAGAAAATTAAATAAAATTTAATACAGCAAACTTCTCTAATCCCCACATTCCTCCCAGATTGTTTCTACGGAGACTGTAAAGCATTAGTGAAAGCAAACAAAGTAAGTTACAAAAAAGGAGTGGGGGGAAAAACCTCTCAATAAGGCACCTTTAAAACGAGGGCCATCATGGTTCAGCAAAAGGTAGAAATGTTGGTATAATTAAAGGAGGACATCATTTGTAGGTCATTCAAAAAGAATTGTCCATGTTGCCATTTGGTTAGACTTGTTAGCAGGAGGAAAAGAGATCACTCTGTCCTACTGCAGATGGTTCCTTATTAGCTGTGGGTTCTGTAGAGACTCTGGTTCCTCTTTGAACATGGAGGATTTCTTTTATTACATATTCTGAACACTATCTTTTTTAAAAGATTTTTTTCTCTAATGTGTGCAAAATCTCCTTGCACCAATGCTTCTGTACTGAAATTACTGTGCCAAAGGAATGCAAATGTCTAGAGCAACAATGGTTCATTTTCCTTTAATGACTTTGTCGACAGGATGGAGACATTTTTGTGGTGTGATGAATTCACTCGGTCTCCTGTTGTGTTTTCCCCACATGCTTTGGAAACTCTCTCTTTCTCTAAGAAGTTATGTCAATCTACTCTGGCAAGAACTTCATTACTTTATATTCATTGTGCTTAAATGACACCCCAGTGGTACTGACCTTCTGGGATGACTGATGTAAATTATATGCTATGTAGGGAAAAATAAAATCTTTTTCTTACTTTTTATGTTCTGCAGACCAATAAAAGTGAAAACAAATGACAGAGAAAATCAGGCTTATTCAAAAGTAAAACGTTGTATGTGTTATGGTTTCAGCAGACTCCAGTTTGCGAAAGCAACGAGACATTTCATAATGACTTATGTATCTTAAAGGTGACTTGCCAAGGGAAACGATGTTTGTGCCCTTTTTTGGTTCTTTGTGATGCATAAAGAAAGCCTGGAATTATTTTAAGTCCCTATGAAGTTTAGTAAGAACTCAAGAGACTTGTCCAACAGCAAGCATAGTACTTTTAATTGGACAAGCACTCAAGTGACACTGAGACTGCTCAGGCTTCTGGAAACATGTAGTTGCCAATGGGCATGCTCATTCATTCCAATATATTTTGCTTGATTTATATATTAGAATTATCAGGAATATTAATCCTTGCCTTTCCTGTATATTTCCCACAGTACTCAACTGAGGACTATAGAACTGAAGTAAAAGCTTCTGGTGGAAGGCAAGGATTGGGGAAGACTGCTAAATCTTTTTCAACTTGACAGATTTTTTTTTCTTTTTCAGGAGAATACTTGACAAAAATGCCTGATTTGGCAGGGGCTGTTTAGGTATTTGTAAATCTATCGTGGGAGGGAACAGTCCCAGTCAGTATCTCAGCTTTTCTGCTGTAACTCTTTTGCTCTAAAAATGACCACCACCAGCAATGCTGGCCTTTTGCAACTGTGGTACTGTCAGTGCTTGGGCTGCTCTCAACTCTTCCTATACAATTGTAGGCATCAGCCGGAAGGAAGAGATGTTGAGATCACTCAGCTGGCTAGTGATCTCAACTGTGAGTGGTATCATCTTACAGTCTCCCCAAGACGTGTGAGAAGGAGGTAGAAATGGGACAGAAGGAGGGAAAGACATAGGAAGGAGGCAAACAGAAGGGGCTGATAGGGTATTGATAGGAGGGAGCAGGAAGAGAGGGTGCCTTTGGGGCATGCCATTGGTGGCAGAAGGGAACAGGATGGGGGGAACATGAGGGAGCTATGGAAAAAAGATGAAACGTTTCTTCAAGATTAATTTCTAAGTCAGGATTCAGGCGGCCCTTAAAGGATTAATTTGTTGAATGCTAGCCCCACCCCCTTCAAAGAAAATAATAACCTAAAATTTACTATAATGCACATACAGTTGTGCAGCCACCAGACTGGTTTATGAGGACAATTGTTCCTGGTAAAATTTTTACATGACTGCCAACTGTACAAGAGTTTTAGTTAAACAGGTGATGACAAAAGAAAAATTGTATCTATAGAGAGAGACTGTTTGATTAACAATCTTGTGAAGTCACAATCCCAAACAAGCCTTTAAAAAACATTTCATGACTTTTTTACACATCCTAAAAAAAAAATAATCACAAAACATAATGTACTTTCTTATTTTATATTTTCTGGTTATCTTTGTTCATTCTATTTTACAGACTCTGCATAGGATTGTGGAGTGACAGCAATAACCCTGTGCATCTAGCCACTTAGCCTTGTCAGTAGCAGTGTCACAAATCACATATTATTTGGGATAGTAGGTAGGCAGCTTCCAAGTAACTCTGATTCTAGTAATCTGTTAACAAAATAAGCTTCCCTTTTAGGAACCTGTTCCCTGTGCTAGAAAGTTGTTGAGACACTGGAGGGAATTCACAGAAAAGCAACACAAATTATTTGGAGGTGCAGAGAAGAGGACAGATGAATGGAATTATGAGGAAAGGTTAAAGGAGCTAAATATGTATATCTTGCTAATTGACACCTGGGAGAGGCAATGGTCATGATGTAGTATGCAAGTATTTGAAACAGGCAGATGTCAAGGACAGAGTTTAGGGTTTAATAAGAGTGTATAATTAGGAGTCATGGGATTAAATTGGAGGGAAAATTTAGGCCAGGGGTAGACAACCTCTGGCATGCATGCCAAAGGTGGCATGCGAGCTGATTTTCAGTGGCACTCACACTGCCTGCATCCTGGACACCGGCCTGGGGGGGGGGGGGGGGCTCTGCATTTTAATTTAATTTTAAATGAAGCTTCTTAAACATTTTAAAAACTTTATTTATTTTACATACAATAGTTCAGCTATATATTATAGACTTTATATATTAGAGACCCTCTAAAAACTTTAAAATGTATTACTGACACGCGAAACCTTAAATCAGAGTGAATAAATGAAGACTTGGCACACCACTTCTGAAAGGTTGCAGATGCCTGATTTAGGACTTGGCTGCACGCAGAAGTTGTACCGCTTCAACTGTATTAGTTTAAAAAGTACAATTCCATAGTGTGGTTGTGTTTATACCAGTATAAGTGGGCTTATACCACTATAGCTTATTCCCACACAGGAAGGGGAATAAGGTATATCAGTATGCCATCTTTATGTCAGAATAAGTGTCCAAACTAGGAGTTTTATATTTTACTGGTGTATCATACCTCCAATCAAAATAGTTATACTGGTACAAAATCCACATATAAACCAGATCTTAGTTGAATATCCCCCAAAACCTTCCTGATGGCGACAGCTATTAAGCTGTGGAACAGTTTTCCTGTGAGACTCATCAGAAAATCTACTTTTTGGGACATTTAAACTTGCCCAGAAGCAAGGATCTTGCATCAAACCTCATAGGGTGAAGCATCACTTTGAGATGGAGCTATGTGTCTTTGCCAACCCTTTGCATACCCCTAGGTGCTTATCATTTTTACATTATTTTTTGTCTCATAGCCACTGGGACCCTTCCTTAAAGCCTGACATATACTAACTTCAGTAAAGCCTGGTTTCTCTAGGGTCTAAGCCCCAGATACACCATCTGTAATAAAACCTAGCTACTATAGGGTCTAGGTCTTAGATACATGACCTGCAGTAGTGCCTGGTTGCTATAGGGCAATGGGTTTTAACCTTTTTTTCATTTGCGAACTCCTAACAAATTTCCAGGGGAGGCACAGACCCCGCTGGAAATCTTAGACATAGCCTGCGGCCCTGCAGGGGTCCACCAATCACAAACTGAAAACCACTATTCTATGGTGACAACCTTTTAGAGCTCCCAGTTAGACACTCCCACCCAGGTCGAAAACCACTATGAGGGCTAAGCCTCAGACACGTGATCTGCAGCAGTGCCTGGCTTCTATAGGGCCTCTCCTGTCTACTGGGAGGGGGGCGGAGCGGGAGAAAACTTATTAGCATCTGAATTTATGGCAAGCGGCATAGCAGTGTTAGATCGGTGCCCCTTTTAATTTCTAATGTAAATACAACATATGGAACCTCCTAACCAGGTACCGAGAGGGGACCGTAGAGATGCCTGCAGCAGCACCTCCTGATGGCTCCAGGGTCTCTTCTGAAAGTCCGGGGGGCGGGGGGGATATCCGAGCACCTACACAGGGGTCTCCTACAAGCAGGGACCTCCCCTGAGGGATTCCCCAGCTCCCCTCTCCCCTACGAGCTGCTCCACCGCGCCACCCACTCGGCCGCGCAGGGGGAACCCCTCTGTGAGGGGATCGGCGGCAGCAGCAGCAGCCGCCGGGCTACGACTGGGTATGGCGCGGCCCTTCCCTGCTCTCCCTCCCTCCTCACTGAGGGCTCCAACCGCCGCCGGCCGCCCAGGGATGGAGGCGCGGGTGCGCCGCAGCCGATGTGTGGCGGAACTAGCCCCTCCCCCGGCGGGCGGCGCCATTTTCCCCCGGTCGGTTAGTCAGCTAGAGCCAAGCGGCTGTTGAGAGGCCTCAGTTCCTCTCGTCGTGTCTGGTGGTAAGGGAAGGAGGACGGCGCAGTTCCCTTCTCCCCCTGTCCAACCGCCCCCCTGTCTCTGGACATCAGCCCACTGGGGTTAATTGGCCACCACCACGCCACGCTGCGCCTTCCTTCCTTGCACACCTCTGCGTCCAGCCCCGTGTGTCTGAGCCTTTGAGTGAGTCATCAGCACGGGGAAGTGAACAGCGTGTTGCTATTGCCTGGCTAACTTAGCAGGGAGTTCATGGGGCCTTGGAGGTATTGACCCAAGGGATGCATTGTCTGGCTGCCTAGTAATCTTTTGGGGGGGGGGAGGGGGGAGAGAAGGGGAGGATTATGTGTGTTCCTGAGTCTTGCACCCTCTTGCAGGAATGTTTGCTAATGTGCCTTGGCCTCTGTTACCATGGTAATACGCCTCCCAGCGCCTGGGCTAGATTCTGCCCAGTGCTGTGCCACTTGCACCCCAGGTCTGGGGAAAACCTCTGCAGCTCCTTTCCTTGTAACGTTATCTGTTCCCTGGTACCAGACGCTAAAACCAAGCTCCCTCCTTCCCACCTCAGAATTGGCCACCTGTTGCAGGTGCCTGTGTGTTTGGGGTATCCAGTCTGATGCTTTGGGTCTGAATTTCAGAGGTGCTGAGAACCCACAACTCCACTTGACCTCAGTGGCAGCTGTAGATTCTTAACAAGTCTGAAATTCAGGTTCAAAGCACCCTAGTAACTGAGGCACCCAGAACAAGTGACCACTTTGGGGAGTATGGGTACAAATAACTCCTTAGCCTGGTGATCTGCATCCTGTTTCTCTCCTCTTATCAATTTCTCTTGGGTTTACACTATTGCTTACTAAATGTTTTACTATGTCCTATTTATATTCATGTTTGTAAACAACTTTTAAAATGTTTTTATAATTTATATAGAACAAGTTGCTGATGTCCAGTTACACCAAAAGTGTGCCAGGTACTGTTGAGTGTTGTTTTGTGATGGTGGTGTAGCTTTGCAGTTCTGAGAGTTTGGTGGTTTCTCTTGCCAGCATTTTTTTTGGTGGGGGCAGAGGGATTGATGGATTTTATTTAGATAGCAGTACAAGCATGTGTGCTGTTTTTATATGTGAAGGGCACATATATATGTTCCCAGGTTCTGAGCATTTAATACATTCTCAAGTCCAAGAGAGTACATTTTTTTTCTGTTGTAACTCTTATAAATGTGCAGTGGTTTTCATTATCATTTACTAAATATACACCTCTACCTCAATATAACGCTGTCCTCAGGAGCCAATAAATCTTACCACGTTATAGGTGAAACCACATTATACTGAACTTGCTTTGATCCACCAGAGTGTGCAGCGCCCCCCTCACGCCCCACCCCCGCGGAGCACTGCTTTACCGCGTTATATCCGAATGTGTTATATCGGGTTGCATTATATCGAGGTAGAGGTGTATTAAAATATGTTTTATATTTTGGTAAGCAACTTCAGCTATAGAAATTACACAAATAAATGACTGAAACACTTTGACCTGTGATTGAAAAGAACTGTATACATGCAAAGTATTTATTAGATATGCATTCCAGGAGAAAATGATCTTTGGGGCAATATACTTAGCTTCAGGGTATGTCTACACTTAAAATGCTACAGCAGGCAGCTGCAGTGCTTAAGTGTTGATGCCACCTGTGCCAACAGGAGCAGGTCTCCTATTGGCGTGGGCAGTCCAGCTCCCCGAGAGACGGTAGTTAGGTCCACAGAAGAATTCTTCTGTTGACATAGCGCTGTCTACAACGAGGTTAAGTCGGTATAGTTACCTCTCTTGGGGCTGTGGATTTTTCAGTTCCTTGAGCGATGTAGCTATATCAATGTAAATTCCCAGTGTAGACCAGGACGTCTTGAAGCAACATTAAGGATGTGTTGTGAAGTACTTCAGAAGATTTTTGTAGAACTGAGTTTACTTGAAGGATTATAATTTGAACCAAATGGAAATTAGAAACAAATTCTGTTGATGAGGTATTTAGAGAATGCCTTCCTTTTGAAATATTCAGCTAAACTCCTATGTTCTTCTGCCTGCTATGAGTCTTCTCCTTTTATGCTTTCTCCTCACAGAAGACATTTCTGGAAACTACACCTCTCTCCCTTCCCCTTCCTTTACTGTTTTAGGTTTATTATTCTTTACCACTGAAGCCAATGGAAATACTCCCATTGACTTCAATGGGCTTTGCTCAGACCTCATGCTTGTAGATTGGTAACCTGTCTCTTATGATGACTTTTCATCTTGTTTGTTGTTGCCGCATTAGTAGTGAGAGTGGTGTCATAAGTAGTTTTGCCAGCTCCTGAGATATTTGGTAGTTTTCTTAAAGCCCCAGCTCCTGGAGTCATGTGAATACATGAGAATCTTAGCTTTCATTTAAAAAAAAAAAAAAAAGTAATTTCAGGAGCTTGAACAGATGACCAGAGTATGCTCTAAAAGCTTGAAAACTAGAAGACAAATAAAAAAAATTTGACAGGTTCTTTTTATTTTGGGGGTCTGACTCATGTTTTTGGAACAATAGAGTTGACAATAACACCCAAGGTTTAATAGAATTCATCTAGCTCTTCATATACAGGCTTATTTGCTAAGCCAAACAGTGTCACAACCAACTACATTGCTGTTATGGACGTAATTTTGAATAACACAAAATGTGACTGTCTAAAACGTGATTAGTCGATTAGTAACTTGTCAGCATAAGCAAACTATAATAAACTACATGTGGTAGGAATTACATTTGCATAATCATTTTATGCAGTGTTGAGCACCTTTCTTGGTTAATACCATCCCTACAAGATACTGTTAAGAAATAAGGCATGCTAGATTCTGCATTTCTGGGTAATGATAGTGTGCCTCAAGGGATGTGGTAAGGCAGCAGGCCAAACCCAAGAAGTGTGATAATCCCACAGAAATTTGTGTGGACTGTTGCTATCATGAAGTGTACAAAGAAAATGGGGAAGCCAGCTAGCCATGTGATTTTTCTGTTCTAGGCATGATTTAGTTGGTTATGACAAGAGTTTCTCAACCAGCGGTCCGGAGGCCCCTGGGGGGCCACAAGCAGGTTTTAGGTGATCCTCCAAAATAAACCAGAAAGCAAGGCAGGCGTTAGACTTGCTGGGGACCAGGGCAGAAAGCTGAAGCCTGAGCCCGCCGTGCGGGGCTGAAGCTCAAGCAGCTTAGTTTCATGGGGTCCACTGTGGCTTGGGGCCCCAGGCAGTTGCCCTGCTTGTTACTCCCTAACACCAGCTCTATCTTCTAATCTACTGGATATGCAGAAAACCTGTTGTTGTGGCACAGGTGGGCCGCAGAATTTTTATAGCATGTTGGAGGTGCCTCAGAAAGAAAAAGATTGAGAAACCCTGGGTTATGAGATCCTCGGTAACTGGTCAGAAACCTGTCTCTCCAAAGTACTGAAACTTAAGTTGATGCCTTTGTGGGAAACTATATTTTGCTAGACCAATTTACATTTTGTATTTCATAAAAAGATCAGCAGCAATGCTAAAAATGATGATTAGTTTCCATGCTACTATTAAACATATAGAATAATTTTATTCATAAGTAATCTTCTAGTCCCCTCCCTTGCCAAGCACTTTCACATGCTTGGGGTACTCAAAAATACAATTAAAATGTTCTCAAAGCTAGCAAAATATTTGTAATCAAAACACCTTATAACTCTCAACAGAAAAATGAATAATGGGAGGTAAAAAAACAAGAGGTTAATCGGGAGGGGGAGGGTAAAAAGGTGGATATTTTCAAAAGCACCCAGTATTTGCTTAATGCTGCTTCTATGAAGTTGATAGTAAAACTCTCAATGACTTGAGTGGGAGCTGTTAGCCCAACTCAGAGAGCTCTTGAAAGTCTCACTCCAAATGTTTACAAGTGAACAAAAGGATGTTTGCTCCCATTGTCAGACACTGAAACAGATGTCAAAACAGAACAAATATGTGTTAGGATATGCTGCTGCAAAGACCTGGTGGCTCACAGGCTTCATGTGTTATGGTGGGATCCCTAAAAGGGGATTAAAACTAACTATACCAATAAAGTATGACTAAACTTAACTTTTTAATTACTCTTTATTATTATGGAATCATAGAAATGTAGGCCCAGAGGGGACCTTGAGAGGTCATCTAGTCCAGCCCCCTGCACTGAGGCAGCACCAAGTATACCTCCTAGAGCATCCCTAAGAGGTGTTTAAGCTGTTATTAATAACCTCCAAGGATGGGGATTCCATAGCCTCCCTTGGAAGCCTGTTCTACAACTTAGCTATTCTGATAGTTAGTTAGAAAGTTTTTCCTGATCTCTAACTGAAATCTTCCTTGCTGACGATTAAGGGACTTCTTGTCCCCGTCAGTGGACGTGGAGAGCAATTAATCACCATGCTCTTTTATGAGCCCTAAGTGTATTTGAAGACTTTTTTATAGGTTTTCCCCCTCAGTGTTTTCTCAAAATTAAACGTGTCCAGGTTTTTTAAACCTTTCCTCATAGATCAAGTTTTCAAAACTATTTATAACTTTTGTTGTTCTCCTCTGAACTATCTCCCATTTGTCCACTGCTTTCTTAAAGTGCAATGCCCCAAACTGGACACAGTACTCCAACTGAGGCCTTGCAATGCTGAGTAGAGGGCACCTACAACACCTCTGTTAATATATCCCAGAGTGATTCCTTCAGATTATGATCAACTGTAACCCCCAGATTCTTTTCAGCAGTATTACTGCCTAACCAGTTATTTTCCACTTTGTATAGTTGTGTATTTGATTTTATTTCCTTCCTAAGTGTAGAACTTTGTACTTGTCTTTACTGAATTTCATTTTGTTGATTTTAGACTAGTTCTACAATTTTGTCAAGGTCGTTTTGAATTCTTATCCTGTTGACCAAAGCGCTTGCAAACCCTCCCTGTTCGGCATCATTCACAAATTTTATAAGTTTACTCTCCATTTCATTTCCATGTCATTAATGAAAATATTAAATAGGGAAGGCCCTACTTAATTTGCAATATTGTGGAAATTGTGGTTCCCGCAATATTAGGCTTCCACTGCAGTTTTGATTTTAATTAGCTTACTTTGCACAGTCCCCAGTTTTACATACATTTTGTGGTTTGCAACACGCTTTTTTCCCCATTAGTACAGTATAACCCCATTTATCCAAGCTGATAGCAGCTTTCAGCCCTCTGCATTAATGATAGTAATATTGTTGCAGCAAAATGTCTGGTTATTTAATAAATAAAAAAAAAAAGCAGTCATAACATAATACTTGAGTGTTTATATTGTTCCAGCAAATTTTTCTTAAACAAATAGGTTGTCTTTGGTTTTTCCAAATTATGGCAATTAATAAAGGTCAGTGATGACATGGAAAATCATGGAAAAGTATTCTTTGCAGCTCGGCATCATTTATTTGACAATCATCCTGCAATTCAGGTAGGGCCTTATAAATAGTATCCGACCCTGCAGGACCCCTCTTGATATGTCGTCCTGATTTGATAGCAAACCATTAATAACTACTCTTTGAGTATCAGCTTCCAAACAATTGTGCATCCACCTTACAGTAACTTCATCTAGAATATGTTTCCTTAGTTTGCTTATGAGAATGTCAATTGGGACTGCATCAACAGCTTTTTTAAAATCAGGATATATCATATCTACAGCTTCCTCCCATCCACCAGACCAATACTCTTGTTAAAGAAGGAAATTAGCGTGGTTAAGCATGATTTGTTCTTGACAAATCCATGATGGCTATTACTTTTAACTTTATTATAATCTAGGTGCTTACACATTAATTGTTTAATAATTTGTTCTCGTATCTTTCCAGGTATTGAAGTTAGGCTGACTGGTCTATAATCTCCTGGATCCTCTTTGTTCCCTTTTAAAGATAGTTGGTATGTTTGCCCTTCTCCAGTCTTCCAGGAGTTCTTGAAGATAATCACCAATGGTTCCAAAATTGCTTCAATTAGTTCCTTAAATACCCTAGGGTGAAGTGCATCTCATACCTTCCTGAATTCATCTAACATAAATATTCCTTAACCCATTCTTATCTTAATTTGGCTTGCATTGCTTCCTCCTTGTTGTTAATATTAATTAACCAGAGACTGAACTAAAATGGGCGTTAAACACCTTAGCTTTCTTGATGGGATCTGTTCTTAGCTCTCCTTCTCCACTAAGCAGAGGACCCACACTTTCCTTCATCTTTCTCTTTCTCTTAATGGTTTTTATAGAATCTCTTGTTGCCTCTTATGTCCCTTGCTAGGGATGACTAATTTTGTGCCTTTGCCTTTCTCATTTTGTCCCTGCATGTTTGCTTTTAATTTGTACTCATCCTTGGCAATTTGTCCATGTTTCCACTTTTTGTAGGATTCCCTTTTGATTTTTAGGTCACTGAAGAGGTCCTGATTGAGCAATATGGGCTTCTTACTATTCTTCCTATTTTTCTTTTGCATTGGGATAGTTTGCTGTTGTGCTTTTAATATTGTCTCTTTGAGAAATAGCTCTCCTAAATTTCTTTTTCCATTAGATTTTGTTCCCATGAGATCTTATCTATTTGTAGTAAAGTAATGGTTGTGGAGTCTTTTGGAAGAAGTAGGCAAATGACATTATTTGCAGAGCAAAAGTGGGAGTTGATAGTCATGGTGGGACTAAATTATGAGGGGCCTTAGAAACAGAGACAAGCTTGTGTTTTATGTAATGGATAAATGGGAACCACAGGAGGTACACAAAGAAGAGAATGGTGTGGTCAGAGTGAGAGCCAAGAAGCTGGTCTTAGCAGCTTTGTTTGGAAAGGAGTTGAGAACAGCAAAGATGCTGCAGTTGAGGTCCAAAAAAGAGAAACTGACTCTTTTTAAAAAGCTTAGACCCATGGAAAGCTAAAGGTGTAAGGGTGAACAGTGAGGTTGCAGAATTTGCAGATAACGCAAAATTAGGTTAGTCAAAAGTAGAGAAGACTGAGGAATTCTAGAGGGATTTAACAGAGTTAAATGAATGAGGAGCCTGGTCACTGATTAAATTCATTGTTGACAAATGAAGGTAACAAATTAGTAAGAATAACAAGAAGTATGTATTTTCATTGCTGGACTCTAAATTAATTTAAAGTGCCAGCAAAAAGATCAAAGTGTAGTTTTGGACACTTAAGTAAAAACACCTGTGCAGTGCACGATGACAGTCAAAACAAATATTAGGATGCATGAAGAATGGCATAGAAATTAACACTAAAATATTATGCCATCATATAATTCTGTGGTATTTTCCCACCTGAATATTGTGTTCATTATAGTCACCTAATCTGAACAAAAAAAAAGCCGAAATAAAATGTCCAGAGAAGCAAACAAAACTTAGTTGTTAGCTTGGGCTTAAATCAAAACCAAGTATGTCAGTGCTTCCTAAACAGAGTATCTGTAAATTGGTGGTAGAAGAAATTGTATGTTTAGGTTTCCAAGACCATACTGCAAATAACAAAGAGTAAAACATAACAGACATTTTGGTAGACTTTTAAAATTATGTAAAATATTAAATACATGTGAACCTTGCCTAAATCCCCCCATAATATATTTCATGCTAGGGTGCTATGAAATGACGTTTATTCTCATACCATACAAAGGTAAAGTTTGGTGATGCCCTACAATCCAGTGGTGGTATTGGTTTGAGTACTAGACTGTGCTGTGAGCTAAAGTCCTGCTATGTAGGTCTAAGCAGAAAGAGTGCACTTTTACTAGTCAGAAAGGTAAAATACCACACCAGTTACACAAGTCTAGATTTGTTCAGTCTTTACCTGCCAGAGTCTTAGGTATGAGTGCCAGAAGATTTGGGGCCAATTTCTAACCTGAGACTGGCATTCACAGCCATCACTTACTTAACTAGAGACTACCTGTGGTTATCTGAGTGGAAAAAATGGCTCTGAGGTTGTGTATGTACATCCATAAAGTAATTGTTAAGATAGACTTATAAGGACACTAGGATAATCAAAAAAAAGCAGAGAATCCTGTGGCACCTTATAGACTAACAGACGTTTTGGAGCGTGAGCTTTCGTGGGTGAATACCCACTTCGTCAGACGCAGGTAGTGGAAATTTCCAGGGGCAGGTATATATATGCTAGCAAGCAAGCTAGAGATAACGAGGTTAGTTCAGTCAGGGAGGGTGAGGCCCTGTTCTAGCAGTAGAGGTGTGAAAACCAAGGGAGGAGAAACTGGTTCTGTAATTGGCAAGCCATTCACAGTCTTTGTTGAGTCCAGAGCTGATAGTGTCAAATTTGCAAATGAACGGAAGCTCAGCAGTTTCTCTTTGAAGTCTGGTCCTGAAGTTTTTTTGCTGCAGGATAGCCACCTTAAGGTCTGCTATAGTGTGGCCAGGGAGGTTGAAGTGCTCTCCTACAGATTTTTGTATATTGCCATTCCTGATATCTGATTTGTGTCCATTTATCCTTTTCCATAGTGAATGTCCAGTTTGGCCGATGTACATAGCAGAGGGGCATTGCTGGCATATGATGGCGTATATTACATTGGTGGACGTGCAGGTGAATGAACCAGTGATGGTATGGCTGATCTGGTTAGGTCCTATGATGGTGTCACTGGTGTAGATATGTGGGCAGAGTTGGCATCAAAGCTTTGAAAAACTTTGACAGAATCTGTGTTCTGCAGATACTGAGTATTTTTAATTCAGAGAAGTTGGTTAGTTGTTTTACTTTTTCTGTGCCACAACCCTCCTGCACAACCATTACAAGGATTTTTTTTTTCATCAATTTTATTTTTATATTCACCAATCCAAAACCGAGGCTTTACACCTCTGTTAGATGCAGCAAATTACTTTACAGGAATTTTGCAGTTTTGTGACGTGGGTTCTTTACCAAATGTTTAGCCTTTACTGGGAAGCATGGCAGCTTGGTGTGGCAAGTTTGTCTACAAAAAGCACAGTACATTCTGTGAAGAGAGATGAGCAAGAGTCTGAGATTAGCTTCTGCCTCCTCTGAGCGAGAGTACCTCCAGGGAGAAAGAGACCTCCGACTATAGAGTTTCCAGTTGAATTCGAAGTAAGAAATGCCTGTGACTTTCAGTGCCTCACTACAGAATCCTGCATCCATAGCGTGATTTTTCAGCTGGAGGTCTCTGTATCTGGTAAATCAATCCAGTTAATTATCAGTCTGTCTTTCAGTGGCTGGGCCCACAATATTTCCAAAATTTCTGCCAAAGATAGTTTAAAGAACTCTCATTACATTTATGTTTGGACAAATTGTAGCTATCAAAAAGGAATATGAGAGGAAGGCTATAGATGTTGCATTTTGAGTAAAAATTTGGACACCTAGACTTGGTCTACACTAGAAAAGTAGGTCGACTGTCACTTGAGTGTGAAAAATCCACTCTCCTGAGTGGCATAGGTAAGCCAACTTAACTCCTGTTGTGGGCAGTGCTAGGTTGAAAGAATAATTCTTTTGTTGCTCTAACTACCACCTCTCGGGGAGGTGGATTACTGATAGCAACCCCTCCCGTCAGTGTAGGTAGTGTCTACGCTGAAGTGCAATAGGGGCACAGATGTAGCATTTCAAGTGTTGACAAGTCCCTAGTATTATATGGTTTCTAACAGGATCAGCGGTTTACTGTATAAGCTTGGTCAATTCAAGCAGAATTATTTTTGTCTAGTGCAACTGGTCAAAACTTAAGAAGGAAATCTTTGCTTATTTGTAGGTTTTAGATATGCTTTTTTAAGGAAAACAAATTAATATGTGCAAAGAGGCATTCCTGTCAGCTACAGATGTGAACCTTTGAGACTGCTTGTCTCTTCTGAGATGGAGAGGAGTTGTGAAAAAAAGCTAGTGGGCTTCATTTTATTCTTGCATGCACATGCATTGCTCCCATTGAAGTTTATGAGAACCACATCTGAGGACAGAATTTTGTCCAGTGTCTATACATAGTTGATGGTGTAGAGTTGAAAAAAGTTTTGTTATGCTCTCCTGGTTTTTAGACAGGAATTCTAGATTCAATGTGCATTATTGAGAACAGATGATGGGGTTGTCATGGTTTATCTCATAAGTGGAAAGAAGGAAGATAACTGTTATAGAATCGATGTTCCTCATGTCTAGCTAGTGAACAGGAGCAGCAAACAGGAGTTTTGCGAGGGAGTTCTCCAGGTGAAGGAGGACTGACAGTTACCCTTGGGGTGAGTTTGTTGTTTGTGTGTCTTGTGCGCTTGCTTGCTTGCAGTGTGCCTGATTAATTGAAGTTTATAGTGTGGTCTGTTTGGGGGGGGCCATGTGCTGAACCCAGCGGTTTGCTAGACAAAGCTGAGAGCTTCATAACAAAGCTCTCTAGCCTGCCATCCTTTGATCCCTGATTCCTTTAGGATCCCTTGACAAGGGGGGTTAGGGCTAACTCATGGAGAACAGGGCTTAAAAAGCCAGTTTGTAAGAGACTAAAGGAGCTAGCAAACAGGAGTTTTGCGAGGAAGTTGAGAGGGAGCATGAGAGCCAGATACACCTAATAAACATTCTCTAAAATTAAGCCAATAATCCTGCCCACCTGCTGATTCCCCCCCCCCGCCCCCCAAGTTCCTTCCCGATAAAGAACAAACAACCAAAAAGCCCCCAGCAAGAGTAAAAAAAATAATGCAGTCAGAAGTCCAGCAGCAGAGTGAGGGCTATCCATTTTATTGCAGGAATGCAGCATGTACGATTACCTGCCTTGTGGGCAGGTGGCATTTGTGTGCATTCAGTGAAAGCAGTTCTTGGCCCTCAGAGACAGAGTAGGGTGTCTGAACTGGAAAAGCTAAGGGAGACCAGTACATAGATAAGGCTTTTGGGGATATAATGGAGTATTCCCACTCCTGTTCTGTGTTGAGCCCTTCTTCCCATCTGACAGCCTCTGTGTTGAAGAAGATGAATATCTTGGAGAAGGAGAGCATCAAGCGGAAGTAGAAGAAAACAATCCCATGGTTGAGATCCTCTTTCCAAAAGATGTTATGTTATTCTCTTACGCTGAGGATACCTCTCTGAGGTGAGGGACCCCTATTATTAGGAAGACAGGTAATAGTAATGGAGGATATGATTATTAGAAAAATATGTAGTTGAGTTTGTGATGGCCCAGAGAACTGCTTGGTGAATTGCCTGCCGGGTGTGAAGTTTGTAGATCATTTAGACAGACTTACGTGCAGTGCTGGGGAGGAGCTGGTGATCATGGTACACGTAGGTGCCAGTGATATAGGGAAAGGTAGGAGAGAAGTGTTGAAGGCCAAATTTAGGCTGGTAGGTAAAAAATTGAAGTTCAGGATCTCCATGGTAGCATTCTCTGAAATGTTCCCTGTTACGCTTGCAGGGCCAGTTAGACAGGTAGAACTGCAGAGTCTCAATAAGTGGATGAGACTGTGATATTCATAGCAGGGATTTAGGTTTATTAGGAACTGGGGAACCTTTTGGGAAATGAGAAGCCTGTACAGGAAGGATGGGCTCCATCTAAATCAAAAAGGAACCAAATTGCTGGCTTGTAAAATTATAAAGGTAGTAGAAGAGGCGTTCTTAGACTAAGGGCTGGGGAAAAGCCAACAGGTACAGAGGAGTATGTGTTTTAGACAGACATCCTTTAAGGGATGATTTATTAAAGGGATAATTGTAGTAAAGAGGAGAGGACAGAAGTTAATGAAGTACAGGTTGGAACTGAAAAGAAACTGTCAAACAAAAGCATCCCATTCAGTTACATAACATGAAGGCCAACAACTAAATATTGACAAATTTTATAAGTGCTTATATACAAATGCAAGAAGTCTAAATATTAATATGGGTGAACTTGAGTGACTGGTATATAATGAGGATATTGATGTAATAGACAACACAAACTTGATGGAATGATGATAATGAGACACAGTAAATTCAGTATTGATAAATGCAAAATAATGCATATTGGAAAACATAATTTCAACTGTACATACAAAATGATGGGGTCTATGTTAGCTGTTACGACTCACGAAAGAGAACTTGGAGTCATTGTGGATAGTTCTCTGAACACATCTGCTCAGTGTGCAGCAAAAATCAAAAAAGCTAACAATGTTAGAAACCATTAGGAAAGAGAGAGATAATACAGAAAATATCAAATGTCACTATATAAATCCTTAGTATGTCCACACCTTGAATACTGTTTGCAGTTCTGGTCACCCCGTATCAAAAAAGATACTAAAATTGGAAAAAGTACAGAGAAGAGCAACAAAAATGATTAGGGTATAGAACAGATTTCATATGAGTAGAGATTAAAAGGCTGGGACTGTTCATCTTAGAAAATGGGCAACTAAGGGGGGATATGATAGAGGTCTATAAAATGAAGAATGGCATGGAGAAAGTGAATAAGGAAATGTTTTTTGCTCCTTCACATAACACAAAACCCAGGGGTCACTAAATGAAATTAATAGGCAGCAGGTTTAAAACAAATAAAAGGAAGTACTTCTTCACACAACACACAGTCAACCTGTGGAACTCATTGTCGGGGGTGCTGTAAAGGTCAGGAGTTTAACTGGGTTGAAAAAAATAATACCTTCATGGAGGGTAGGTCCATTAATGGCTACGAGCCAAAATGGTCTGGGATGCAACCTCATGCTCTAGTTGTCCCTAAACCTCTGACTGCCAGTGGCTGGGGATGGATCACTCAACAAATTGCCCTGTTCTGTTCATTCCCTCTGAAGCACCTGATACCGACCACGGTTGGAAGACAGGGTAGATAGACCATTGGTCTGAACCAACATGGCTGCTGTTATGTCACAAAGCTGAGTCGAATTTGGGCTATTCATACATGTCCTATCCCAAGACAAAATGTCATGGTTGAAGACTAGGACATTAATAGATCCAGGGTTGTGGGTGTGGAGTTGGATGGTGGTGGTACACTGCTAATAAATTTTTCCACTTTAAAGAAAATGGTAAATTAAGAATTTAATGCATCAGAGGAAGCAGCAATAACAGCAGACATAATAGTTTGCTAGCAAGAATTTTAACACCTGCATTTGCATTTAACTTGATGTTGTTTCATAGATTTTTTCCAAAAAGCAGAAGCCCAGATTTCTTTGATGCCATCTCCTGATTTGAACAACATGATTGTATGAAGATCTGATGCAGCCTGCTTCTAATCCCAAATCCTCTCTGTCAAGGTCTAGTGCATCTTGAGCACTGATCTTCTTGCATTATCTCCCTGGCTCATAGCATTCTAGAGAAGTTAGGAGTATTGCTATATCTCTCACATCCTACATGCTATTACATTTTTCGTGTAGTACAGAAATAGTTCATTTATCTTCATGTGTGTGACTGGGGCAATTTACACCTAAATACTGGTGATTGAGTGTTGCATAGTTTGACCTTCTACACTATAAATGTGTCAAAACTTGTAATTTTATAATTTGGGTAATACTTTCATTGTGAATAGCTAGGCCAGTTCACTTTAGATAGCCTGTTAGTTCAAATCTGCTAGAGGAATTGCAGGAGAATAACCGTAAAGGCTTAATTGTCAGTATCTAGACTTTCAGGTCTCAGACTCATTTCCTGGAAGAAATAGAGCAATGGTTTTCAACCTGTGGCTCGCAGGCTGGATGTGGCCCAGTCAGCACACTGCTGCAGCCCTTGTGACATCCTCAGGGCAATAGAGGTAGTATATATATATTGTGTGGATGTGGCCCATATAACACATAAAATGCTTTATGCGGCCCACGTGTTAAATAGGTTGAGAACCACTGAAATAGAGGGTCAGTGTAACACTGTGCATAATCCAGTATACAATGCTTTTCATTGTTCATTCTCCTTAATACTTCTTTAGAAGCTAGATAGATTAGTTTCAGACATGTACTTTCTCGTGTGTTTATTTTTATTTTGCTTGTTTTATTGTTTGTGTTTTCATAGCACCCTAAAGCCCTAGTCACATGCCAGCATACCATTGTGAAGATGACTTAACATTTCTGTTGCATGATAAGATAAAACCGAAGACCTGAATACACATAGTTAATTAAAATCCTTATGTCCTAAACGTCAAAGGAGCAGGGACTGTTTCTTGTACTACATCTTGCACAGTACTGAGCATTTGCACAAATACAGTACTTGATACTGACTTTTCTGATTTTGGCTTAAGTATAAGTTGCAGTTAAGACTAGAATATTTAAAACAAAAATGCTAATTTTAATACAGTATTTGCTCAACGCATCTTAGCATTCAGTGGTTTCCTTCCTTCCTGTTTTGTATGAGTTTTATGTAAGTAAAAATGTATCCCATTTTGCATTATTTCATATCATATGCAAAATGTAGTTATGGAAGAAGTGAAATGAGGGCCTGATGCTGTACAAAAATTAGATGCAAGTCTGCAGAAAGAATTTATTGTAGCAGTAATTTATTTT
Source organism: Chelonoidis abingdonii (assembly GCF_003597395.2). Classification (NCBI taxonomy): domain Eukaryota; kingdom Metazoa; phylum Chordata; order Testudines; family Testudinidae; genus Chelonoidis; species Chelonoidis abingdonii. The sequence continues at coordinate 15,140,514 of NC_133771.1, read as the reverse complement.
TGCACCTAGAGTAAGAAAAGTACCATATATACCTTCCTTATTTCCTGCTGAATGGAAACGTAATTAACTTCTAACTTTCTTGGAACCTTGTAAAGTTTTATGTGATTTTCCTGTTTACATTTATTAGAAGTACATAACATGGTTCTCCTATTGCTTATATGATTTATAGTAAATCATAATTAATGACACTGGAGTTCAGAGGGGTTTTGTAGGTGTAAGTCTAGTGTAAATGGGAGAAGAGTCAGGCCCCTAGGACAGAACAACCCAGTTGAAGTCATCTCTGTGTTAGAAAATACAACTGAATCTTCTGCTTAGTTCAGTGGAAGATTTTTTTTTTTTTAAACCCTTCATTGTGTGTTGTGTGTGTTTTGTTTATTTTTATATATAAACCTTTTTCTGATTCAGGTTCCTCCCATTGTGAAGAGACTTCTTAGGCCAGGTCTACACTGCGACTTTAAATCGGTTTAATGGCCGATATACCGATTTAACGCTGTATCCGTTCACACGACGTCGTCATTAATATCGAGTTAAACGGCTCATGTTAAATCGAATTTTCGAAGCTCCTCCCCAAACGAGAGGAGTTGCGCTTAAATTTCGATAGTGATAACTCGGATTAGGGTTCGTGTGGGCGGAAATCGACGTTATTGGCCTCCGGCGCATCCAGGTGCAGCCTGACCGCTCTGGACAGCAATTTGAACTCGGATGCAGGCAGGCAGGTAAACAGGAAAAGCCCGCGAACTTTTGAATTACTTCCTGCTGCCACGTGGAGCTCCTGATCAGCACGGCTGGCGATGCAGATCTGAAATCGAAAAAGAGCTCCAGATAAAGGACCATACCGGAGATACTAGGTCTGATCGCTTGTATGGGAGACAAATCTGTTGACTCCATCCGTTACAGAACACGAAATGCAAGCGTTGAATAAAAAACTCCAGGATACACAGCGCTGCGTGACAAGCGTAACGGAAGCCAGAGACTCAATGACGCTCATGAAGGGAGGAGGGTACTGAGGACTCTCAGCTATCCCACAGTCCACCCAGTCTCTGAATTATTTGCATTTTCGCTGAGCTCCCAATGTCTGTAGGTTCAAACAGTGTCTGGCGTTGTTCGAGGAACAGCTCCTCATTATATCTTCCCACCCCCCCTGAAAAAAAAAGGGAAAGATTGCTTGCTATGTGCGTTTGCTCAATGCACTCCTCGAAAAAAGGCACCAAAGGGTTGTTGCTGTCTTCACAAAGGGAGGGGTGAGGCTGTACCCAGCACACCCGAGCATGTTTTCTGCCCCATCAGGCACTGTGCTCTCAACACGGAAGTGGGAACTATGGGATAGCTGAGGAACAGCTACCCACGGTGCACTGCTCCTGAAATCGATGGTAGCTTTGGACCATGGACGCAAACAATCGATTTCGGGATCCCACTGTGGACGTGCTAAACCGATTTTATTAGATCTGTTTTGTAATATCGGTTTAAGCTAATTCGAAATAATCGTGCAGTGTAGACGTACCCTTAGATAAAGCTGAATAAATTCAGACCTCACTCTCTGTTTCTGTGGTTGCAGAGTGAGTTCTGGAGTAGATGAATGTTAAGTCTTCTCTGGTGGTGTTTAAGTCAGTAACTTTTAATTGAGTTAATGGAGGTTTTGAGTGCCTTTTGTTCTGTAACCTATCCTTTGTCTCTTAAACCCTCATGTGATGCTGCAAGAACAGTGGTTGATGGAGGCATTTGAATACCTCTCTGTAAAAGACAGGAAGATGTTCTCTGTGAGGACCCCATGACTTTGAAACATAGTCCCTTTCCACCCTTATCTGAAATAGCCCAAATTTGTTGAAATTCAGGGCAGCATGCATAGTTCATTTATTTATACAAGCTTATGGGAAGTGCAAAATGCCATCCCTTATGTGCCCTTACCAAAAGCTTGAGTAAATAGATGGACTGTGTGCTCTACCTTAAAGATTAGTCAATCACAGGTGTGTCATATCATGTGGGAACTACACAGGAAGGACACAGACTCAATGGACAGGTTATGGAACAGTAGGTTCCTAACATACGTTAGTGAGAATCGCTGGCCTGAACTCAACCAGAGGAGGCTTAGCATTTTTCTACTCAAGATTGTTTGGGGGTGTGAAGGAGTTACTTGTTTCTTATATGACTGTATATTTAATTTATCTCAGAGGTGTTGAGTGATCAGGATAGGTATTTTTGTGTGTGTTCATTGATAAAATTATTTATGTAAATTCTTTCCTTTTTAATTATAAAATTGCAAGATATTTTTGTAGAGGAAAATAATTTAAGAACATAATTTGTAAGTATGACGTAGATTTAGATTAGCACCTTATAATTACTAGTTTTAAATAGTTAATCAAATGTTATATTCTCCTTGCTAGAGTTCATGATTAAACTATGGCATGCTGAAATAATTTGTGACCGGATCTGAACATCTGAATTCACTTTGTGCAATATGGCAAACAGCTGTATTTCAATTCAAAGCTAAAACAACTGTAGTACATTGACCCATTGAAGATTACAGTAGGTTTTCAGTTCCATGTTAGCTGTATTTATTGGAGAAAATTGATTTGAGTGCTTCTGCTTTTGACTTTGTTTTTAATGTCCGGAAGAAAGGAAATAGAACATGCGGATGATGGGACTTTGATGTGTAAAGAAGTTAATTATCTAAACCATCAAACAAAATATGGGCTGGGGAAGTAATTATTTTAAAGGCTGTGACAGGGCATGATGAGCTGTTGGTTCATGATGTCAAGAAAATGCTGTACACCTGCTTGATTTGAAAGTTAAATCTTTTGGTTTTAGAAGGAAGACAATGGTTTAATGAATGTGTGGAGCTGGTCCTAGTCCCTGATCCTGCAAAGATTTATGCAGGTAGGTAGTCCCATTTGATTTAATGGGACTGCTTATGTGCAAGTGTTTGCAGGACTGAAGCCTTAGCAAGTAATTGTGTTGACATAAAACGTGGGCATAAATGACACCCTGAAAGTTACACTTCTGAGTGGAACTCTTTGCAGGATTGTGGCCTATGTGCACAATTATTTTTGGAAGAGTCCACTAAAGCAGGGAGGGATAGCTCAGTGGTTTGAACATTGGCCTGCTAAACCCAGGGTTGTGAGTTCAATCCTTGAGGGGGCCATTTAGGCAAAATCAGCAAAATCAGTACTTGGTCCTGCTAGTGAAGGCAGGGGGCTAGACTCAATGACCTTTTCAGGGTCCCTTCCAGTTCTGAGAGAGAGAGGTAAAGTCAGTAGGCTTACTTGTGTGCAAGGCAGTATTGCCATACTCAAATGTTCAAAAATCATTAGCTCAAAACTCATAAGATGTAACTTTTGAGTCTGTTTGCTTTTTAGTTTCTGAGGTTCAGTGAGTTTCACTTTCAAGCTTTTCTCTTCAGCTGAAAGGGCTAGAATTTTTTTTTCTTAAAGAAAAGATGAGATTATCACATAATCCCTTGTCTCCAGGGTGGGGAGCGTTAAGTAAAGCAGCAAATATCATGAGAGTTGGCAATGCTGGTAAGGGATACCTTTGTCTGTAACAATTATTAATGTGAACAAGGGATGCCTGTTTGGCCCTTACTCAGTGCGTGGGAGGGAAATAAGACTGCGTGCCATGCACTTAATTTTTTTTTTGACAAGCCCAAATATTGTTACAGTCCCAGTCCTGCAGACACGTGCATGTATAACTTTACTCATGCAAATGATTCAATGAAGTTAATGAGACTGTGCTTACAATTAAGCATGCATGTTTTCAGGATTGGGGCCTTATCAAAGTTAATGATTAATAAGATAATATTTTTCTTTTAAAATTTTTTAAGGGCAAAAAAATTCTAGCCAAAAACTAGTGTTAATGCTTTGCACAGCTTTGCTGAATTGTAGTTCTACTTCCCTATGACCTTTTGATTTAAGAATTTTGACATTACGATAAAAGTGTGTATACATACTTTGAGTTATTAAAAATTAGACATTAACTGTTATATAAATCATAAAATAAAGAGTAATAAGCAAAATGTGTACAACAAAAGCAAGAGTAAATAGACTCTTGATTTAAACTTCCAAGTCTGTGGGTCTTTGGTACATAATCCAGTGGCACCTCCAGTGTTTAGAAGCACTATGCTAGAAGTAACACATAATCTTTCTTTACACTTATAGAGAAGTTTATTGTACTTTTTTAAACTCACTAATTTCACTGTTTAGGTTTGAGACTAATGGTAACTGCTGACTAAGGCCTTGGTCCTGAGAACACTTAAAATTGTGTGTGTGCGCTTACTCGTATGACTAAAGTCAGACTTCAGTGTAACTAAATATGTGAGTAGAGTTACACATGTGCTTGTGTTTGTAGTGTAAGAAGCTAAATTACAACGTTCTGGAAAGTAAGTGGAAATCTCTTAAACTATATGTGAAAGCATTTAATATAAAACATTTTACTGTAGTGTTTTAGATACAGGTGTATATTACAAGTTTCTCTTTGATGCATCTCTGTGCTATGTATCCTTAACCTTTTAAAATTAACCATAATTATAACATTACCATGGAAAATATCTTACATATTCAAAAGACTTTTTACAGATACTGGACCATACATAAAGCTGAAAATAGTGCAAAGTGGGTAAATCCAATTTAAAGTTGAATATCTCACTGAGTTCATTCAGATTTCTTACTGGCTTATTTTTTAGGATTCAGTATTTGGTTTCAATACTGTAAGGACCTTAGTCACTCCAATGAGGATTAAGCTACAGCAGTGGTTCCCAGTCTTGTTCCGCCGCTTGTGCAGGGAAAGCCTCTGGCGGGCTGGGCCGGTTTGTTTACGTGATGTGTCCACAGGTTTGGCCAGTCGCAGCTCCCAGTAGCTGCGGTTTGCTGCTCCAGGCCAATGGGAGCTTCTAGAAGTGGCAGTCAGTACGTCCCTCAGCCCGCGCCACTTCTAGCAGCTCCCATTGGCCTGGAGCAGCAAACCGCAGCTACTGGGAGCTGCGATTGGCCAAACCTGTGGACACGTCAGGAAGTGGCGCGGGCTGAGGGACGTACTGTCTGCCACTTCTAGCAGCTCCCATTGGCCTGGAGCAGCAAACTGCAGCCGCTGGGAGCTGCGATTGGCCAAACCTGTGGACGCGGCAGGTATACAAACCGGCCCGGCCTGGCCTTCTAGGGGCTTTCCCTGGACAAGCAGCGGAACAAGTTTGGAAACCACTGAGATACAGTGAACTAAGGCCACTTTCCTTCTGAATGAAAGCTAGGTTTAATGCACTTTAACTCTGTTATGTACATTAGCTTCACAGCTATATTTAATTCATCTTCTCTCTCTATGTAGACAAACCCTATATGAATAAAGCCCCTATGGGATTTGGTTGCTGCATGAGCCGAAGGTTATGCGCCTCTGTTGGAAGGCTGGGCCTGTGAAAGCCACATATATGGCCCATAATAATGTGAGCTCTTGAATAGATACTGAGATAAGCTTGCATTGATGCTTTTTGAATGGCTCCCTGAGATTATTTTAAAAAAATAAGCCAGTGGAGAAGTGTGAACACAAATACGTACCCAACACACACTTTCAGTGATGGCTAGTTGCAGTGGTTGCAGACCATAATTTATATTTTATGGATAATACAGGTGACAACTCAAATAGGCTTCTGTTCTACATTGAAAAGGCTTTTATATGTATTGTATTTTCATTCAGGTCTTGCCTGAATTGCTTTTTTCCTTTTGAATCCGTAATGCAAAGCAAGCATACATAGCAGTAAGATGAAACTATTACAATTATTATTGATTCCTCTTATATATCTATTTACTAAAATGAACAATGTGGTTTTCTCAGTTGGTCGTGTAATAGAAGAGAAAATAATTTTCTTGCAGTGGTGAATGAAAGACATTAAATTCAACATGAAACATAGTATGGTAGGCTGGATATTTTTTAAATCACATATACTTTGTGAAGTGGTTTATAGTTGCTGCTATTTCCAAGATTCTCTGTTTATTAAATTAAATACGTTTGAAAACTCTGTTTCTTTTTGTTTACTCAGATGAGCAATATTGCAGCTAGCCCGATGTCAAATGTTGCCTCTTCAAGCAGCGGAAGAGGGACAGGGAAATCAACAAGCTTTACTCCTGAACTACAAAGTATGATGTAAGTAAGCTATCCAAATATCTTGGACTGTTTGTGTTTTCAATGTGTGTTTTTTGTCATTCTCTAAGAAAATAGGACAGAAGAAGAAGAACACACATGTATGATGGCTATTCCATTGTTTCTATTTTAAGACACTCTAGGTAAATAAAATATTACCCACTTTTGTTACTCTAAAAACAGATTGAAAAATCCTGCTAAATAATGGATATATTTTATGTATTTTATATGAAAATAAGTTGAGACCTACATTTCTTAATTCGTCACCAAATAAGATAATATTGACATAAAATTATTTTAAAAGTAACTTTTCATTATAGTTTTACCATAGCTTTTGATCTTAATACAGTAAGATATGTTAACTGGTGAGATGATGCTATTTATTATGGAATTAACATGTGTGGACCAGTTGGAACTGATTACATTTTAGTCTTGGTGATGAGCAAAATTGTTATAAAGAGAAATGATTTATTATTCTAAAATGCCACTGGAATCTTAGAAGCCTGCTTAATCAGAGTTGTAAGCTGTGATATTAGAAGGGTTTGTAGCTCAGAACTTCTAAAATCTTGCAAGACATTTAAATAGCCATTCACTCAATCTTTAAGACACTGCATAATCAAGAAGATTTCCTTACCTAAGGCTCTGTTCTACTTGATTAGTGGCCTATTACACTGGGCCAGGTTGCAAATCTTGATTTGGTAAAAGGCAACCTATCCATCAGAGAGCTTGATCTGCCAGCACTGCCATTTTTTCCCTTTTATATGGGTCCAGGACACATTGATCTGTAGAGAGGAGGAGAACTCAGGCTAATAAGCTCTTCTTTCCCTATGGATCATTATTCGTGATATACCAGGCAGTTTAAAGAAATTTCAGCCCAAGTCTGGAGTATATCTCCTTAAAATCTACAGATAGAGAACTGGGCTGGTAGCCCAATGCCAAATTATGTGCATTCTTTTATATATTCTTATGAATATATCTTATCCAGCGTGTGTACATGTGTAGAGTAGGCGATGGAAATTAGGGTGTACATGTGTGCATTGCTCAGTTCAGCTGTTCTTAAAGGGGAGCCGTATGAAATCTTGTTCGAGTATTTAGAAGGATTTTTTTCTCCCACTGATTTCTCTGCTAGATTTTTCAGTTCTTAGAAAGTTAGCACCGGAGTGTTAATAAGTAAACCTGTTACATTAAAAGAAAACATTAGCTGTTTTTGCCTATCTTCACTAGTTAAAATTGCTGAAATTAAAGTCTCAGCTCTGGAAAATAGTTTTAACACTTCAGGAGAAAATAAGATTAGGCAAAGTAGGTTGGATTTAACAGGGAATACATTTTGGACTATTGATTTTTATGTTGGCAGGATCCTTAAACTCTGAAGTACAGGGGACTTGAAAATTTCTTTTTACTATGTGGTTTCGTATACATCTACAGATTTTGTATGTCTGATTTCAGTCAAAAAGAATGATAGCTGAAAAGTCCACCTTCTATCAGTTCACAATGTCTCTCTAGGCTTATAAAGGTTTAGATCTTGGTAACTTAGACCTTCTGTATCTTGTCCTTCTCTACTATACAGTAGGTACTGAGGATCAGCTTCATAAAAAAACTGTTGAAACTCTAACTTTCATTATTTCTATAATGTCCTCTGTAGAATATGTTGTGTATCTCGAAGCCTCCAAAGCTGAATGTTGCTCCTCTGGGTAAACATTATACTTGGCTTCTTAATGTTACAGAAATTTATCAGATCTTAGTAGTAATGTACCACCTTAGAAGAAAACCACCAATCTCCTGCTTTTAGTTTTCACCTTTCACCTGTTTCATCTATTAACTGATGGGCTCTATTAGGCTTTAAAAACTTATTTTGGGACAAGTCTAACTCTAAAAGATAGCCTGACTGACCATTTAGCTGTGTTTACATTTTACTGGAGAAGAGTATGTTCCCAGATAAGGGCGTGACAGGACTCCCCAACAATACTGAGGTCTGGTCTACACTGGGGGTGGGGTCGATGTAAGATACGCAACTTCAGCTCCGAGAATAGCATAGCTGAAGTTGACGTATCTTATTTCAACTTACCTCCTGTCCTTACAACGCGGGATCGACGGCTGCAGCTCCCCTGTCGACTCCGCTATTGCTGCTTGCCCTGGTGGAGTTCCGGAGTCGACGGGAGCGCATTTGGGGATCGATATATCACATCTAGATGAGACGCAATATATCGATCCCTGATAAATCGATGGCTGCTCGCCGATCCGGCGGGTAGTCTGGATGTACCCTTAGTATTAAGCCATTCCCTTAAGTCTATTTTCTGTATTTGGCAATTTTGATGGGAGGAGTTACTCAGCTGTTCAGAACAGTGGTTTTCAATGAGATGTATATGTACCTCTGGGGGTACACAGAGGTTTTTCCGGGGGTACATCAACTCATCTAGATAGTTGCCTAGTTTTACAACAGGCTACATAAAAAGCACTACCGAAGTCAGTACAAACTAAAATTTCATACAGATAATGACTTGTTTATACTTCTCTATATATTATACACTGAAGTATAAGTACAATATTTATATTCCAATTGATTTATTTTATAATTATTTGGTAAAATGAAAAAGTAAGTAATTTTTCAGTAATAGTGTGCAGATTTTTGTCTGATTTTGTAAGCAAGTAGTTTTTAAGTGAGGTGTAACTTGGGCATATGCAAGAACAAACCAGATTCCTGAAAGGGTTAAGAGCCACTGCTTTAGAGTATATTTAGAAGTAACTGCCAAAAAGTGGAAGGTCTAATTCTGTTTTCAGTTAGATGCAATGAGGATGGAAGTATTAGAATCTTGTAGGTAGGTAGGTAGACTGTGATGTATTTCAGTATATAATTGAAATGAGATATTCTATTTTCCATGTGCTGCACCTTTTGAGCTAGAGGAATCCTGAGTGCCAGCTAGCTCAATTATGAGACATCTGGTGTTTTGTGCATCTCTAGTGATGTAGGATGTTGGTGACTCAGTGTATTCTCTCTTTCATGGAGATATATCTATATCTATATCTATATCTATATTAATAAAATGTTTTTCTTAAACCTAAAATAACTGTTATCTGCACTGAAAATGCATGTTTTCTCCCCACACAAAGAACAAACATAATTGATCATCTTTTGGGCTCCAGAATCAAGGGCATGCCATGAGTCTAAGGAGCCAAAGAATCTGTTCAGCTTCTTTAGGTCAGTGTCTGAGGAGCCTATATTTTATTTATTGGTCACTTCCTGATTAAATGCTTTTGAAATTCCCCTGCTTGCTAGCATACACACGATTTCATTCAGAATGTAGAAGTTATTGTTGGCCATACAAGTGGAAGAAACAGATGTTTTTCTTCTGTTTCAGAGCTTGTTCAGTTGCTACTTTAGAAATTATACCAACAAGTCGTCTGTGTTCTGAGATATTTTTCATAAACTGTTTCACTGACATGGTAGGAATCAAAGGAACCCTTCCAATATAATTTTTATTAAAATTAAATTTTATTGTTTTCATATTAAAATAATTTTTTTTGCTAAAGTTTTGCCAGAGATGGACCATGGACAGAAAAATTACAGCTATTTCTCTTGGCCTGTACATTATGATGAAGTTACCACTTTAAAAGAACCTTTCTCCCATTAAGGAATTGATAATGGAATCATATGGGCTTCTTGAGATCTTGGGAACTGTGGGAGATGGAAGGAATACAATGTGTAAAACAAGGAACCTTTTTAAAATGGCACTTTATTTTTTTTTTAAAATTCAAAAACAAAAACCTGCAACCGATAAGATAGCTGTAACAGTGTCCCAATGGGAAGTTACTGCATGGCAAACTGGTGCACTGTAGATTCACACCCTATCTTGCGAGTCAGTAATTTGATATATAGACAAGCCCAGAGTAACGTATATTAATTTGCAGGATCACCACCTTTGTTTGGCAATCCATAGGGATCACTGAGGAGTTAGTTAGTTCCCTTTCCAGCCAAAGAGGGAGAATCCCATCCCTTCCTAGAGTTTGACTTTAATTCTCAAAGAACACACACACAAAAATAGGGACATAGAAGTACTGCTTCTCTGGATATGAATTGTACCATAGAACACACGAGAGCTTAAACTGGTAAAATGTTTTTCAGTTTTTCTATTGCTGTTTAGTACAACTTACAATTTCTCCTCAGATAAGCAAATTTTTAATATCAATTGAAACTTAATTCTGTTCAGTATGTGAATTGTTATAGCTTTGTAAATGATTTTCAGGTATAGTTAGCGGTAACACTAAACTACACTGATATTTGGCTGTTGGAGGTATATGGATGTAAATAAAAGTAGTGCAGTGAGTAAAAAATATTGCACTGTAACTTGATACTGATATATGTAGCTTTTAATCTAAGGGGTTTGCAATTATTGGGTATTTGATCTTGTAAACATTTAAAATAACTTAATGCTATATAGATCTTGCTTGACCCAAATTTCCTTTATTTATATCTGGTATGTGACTTTAGAGTTTTTAGTACAGTAATAGGTGTTAAAAATAGTAGAAAGGTTTCAGCAGATCCAGTGATCTGTGCTTATGTTTGTCTTATATCATTTCATTTTAGTTGATCTAAATCCTGTTTCCAAACTAATTGTTAAAGCCCCAAGAACTGTTTAGCCCCAGAGAGAGACAGCCATTATGGATGTTTTCACCCAGCAGATAAAATTCCAATTCCACTTTTAATTGGCCTGTCATCTATGACATAAAATAAATTGCATGTAGTATGACTTTCTGGAACCTGTCAAAATATTTTAAAAGCTGAACACGTATAGGATATTAGAGTTTGTTTTTTTTTTTTTTTCAGTGAATGGTCTTGATTAATTAAATTTTGTTTGTAAGCAAGCCCAAATCTACCTAAAAGATTAATAATTTGCAACCATGCACCACTACTTGCATATTGATAGGAAATGGTAATATGGGTAGTGACTAGAGTTGGTTAGGGCACGTTTTGTTTTGATGAACATTTTTGACCCCCAAAAAATGTTTTTCTTTAATATTTTTCCCCAAAAGTGTGTTGTGTGTTTTTTTGTTACAAATGTGAAAATCAAATATGTTTGGCTGAAAACCATTTTTTTAATTTTTCAATTGCCAAAAACCACAACATCTTTGTTTTTTATAACAAAAACCCAAATATGTAGTTGAAAATGGACACTCCTCATGGAAAAGTCTCTTGAAAAGAAAAAGGTAGTTTTTCATTTTAAATGATTTTTTTTTTTTTGATCAACTCTGCTAGTGACATCTCTGCATGTGAGTTGACTTTGAAGACTAGCTGCTTCCAGTAGCTGTTGGGTAACACTGAACTTCTCTCAATATATGTTTTGGGTAAAACCTGTTTGATTTAAAGCTGTTTTTCTTGTTTTGTATTGTTTGACTCCTCATTGTCCTGCTGGGGAAGTTCTGAATGCAGTTTTGGATTAAACCACAACTCCTGCTCCTCATTGCTTGTGTAGTCATTTACCTGTATTTTGGAGGAACTACACGAGCAATTGATGCACTTCTGGCTTGCCTCAGGTTTCAGCTCCTATTCTGCAAAGAGCACCATGTGGAGGCAACCTGTATTAATGAAGAGCTGCTTTGAAGGCGGAGGGACTCTGAGCAGGTACAGAGATCCATCTGCATGGAGTCACTTGCAGGAACAAGGCCTTAAATATTACTTCTAATGCAGTATATTTCTGATGTTAAAAGATTATGTAGTAAGACTGCAAAGTGCACAATGAGATTAAAACTTTCCTAAAAGTATATAATATAAATTATTGAGGAAAAGGAGAAGACAACTTGCAAGAAACAGTTTTAAATACATCTAGATGGTTTCAGTGGCACAGCAGCATTCTAGCAACTTCAAAGAGCTACTGGGGCCCCTAGGAAGTTTACAGCATTTTTAACTGAATACTAGGAACTCAGCTGTAGATAACAATCCCTTGTAGATAAGGCGATGGCTTGGAGGATCTGATATGGCTTTTCTATTTATTTTTTTATGATTCCGTTAATCACAGTGAAAACGATTAAAAAGTTACCAGATTTTGACTTTTGCATGGAGGGTGAGCACTTAAAATATTTTCTCTGTTCATTAAGTACAATTTTAAAATATACATAAATTATGGTGGTAATTCTATCTTAGGTTTCTGGTGACATGAACATATAGCTTGGATTATACTCTTGTGGTCTATGATATCAGAAACTCTTTATGAAACTATTGCTTAAATATATGCAATTGGATGTATATTAGTCCTTACGTTCGCTATTTATAGTTTGTATGATGTATTGTCTCTAAATCAGTTCATTACAGGTTTCCTTATTTTCAACTGATTGATTTAAATTCAAGAAATAGAACAATCTGCAACTAATATAATCTGAGAATGGCTTCATACTCCTATTAATGGTAAACGTTGTTTCAAAATGGACTTGAATTAATGTAATCATATAAGAGAACATAACATTTTGATATTTTATCTACAATTTTCTTATTTATTTTACTTTCCATAGTTGCTGACAAAATAATATTCATTGACTTGATACTGAATTTAGCACTATTACCCCGTAGAAACTATTCCTCAAAGTGTGAAAGTGTAATATAAGAAATAATTCTTATTTTCAACTACTTCCATGTTTCTTTCCATAAAAGCCTATATTCATCTCTAACTTAGGCCTTGTAACTTGTGTTGACAAAACTCTGTAGTATAGACATCAATGTACAGCCGCCACTGTAATTAAACCACTGTTGCATGTCCACATTATGCTCTGTGTCAGTGGAGTGCATCCACAATAGCATCTCTTGCATTGACCCACAGAGCAGTGCACTGTGGGTATCAATCTCACCATGCAACTGGCCCCAGCATGCTTGGGGAAGCTTTTGCAATGCCTCATCGGGGCAGTTAGTGTGTCACATGATGAAGGTTTCTCAATCCCATCGTTCCATGGGCGGCATCCTAATAGATTGCAAGCCACTTTTCAACTGCCCTTATAACCTGCGGCCCACCCACCTCTGTTGGAAAGCATGGATCCTTCATTGCTGTTCAATATTGTGCCGTGCATTATGAACACAGGGCTATAAGGGTAGCCCAATGGGGGGCTATTTGGCTGGGGGATGCCTTGAAGGAGCATTTTAACACTGAGCTACAATAATGTGTGTTGGCATAGTTTGTTAACACCGTGCAATGAACATAGTAATGATTACTGTCTGTGCCCGAAAGGTAACACATTTTAAATCACTTTTTAAAGTAGCACTCAGTAATATGACCAAACTGATACTGCTGAATACTAACACAAGAAGCCCACAGAAGGGTGTGTGTGGTGGGGAGGAGTGTGACAAGGAGTGTGAGGGGGGAAGAAGGTGGGGGGGGAGAGTGAGTGTGTCAGCGCGCTGTCTCGTTAAGTTCAGACAGCAGCCGTAAGCAACCAATCCTGAGGCAGAAGCTGGTGTACAGATAGTTGGTGTCTTCATGTCCACCCCCATACCATCCCCGCTCAGCAGACACTGGTACACTGGCAGGGGGAGGGGGACACCTCAACATTAGCCCCCACCTCCCTCCCTGGCTCTGTAGAGCACATTGAGAGTTTCTACCCTCATTTCCCCCAGCAGCAGTCTGCCTGCTACTGTGGTCCTAGTGCCAGGGAGAGCAGGATTCTGCGTTAATGTTTTGATTCTGTGATTTCTTCAGAGTTCTCCCACAGCTTTCTCTCCCCACAGCCCAAGGAGATCCACCCTCTCCCCTGTAGTCCAGGCAAGAGTGCATTTGCTGCTGGGAGCTGGCATGCTCAGCTGGGCAGTAGCTATTTGAGCTCTCCACACTGAGCAATTTCAAAACTTCCTGGGGCTTTGAAAGGGGAGGGGCAAATGCCTGCATAGCTGGATGCAGGGCAGCAGAGATGAAAATGGAGAGCAGAGCGGTCATGGTGGGCATTGTGCGATACCTATTGGAGGCCAGTTACAATGACGTAACGAATGCTGTGTCTACACTGATGCTTTGTCAATGTAACTTGGCTGCAAAAAGCTCTGCCTCTTGTTGAGGTGGTTTTACTTTGTGGGCAAGACAGGAGAGTTTTGTTGGCAGGAGAAGCATTGTAGTGTGTGCATCTCCACTGTTTTGTTGACAAAAGCTGCCTTTTTCTGACAAAACTGTGTAGTGTAGATAAGCCGTTAGTTTAAGATTGCGCCAGTGGAATTTACTATTTAAATGTTCACATTTAGTCTACTTTTGAAGAACACATTGAAATCATTTGGTGGTTTAGCTTCTACTTGTTCCTCACTTCCAGAAAATTTTCTGGGGTAACTCTTAGTCTGAAATGGGATTAATTGTGAACCCATATTTCATTACAAGTGAGACTCATAGAACAGAAGCTGTGTTCTAAAGGTATCTATACAGGCTCCTATTTCTGAAGTATCTGAGAACTTCTCCAGTATTTAAAAGTAGAAATAACAGTTTTCTGTTTCCTTCAAAGCCTGTAGGAGAAATAGATTAGTTTATAGGGTGTCATGTCCATCTATCTCTCCCCTCCCCATTCTCACCTCTCAACACACTTTGTGGTGTATGAGAATTTATTTAGGAAAAAGTTAAAAAAAAAAGAAAAAAAAAAAAGAAATGAGTTTTGCTGAACAGTCACTGTTTCAATCTGTAGAATTCTTGGATTAATTGTGAATAAGGTAAAAAGTTATAATGAAACCACTGCCTACTAGGAATGATGGAGAATGTTGACTGATTGGAATGGACCACCAGTAGTCAGGATGTTCACATTTAGGGTATGGTAGAATAAAGATTTGACAAATAAGGAATGAAAAACTTAAGCCTGGAATTCCTAACCTTGGAGCAAAGTCCTATACCATGTTCTAAATATACACACAAGAAGAGAAAAAGTGTCTGTGTATCTATAATTATATGACTCTAAAACAGATTAAGAACCTGTGGTATTTTTAGTCTATATTTGTGTGTGCATGATAAACTACTATGGCAATGGGACTACAGAAATGTCTTAGGTTGACTGCTATATAAAATAGCATGGGTAAGCAAAACATGCAATAGTTAAGATTTACTTTAAATTTCCTGTCTAACCAACTCTTTCAGTTGTTTATAACTTTTTTCTCGCAAATGTCTTTGGGGCAGAAGTGATTTCTTAATGGTACTGGCTCAAAACTTTTTTTTCCAACTTTCATTTGAGCAGAATTGTTTCTACTGTTTTTGAGTTATCAGAGCATGAAAAAAGCTTTTTTCTTGCATGTTCTGCTTAGAAAAGTGTGCTGAAATAATTTAGAAGTAGTTAAAGGTAGAAACCTCAAACTTGTTTTGTAGATCTTCTTATGATATAAGGCGTTTGGATTGTGTGTGTATTTTGTGTTTGTTGTCTTCCTCTGAAGCATCAGAGGTGGAGGTGGGATACTGGACTGGCTGGACCAGTGCTTTGAGGTGGCATTGAGCTTTCTCTCTCTCAGGTGCTTGGCTGGCTTGTTCTTGCTCACATTCTCAGGGTCTAGCTGACTTGCCATATGTGGGGTCAGGAAGGAATTTCCCCCCAGGTCAGTTTAGCAGTGACCTTGGAGTTTTTTCATCTTCCTCTCCAGTGTCAGTGTGCAGGTCACTTGCTAGGATTATCTGGATATATCTCACTAAATCATTTCACAGCCATTGCAGGAGCCTTAGGCATTGTTGCACCTTGATCCCGCTTATTCTGTCCCTGTAGCACACAATACACTAGGGTCCTATAATACTTTAGGCCCAATTTCAGTTTTTGGGTTTAGTGTATGGGGGCAGGTTGGTGTTGGTGGAGGTCAGACTAGATGATCTATGGTCTCTTGTTGCCTTAAACTCTAAAACGCTGTGAAAAGTTGACCTAATGTAACAATAGGTTTAAAATTGATTTAGTTACACTGGGGCAACTTCTAATGTAACATTACTTAAAACCCATTTAAGGGCATGTTTATGAAGGATTTAAACTGGAATAAGTAGGTTGATCTTTAGGGAAGCTGCACTGATATAACTAATCTATGTCCTATATTATTCCTTAGATTTGAGTTAAATTTTGAGAAAATTTGGTGCTGTAAATTTTAAAGGTAAGCTGATCTGAAGTTGGGAGGTAGAGTTCTAAAGCTGGCTGACTGTACTAAGTAGCACTAGAGATTAACAGCACTCCTTGGTAATAAATAATTGATCATTACTGTTAATTAAATAGGAATTATCTTTAGAAAAACTCAATGTATACAAATATATTCTACTATAAATGAACATGAGTAATTCCATTTAAGGTAGCAAGCCTCAGTTAAGAAGGCTCAGAATAAAGGAGTGTGTTTATATGATATGGAAGCTATTCCACTTGATGCCATCTGAAAGCAGTCCTTAATCAAAGCCTCTATCACGGAGGCCTGCTACTTTACATTATATCACTCATATTAATTCATGATAGAACAGAACTGTGCAAATTCAGTTTTACAAGTTCTACAAGGCCCTGCAAATAGATATTCTCAGGCACAAAAGCTGTACAGCATAGAATTTTTTCCCTCTTTTTTCATCTTTCCCCCAACCTCTTTAATAGAAGTTAATAAATCCCGTGCAAAAAACTAGCAGCTATGCAGTAATAAAGCTGAGAAATCAACAACTTAAAGGCAGGAAATTTCCAAAATTAATTTCTAGAATATGTTGTACCCCTTCTCTTGGGAATGCAGAGAATGTCTCCTTGCACCAAAAGGGAAATACAGAGATAGTGAAGTCATGAGGCTTGTCTTTGTGTCATCACTAGCCACCAGGGTTAGTATGTGAATACACATCACACACTGAAAAGGTAGCACAGAGGTTATACTCCCTTGGATCTCCAGGAGTCCGTGTCTACCTGAGGCATAATGTGTCTGGGAGCTCTCACTGGACAAATTTGCCTCTATATTACTCCTGTCTCAGGGCAGTAGCTAAAAGGCACAAAAAAGTTCTAAGGTTGAGCTTTCAACTTTAATAATGCCAATATCTTGTTATTTGTTAGATAATGCAGTACAAACAGGATTTTTAAAAGTTTGTTCATAATGTATTGCATTGTTGAAAAGAAGAATGCAAACAATTTCTATTCCATTGTCCCAAATGATATTCTGCCAATTTATCTCAGTTTATGTTGATAAATAATATTCCTATGTTAAAGTGCATTTCTCAAGTTTGTAGAATAGCGGAAAAAGTTCTAAACATTAACTGGCTGCCATCTATTTTTAGTCCATTATAAAATTTTTGTGAGAAGAGGAAAAAAATGAGCCTACCCAAGTTTGCCTAGTTTTGTTCTGTCAAGGCTAATTGTTGTTTATGAGTGAGTGAACTTGATGCTTTCATGAGCTGTGCAGCAAGGAGATGGAAAAAAATCAGTAGTGTCCAAGTACAGCATAAGACAATGTTTTAACTGAACCAAATACAATTGTTCATTTTTAAAAAAGTAGGCAACTCCCTTGAGTTGATTGCATATAATGACCAAACGGGATAGAATTTGGATAGCTTAAAGCATGGCTTGAATTTAAGGAAGTACCCCCAAAGAAATGACTAATTGGAGCCTGCGAACTATGATAGTAGAGAAGTTCAACCTGGAGGCCTGGTCGAGCTGAATGTTTAGTAATTGTTCATTTGCTGAAGCAAATTAATTGATTGAAAAAAGCTATTTATAAATATATATATGATTTCTGACTTTTTAAACTTCTGCATCAATATACTGCAGGAAATGTGAACTAGAAACATCTCAAAGAATAATTCCCATATTGCAAATCTCCAGCGTTTTATATTGAATAAACTGCAAATAATCTCATGCCTTTTTGTGACTTTATCATGCAAGCAGCTATCATGCACAATCCAATTTTACTGTACCCAGTAGTGTTTGCAGGATAAAAACTTTGGCCAATAAGTAACTATTTACTGAATGTCTAGGCATATAGAACTGTTATGTTTTGAACTGTTTTACTTGAGAATAATAGAGATTGTATACTATAAATAAAATCATTATTTTTGATTTGTATTATTGTAAAAAGACTGGAGTTCCAGATGTAAGGTATTGCATTTTATTGTCATTACAAAACTATGAAGTAGGTGCTGTAAATCAAAAGTAATTAAAGAGCTGGACATGGCAGAGACTTAAATTTTAGAACCTGTATAGAATTAATATTTCTAAATTATTTGGAACTGTAGCCTGTTTTCAGATTTTAAAAAAAGTCCTCATGTAATATATTTACATAAGCAGAGATTGCTAGCCAAAGAAGTTGTTTGTTCTGTCAAAAAGTACACAGATGGGACTTCCAAAATAAGTTTCTTTGGTTTCAGTAGCTTTTGCTGGTTGAGTAATTCAAAAGAGGTAATAGAATCCTAAAAGGGGAAATATTATCAACTGTTAGAATGGTTTTGAATGCCAAAGTATGCAAAAAACATGGAAGTGAGTATTGTATTATCCAATCCATGACTCCAAATAAACTGAAGAAATATAAGTTGGGTTTCAAGGTAAATAAGAATGAAGGCTCATTGTCAACTAATAGCCTTTTTTTTTTTTTTTTTTTTTTTTTTTAAACTCTTGAATGGTATTAGGAAATTCCTGTTCTCTGTTAAATACTCTTTTTCGAGACTACCTGCTGCCTGCAGTGGCTTTTTAGTGGTTTAACTCTTGCAGTCTTTTAAAATTCGTATTTAGTGTATTCTGCTATTTTAAGAGTGTGGCGAAAAGTTTAAAGCGTTCTGCTCTCTCTCGGAGTGAATTTTTTTTGTCGTTTGCTGTTTAAGATGTCAAGTTTAGTTTTTTACTTTACATAATTTAGTTAGGTAAAATCTATTTTTCTTGTTAATATTTAGTTTGATTATGACATAACTGCCAGTAGAACAGAATCTGTTTGAAAACAGCGAGGTTCTGAGTGCCCATAACTCTCAATGGTTTAACTAGGAGTTGAGGGCACTCATCTCTTTTCAGGGAATACTCAGCATCTTGAAGGACTGAGTCCTAAATTACTAATTTAGAAGTTTTCAACTCCCATTGACTTCAGTGGGAGCAGAGTTAAGTCAACGCTGAATACTTGTGAAAATCTCACTCTTGCCATCTTTAGAATCTGATTTTCATCACTGCTGAGCACTTGCTACTCCCATTAAAATCAGTAGACACTATGGGTCCTCAGCACCTTTTGAAAATCAGGCCTTGAATGTGTTTTGATATAAAATTTTGTTTTCTGTTGTTTTTCAGCGTAATTGGCATTATTAGAGTAGCATTATTGGAATCAAAGTTAGGAAGTTCCAGCAATCTGGAGCTCACAGTGTTGAAGAAATGTAATCCATATACATTGAACGTGCAGTTTCTGCAACATGGACAATTGTACAATACCAGACTGGGTTGTTTTTGTGTGTTAATTTAACAATATAATGGGCTGTTTAGATGCCCACTTAAATTTGGCTAATATAATTAATCAGTCTCTGAATTGTTTATATCTCATTCTAATTACAAAAACATCCAGTATACATTCTGTTCTGCCTTGAAAAATTATTTAATTATAGAAAATTTACATTTTTAGGACACAGAAAACACTGTTTAAAAAAGTGTTTTTATGTTTTCTTCTGCTGATCTGTAATTGCATATTATTAATGTCACTCTGCACCACTGCTACATTCAGTCTCTTTTCTAGATACTCGGTTTCTGTGAAACATTAGTAATCCTTGCTATTTAGAACACACAAACTGGTTTTGATAGCTCTGTTATCAGCACTGCTATGGGATTTGTCTTTTCCATGATATGGTCCATGTTGTTGATAATGAGTTTAGTTCTTTGTTGTGACTTGGCGGCCTTGAGAGTCCATTCCAGTGGTTGTTAGTGTATTTCCCTGTTATACCAAGATCCATTAAGAGGGTCGGGTGTGAATGTGTGAATCAAGCTAGGCAAATTTTATGTATGGATTTAGGGCCTTGTTTTTCCCTCACGCTTCCATGCACATGCTAAGTTCTTCAGCTAACAAAAGGACTTTTTTGAGAGTATTGGCTTTGGGGAATGCAGGGTCCAGAGCTTTTTGAGGACTCCCTTCCACTGAAACAAGTGAACAGCTGCAGGATCTGAGAAATTCTGCTGGATAGGCAGACAGACAGAAGGATGGATTTAAGAGTGGTGCAGGATTTAGATAATTCTTATATATAACAAATAAGAAATGGCAGCACTTCAATTTGTTGAATATTAATAATTCTGTGTTTGCTCTTATAGTTATGTTCCTAAAATTTCAGTCATTTTCATGAGATTTGCTTATTTTTTGTTTTGAAGCCCATCAGTAAAATCATCTCTAGTTTGGAGAGGTCATTTGGGATGATATTGGAAGGAAACAGCAGTTATGATCTGGCCTAAAGTGTGCTGGTTAACCAAACTGTAATTTGGGGTTGTAAAGAATTTCTCTATTCCATTCTATACTTGTTTATCATGCTCAAATCCAGAATTTTGCTGAGACTGCATTGTATAAAAATAACCAGTTTAACTAATTGAACTGAAATCTTGGTTTCATGCACAATGTTTTTAAAAGCAAAAAGGAATAGTTGAGGCAACTGACAAACAGATTTGATGCTAATTTACACTTTGTTTTCAGTAGCTAATTTGCCCTATAAATCATTAAAATGATAGGTGTAGGATAGAATTAAGAAACAACACTGCATACAAAGGGCAATATGAATTCCACTTCAGTGGGTGGCATCCAATAGATAGGATATTGTTGAGGAGGGATAGGGAGCATAGAGAGAGAGAAATTCTCTTATTGCATTCCATGATGTTTATTGCTGGATCTAGCAAAATATTGTGGGGAAACTGTCCGCAAATTAAAACATTTTAATCCAAGGTAATTTTATGACTATTTAATTACTTCATTGTGGTTCTTTCAGATCTGCCATTTTTAATATTGTTGAGAGATCTCATTTTGACTCTTCAGTGATCTTTCCCAGTAAGAAAATGTGAGAACATGGGCCTTTATTGGATAGAAAATGTACCTTCTTTTTTGTGTACCTTCGGACACAGGGCAGTTTTCTTCTGCCTCTCTGAAGATCTATGTTTAAATCACCTGTGTCTGACTCAGTGGTTTGCTCATGCCAGGAGAGATGGGGAAAGGAGGTGGAAGATTGTAATTAGATACAGAGGCTATACCGGAACACTCTTGTAGATACAACAAAAAATAAATTGCTGAGTCTGACCAAACTGATGTGGGAATTTCCTATATTGTTCACTTTGAAATTACACTTTGTGTATATCTTTTGAGATCTTTCAGAATATATTCTGAAAGATGATTTTGTGTTGGGAGCTGTGAGGGTGAATATGGGGAAAACATTCTTTAGAGTTGTAAAGACACATGATTTGTGTACGTACAGGAATGTCTCCCAGGGAAAAAGTATTGAGGGGAGAGGGAAAACTACAAGGTAGGTTCCGTATATTTAGTGTTTGTGATGCTGCTGTGCCATATCCTCTTCTCAAGTCTTTTTATTTTTTATATGATGCTTTACTCTTTTGGATACTTACTAAAATTGTCAATTTGTCTGTGGATCATTAACATTTAATTAAAAAATATGTAGATATTCTAGTATGATGATTGATGTACTCACAATGTAGTATGCTGGATATTGTAATGGACATAAGAACTGTTCCCTATCCTGTTTGCTTCCAGTGCTCAAATTAGGTGGAGAGGAGGACGGTTGAAATTTCCCAGACCCTAAGTTCCAGACATTTAACTGTTTTGTGGGGTAAAACTAAAACCAACACAGAATTAATAGTCACAACTATGAAGGGTTGATACCTCTGAAATTTCAGGGAACTCCTTAGTACCTATCCTGGCTGCTGAGGTTGCATGAGCCTTGTAATGGTATAACAGTGTGTTTCAGGCTGTCTGGGTCAAAATCGAGTCAGTAAACATTACCTTCGCGTTTGGAAGGTTACTTCCCCCCTTTTCCCCCCTCCCCTTGCATAGGACTAGCAAGTGTATGTTTAAAAGATCTTCAAACAAACATGGATTCCCAGGAAACTGATAGCTAATTAAGCCCCTCTCCTGCCATAGGTGAGTGGATTTGTCAAACACTGGCTATGAATCCTGCATTTGTAAAATAAATTCAGAATTACAGTTAATTCTTTCATCTGGCATTGACAGAGGAAAAGAACAACTAATGGGTGGGATGTGTACCCTAATGGCTGTGCTTTTCTGATGTTCACTGTTCTTCCTCATGGTTCAAGTCCCAGTATGGATTTTGGAGTTAATGGGTTAAATTAATCCGTTTGTGTACAGAAACATTTATTTTAAGATTGGTTAAAATACACTCAATTCTGTTCAATGATTGCATTCTTAAGTAACAGGGTGTAATTCTTTTAAAATAAATCTGAGAAGGACAAAAAAAAGAGTGGATAAGTTAATCAGTTATAGATCAGTCTACAAATGCCGATGTACTTAGTTGCAGAGCTTGGGTCAGATTTTTAATACTGTTTTAAAATCTGGATCCTTGTCTAGTATTTTTCTGAAAAATATGCTAAAAATAAGTACATGAAAACTACAGAAAATATAGTGTGTGTGTATATATATATATATAGTACAAATTTCTGTCTTGATAATAGCATTTAATTTAGGCTCTTTTAGAAGAACTGTTTAATGTATTGTATTGTGCAAAAGTTTGTCAGACAAAAGATTCTGGATATTGCAAATGTATTTTCTGTTTAAGTGAAAATGTGCACAAATTGTTATTTGAAACGGGTCTTTCTACAAATTAAACCACAGACTATTAAGTTAATTATATATCTGTAAAATATGCAACTTTTTTCCACTGCAGTAAGTTGCAATAAGTTAGTACCAGCAGAGTGAATCTGGAAATCCAATTTAATTAGAGCTGTGACCATGAGTGGTGGATTTGCATACTTTTGTATTGCTTAAATCTTTAAGCTGCATCTGCTTGCATCACTGTTATCTCATTCTGGTCATTTTAGTAATGTATGATTTGACAGTAGAGACAATATTGTAATTAGCTAGTGCTTGCTTTTATATACCCCGATGCATTATACGCTGGAATTATTTCTAATTAAATTTGATCACAACTTTGGAAAATCAGGGCTAGATTGTGATCTGCCCATATGTAGGTGGGCAGGCTGGGAGAAGCACAAGGAATATCCTTCTTTGATCACATTTGTGCCTGTAAATAGTGATAGAGCTAGGGTTGCCTGGCATCTGGTTATCAACTGGAATGCCTGGTTAAAAGTCCAGTCAGCAGCGCATGGGGCTAAGGCAGGCTCCCTGCCTGCTCTGGCTCGGTGCAGCCCCCAGAAGCAGCCAGCACGTCAGGCTCCTAGGCCTTGTCCCGAGCTCCGGCTCTGCAACTTCCATTGGCTGGGAACCGCGGTCAATGGGAGCTGTGGGGTTGGCGCCTGTGGGCAGTGTGCAGAGCCCCTCTGTCTAGGAGCCAGACCTTTCAGAAGCAGCTGCTTCTGGGAGCTGCTTGAGGTTAGAGCTGCCCGGCCAGATCCTGCACCCTGAACCTCCTCCTGCATTCCAAACTCCTGCACCAGGTCGGAATCCCTTTCCGCATCCAAACTCCCTCCCAGAGCCTACACCCCATAGCGCCTCTCCTACACCAGTTCCCTTCCCTAGTCCTGAGCCCAGGCCTGCACTCAAACGCCCTCCTGAAGCCTGCACCCCACACTCTCTCTCACAGCCAAATCCCCTGCCCCAGCCTGGAGCCCCCTTCTTCACCCTGAACCCCTCATTTCTGGCCCTACCCTGGAGCCTGCACCCTCTGCCTGAGCCCTCACCCCTTCACGCACCCCAACTGCCGTCCCAGCCCAGTGGGAGTGAGGGAGGGTGGGGGAGAGGAAGCAATGGAGATGGGGGGGATGGAGTGAGTGGGAGTGGGGCTTCTGAGAAAGTGCGGGGTGGTGACGGGCAGGGCAAGTGTGTTTGGTTTTGTACAATTAGAAAGTTGGCAACCCTAGATGGTGCAGATTTGGAGTATTTGTATTTCCCTGAGTGCAAGGATTGGATCAGTCCAGGTAGGTACTCTAAAGGGTTCAGGGAGGTGTTTGCACCTACTCTAGTCAACTGTTCTGAACAGGCACAGGGAAGAAGAGGCAGTACTCCATGGTGTTTCCCAGAGGTTTTACTCACGTGACACATGAGAGCATTTATAGAGCAAAACATTTTTATGACTATGACAATATAGTTATCATAGATTGTACAATCAAACAATACAATCATATTTAGATTGTAGCATCCTCCCTGAGTCTGTCCATAAGGATGATGCTTTCTCCTCTGTGCCTCCTGCTGCTGAGACACCTACAAGAACTCAGCCATCGTTAGATGGCTAGGTTAAACATCTTAGGTAGCTGGTATTATTTATTTACCACTCCTTCTCCTCCTCCTCTTCCCCCCACTCCCTGTACTCTAAAATTACTAGGAACTATCGAGTTTTTCACATGGCTAACTATATTAATGTGTGATCCTAAAGTCATTTCCTTAGTACTCCACTCTCCCCTTGCCTGCCCGCCTCATCCCCACCCCCCCATTGCTTCTCTCATACAGTATTTTAGGCTGCAGCTGGGAGATCTGATTCCTAGCTCAGGTAGTCATATATGCATTAGTGCTACTTGAGCTCATGTGCTAAAAATAGCTATGTGGCTGCGGTGGTACAGGTGGTGACTTGGGCTAGCTGCCAGAGCCCAACTCTGAGATGCTAGGTATGTACTTGAGTGGCTAATTTGAGCCATTGCCTATACTATGCTGGGGGAATTCTGCGCCACTGTGCAATGCAGAATTTTGTAGAAATTAATGTTGTGTGCGCAGAATTTACTTTCCCCCACAGAAATGGGTGGCAATACTACTGGCTGACACTAGGGGTCGCTGGACCTAGTAGAGCTCATCTTGCACATGGAAGACTCTAGGAGGGGGAGGAGAAAGGGGAGGGGGCTAGAGGTTTCCTGGCAGCTGCAGTTCCCAGCATGCTCTGAGGGAAGGAGGTGATGCGCAGGAAACTCCATGCAAACCTGGGACCAAGCATCAGGCTTTCTCCCTCTGGATTTCTGGGGGCGGGAGGGTGTTGGGGGCAGGTGTCTGGGCTGGGGGGCACAGCTGGGCTCTAGGGGAGGGCAGGGAGTTGGGGGACCACACCGGGCTCTGTGGGGGAGGGTATTTGGGAGTATTAGCTGGGGGGGTACTGTGGCTGGCCTTTGTGGGGGAGGGGTTTGGGTGTCTGACCCCCTCCCCCCCGCTGCACTCTGGGGGGAGGAGGAGGGCATAGAAACCGGAACTGGGTTTTCATAGGGGTTTCTTTAACTCTACTCCTGGGTGAATTTGTGTGTGTCTGTATTGTTATAGACATACTTGCTGACAGGTATTTTGAAATAAATTACCAAAATAATGGAAACTAGTGTGATTATGTAGTGTTATTTTGACAATAAAATTTACAGAATTTTGCAGAATTTTAAAATGTACACAGAATTTTAATATTTTGGTGCAGAATACCTCCAGGAGTACTATACCACTGCAGCTGCATTTCTATTTTTAATACACTATGTCGAGCCAAACTAATGTGTATATCTGCCTGCGCTGGGAATCACATCCCCAGCTGCAATGTAGACATACCGGTACCCTTATACATGAGTCTTGTATCAGATTAGATTATAATTTCTTTAGGAACTCTGTCTTCTGTATATTTTATACTGCACCTAAAACAACAAGGCTCTGGTCTGGGCACTACCACAATACAAACAACTACCATACACCTGGGAGGACTGAATGCTACTCCCTTTAGCTGGCCACTAAAGTGGTTAATAATCAGCTAGCAGTTGGGCTGCTGCTGAATGTCAGAAAGCTCACGAAAGCTACTCTGCCCAAGAGCAGGAAACATCAATTTTAGTTTTCCCACACCTTTGCTGGCTCTTGGAGACTGACTTCAGAATTTGACCCCGGGTCTGCTGCTTGAATCAACATCTCATTTGCTGTGATGTCACCAAGCCTTTCATTTATTTAATCTTTTCTCCCTCTACTTGGTTTGCCCCCAAAAAGGAACAGGAATTAGCACGTCTAATGACACATTGTCTGTTTATTCTACAAAGTGATACTGGCAGCATTTCTTATTTTATATTTAATGCGTTAGCAGTGATGTGCTTTCGTAGCTAAAAACCAAGAACCTGAAATATATACTCTATGTTTAAAGGTATATTTTTTCTTTCAAAACATGCTGAACAAACAACTTGTTTGCTCTCCTGATTTAGTGGTGGTGGTTGTGACTTTTTTCTTGGTTTGATTTTTTTTCAAGCAGAAGTTTATGATGTTAAGCAGCACTAGCTCCTGACCTAATGTACC
This sequence comes from Chelonoidis abingdonii, assembly GCF_003597395.2. NCBI lineage: Eukaryota > Metazoa > Chordata > Testudines > Testudinidae > Chelonoidis > Chelonoidis abingdonii. The sequence goes on along the minus strand of NC_133771.1, from coordinate 15,114,104 downwards.
CTTCTCTGAGTGATAATGTTTCTTTGTAATTTATTTTTAGTTCAGATTGTTTTTTCTCTCCCGCCTCCCCACCCCGTAACATGATTTGTACAATCTTTAGAAATGGAAGATGATTCAAAACCACAACTACTCAGTTTTCTACTCTGAATGAGTATTTCTGAAGAATCACTGGCTCACTTACTTAAAAAAAAAAAAAAAAAAAAAAAAAAGACAGTCCCAATAAGAGGAAAACATTGAAGACCCTTAACAGATTGTGGTGTCTGTGGAGGGGACAGTATGTTAAATAATCATTCATTCTGTTGAGCCATTCTTGTATTGTTAACAGATGTCCCGTTGTTTCCTCTGACTATGATTCAGAGTCATTTGGATAAAATATTTTGAAGTGCTGTACTTTTTAGTACTGAAACAAAGCTTGAGTGCTAAATATGAAACTATGGTAATACTTAGCTATGAATCAGTCTGTATTTGTCGTCTTGTTTTGCATATCGAGCCAGAAACATGTCTACTAGGATCCTGAATATTTGTAAAGACAGCAAGATGACTTAAACGTCAGGGTCTCATGCAATGACAATTTTAAAAAAGTGCAATGTAGCACTGAATTATTATTCTACAAAATTCTGATTAAAACTTTACATTCCTGTTGGCCATTATAGTAAACGTGGGTACACAAGAAACACAGTAATAGGTTTAATGGCAAATAATTTATTCAGTATTGCTATTACAAATAAACTCCTTCTGTATAAAATGTCCTTATTTGTAACTGTCCAAAAAACTAACCAATAATAGAAACTATCAAACTAACTCTCTAATCTATTCATCTAATTAGCTAAGTGATCTGTTTAAGGTATTTTCTAAGGGGCCAATAATCTGAGGGCAAGTCTACATTAAAAACTTCTGCCAGTGTAGCAAGGTCAGGGGTGTGCTACTTATAATATTTCTGTACCAGCAGAATCCCTAGTGTAGACATAGTTACACCTGCATAAAACTGCTTTTGATAGTTTTGTTTGTTTTTTTGCTCACTGTACCAGGACAAGCTATGTTGGCAAATGCACATTTTTGCTGATAGAAGCTGTATTTACATTAGGAGGATTTTGCTAGTGTAGTTTATACTGATATAGCTGCACTGGCAAAACTCAAGTTTAGACTGGCCTTAGTAACTAGTTTCCATCTAAAATTACTAAAGAATATTTAATTTTCTTCTATGGAAATTCCTTGTCATTAGCCAAGCTAAGAGAGGAGGAAACATGTAGTCCCTACGGAAGGTATGTATCAGTGTGGTTGGCTATGTGGCCCCCTAACCTATGACTTCTTTTTCTGCTAGACCACGAAACTATTGCAAATCTATATTTTAAACTGTGACGTCAGACGTTACCATAAAAAAAATTGCATAGTAAAAAAATACACTTTTCGTTATCTGACTCAAATGTATGCAGAGTTTACACATTAAAACTATCACAGGTAATATTTTTTGATTGGCCTCATTCTTATACACTGCAACACCAATGTTAATGCTGCTGACCAATTTCCTGTTAACTCCTTGTTTTCATGAATTCCTAACTCTCAGAAATATTGACCATTTAAAACTGAAATTTGCCATGGCTGATATCTGAGCAAATTTTTGTGGTGGAAAATCTGTGCTAAATCTCTTTAGCCAATTGAATTACGAAGGATGAAAAATATTGTTCCCTTTTAAAAATTATATAAAATACTTTTTAAGGGGAAAAATTCTAAAGCGCAAGGAGTTTTTCAACTTGATATTTTACACCTATACATACATACTTGCTTTGAGGAGTTTGAATATATTTGCTTGCACATATGCAGTTGAAAACATAGTTGATTTTTAAGTGTTCCTCTTAAATGCGATGCCAGTGCATGCTTAATTGCCTGTTAAAACGGCTAGTCATCTGATCTGAACATTCAAGGATTCTTAAAAGTAGAATTCCTTGCCCGCCTTTCTCCTCCTCCTGTTATATGTCTCTTGAATGTTTGAGTTTAGGTGGCATTGAGGAATGCGCACAGGATCTACTCATGTCTGCCATTAATTCACTGGTCTAGATAGTACTCCAAACTTATAAAGCACTTAACAAACATTAATTAGACTTCACAACTCCCTTAAGAAGTAAAATACTATAGTTTATACCCATTGTACACATGTGGAAACTAGGGTTTTGGAGCAATTAAGTTACTTGCCCAAAGTAATAGGGAAAGTTGATGTCAGAATCTACTATGTGTCAGGATCATGCCGAATTCATTAGATCACATTGTCCCCCTGACAAATCACTTAATCCTTTTGTGTCTGTTTCCTCATCTGTAAAGTGGTGATAATACTCGTCTATCTTACAAAGGTACCCCCTCTTGCTTAATGCAAAACTTCATTTATTGACATTTACTCAGATACTGACATGGGGAAGTGTGTGGGAAAGACAATTTACCTCACAACAAACATCTGAGTGATTTTTCAGCCACTAATATTATACTTGTGTTTGTGCCTCTACTGGATCAGCTATGTGGGAGGAAAGTTGGGGACCAAAATTTATTATTACGATATCATCCAGGGTGATGTCACCCTGTGACCATGTAATTTCTAAAATACAGCGTGTATTATCTGTTGGCACAAGGTGAGGGAATCATAGATGAGTAGCTGACTGGGTCCTTTATTTCCCATGGGTTTGTGCAGCTGAAAAGTATAGCTATTTTGTCTCCTCTAAATGTTACTGTTTTGTTTTTTTAATGATTAGCTGAGTGTGAAGCCTTATACCAGTGGTCCCCAATGCTTCTCGGTGGCATTTTGGCGGCGACGCTTCTTGATGATGCCACTTCTCGGCGGCATTTCGGCAGCTGGTTGTCCAGTGCCCGCCACAGTCTTCTGAGAACGTGAATATAGCAACAGCATAGCTATAGCAACAGAAAGGTATAGCAACAGAAAGGTTGGGGACCACTGCCTTATACCTATACTAGAGTCCATGACAGAAGGATCCCTCTTCAAATAGTAAAATTCCTCCTTTTAATAATTCCCATTTTTGATCAGTAGCAGTGCAGCTAAAAGCATCTCTAGGCCAACAATCACAATAATGAAAAGTGAAGCATTCCATAACTGTCTTGAAATTAAACTTTCACACCCCCATTCCCACCACAAAATACTCAGTTAAAAACTTTAAAGGTGAAAAATAAGCATCCGAGAAAATCAGTAATGGATATTAGAAGAGCATGTTTTGTATTATCTTAAAACATTTTCCTTGCAAATAAATGTGTGATTCAGTATGTCAGAACACTAAAAAAGCTGGGTATAGTTATATACATATCTCAAGCTTCAGATAACATTGCAAGACAGACCATTGGTATCATTAGAAATCTATGTGCCATTTCATAGCTCAGTTATCTCTGACACACTATCTAGTTATGTTATGATAATGAATTCTAAGTTTTTTCCTTGGTGAGAGTCAAAAATTTAATGTGGTATATTTGTTATGCCCAAAAATACAGTTTATAAAATAACTAAAGCTGTAACATTTTCCAGGTTTCTGATGATATCCCAAACAACTCTAGCTCTACTGTACATGTTTGAAACCTCAGTCATAGCTGCCAAGTTTTGTGTAACTCCATAAGATATTTAATAAGCTAATTTGCTTACACTCATACACTTCATTTTCTTGAAAAAACCCATTGATTTATTGGTAGTGGAAAGTGTCATCTTGAGAGCCCCAGTAAATTAACTCCTCCCTTTATCTGCGGGACAGGCTTCCCGCACAGACTGTCCTGCCAGCTTGTTCTTCCTCTGGTCAAAGGGACTAGAGGGTGATTTCATCCAGGGGTTACAGAGGGGGTTCAGAGTCCATGGCCCAAGCATTTGTAGGCCTCTCTGCTGAATCTGCCAATTAGTGAGTTTGTGATGTAGGCAAACTTGGAATTGAAACACATAGGCCCACCAAATCTCTATTGAATATGGCAGGCTTTCAATCCCTGCTTAAATGGGATGGATTCAAACTGGTGACTTACAGGTGAAAGGCTCTGTAGCTTATAACCAGTGTTCTGAGGCATCTAGTTCCTCAGTAAATGCTAATGCTACATCTTTGAGAATGAGGCTTGCTTTCTGGAAAGATAAATTTATTCAGTCAACCTCGAACGTTTTTGGAATTTACACAGGCAACATCTCTAACACATCTACTGTGTCTTTTAAGTACCCTCTGCAATTAAGAGGCCACACCCTCTCAAAGTGACAGCTGCCATTCAGTGACAGATCCAAACACTAAAAACAGACATTAAAAATATTAACACAACATGCATATTCACGTCTAAGTGATGTTTTTCAATATAAAATAATTTCAACAGTTAATTATTCAAGGATTCTCACACTAATTTAAGAGAGGGGATTATATATTTTTCTCATCACGTGTTCTAACTCTCAACCTTCAGGTCCCCCCCACAGAACTCTTCCACATGAGCGACAGGAGTAACTAGTGGTGGAAAAAGAGGCTGTGATCTTTTGTGAATCAGCCTGTAGAGAGAGAGACGATGCACCCTTTGCCAGTAGTTTACGCAACTGTTTTTGAGACAGCCTTTGACTGTTGAACATCTGGATTCCTGTGCTGTCTTCCTGGCTGTATCTTACAGAAAGGCTGTATCTTATCTGTGGGTTCTTAACATAACATCTCACCTACACCCCTTCAACCTCCTCCCCTCAAAAAAAAAACGAAAAAACAAACCCATCCTCTATATTATCAGAAAGACTCCAAAAATTGAGTTCCTAAATATGGATGTGAGGCTAACTTCAGGCACCCGGTTTTGAAAATCTTGACTCTGTATATCGCCATGGTTTCTGAACACTGGACAAGTTGTAATGTATTTATCCTTATGAATTCCCTGTGAGTTATAGAAGTAGTAACATTTTACTGATGGAGAACTGAGCCTTTGCTCAGGTAGAATTCTGATCTTAATGGAAATTTTGAGTGAGTGAACACAGAATTTACCGCAATTTCCTTGGTAGTCTACTACAACTTTTCAGCACGTTACACACAGTTTTGATCAACTCTAGATCATATAACTTGTCTCAACCACCTGGGTTGTGGTTGGCAACCCATAGGTGTGTTTATATCTCACTGCAGGACAAAAGATTTCTTTAGTTCATCAGATAGCCCAGCTAAAAAGACAGTTATGTTAGTGGATGTAAGTGAGAGAAGAATTTGATTCCAACTGTTAATATGTACTGCGTTACTTGTTATATACTGTACTTAAACAACTTTGGCAGCCTTATGCCAATAAATCTTTAATAAAACACCAATATCTTTTATTGTATACACATGCATGCTTAGGTTACTAGAAACTAGGGCCGTCAAGTGATTAAAATTTTTTATTGCAATTAATCGTGCAATTAATAATGCTGTTAAACAATAGAATATCATTTATTTAAATATTTTTAGATGTTTTCTACATTTTCAAGTGTGTTAATTTCAATTACAGCACAGAATACAAATGCTCACTTTGCAAATATTTGTATACAGTGCTCACTTTGCAAATATTTGTAATAAAAAATATACTTTAAAAAAACAAGATAGATGAATTGAAAAAATACTAACACAAATACTGTAATGCAATCTCTTTATCATGAAAGTTGAACTTAGAAATGTAGAATTATGTCCAAAAAATAACTGCATTCAGAAATAAAACAATGTGAAACTTTAGAGCCTACAAGTCCACTCAGTCCTACTTAGATAATGCTGCCTGCTTCTTGTTTCATCTGAAAATGAGAACAAGGTTCGCATGGCATTATTGTAGCTGCTCTTAAAGATATTTATGTGCCAGTTATGCTAAGATTCATGTGTCTTTCATGCTTCAGCCACCATTCCAGAGAACGTGTCCATGCTGCTGATGATGATCTGCTCAATAATGATCCAAAGCAGTGTAGACTGAGGAATGTTTATTTTCATCATGTAGGTCAGCTGCCACCAGCAGAAGGCTGATTTTCTTTCTTGGTGGTTTGGGTTCTGTAGTTTCCACATCGGAGTGTAGCTCTTTAAGACTTCTGAATGCATGCTCCACACCTTGTCCCTCTCAGATTCTTCAGATTCTTAAACTTGGGTTGAGTGCTGTAGCTATTTTTAGAAATCACACATTGGTACCTTCTTTGCATTTTGTCAAATCTGCAGTGAAAGTGTTCTTAAAACGAACATGTGCTGGGTCTTCATCCAAGATTGCTATAACATGTAATATATGGCAGAAAGCGGGTAAAACAGAGCAGGGGACATATAATTCTCCCCCAGGGAGTTCAGTCACAAATTTAATTAATGCATTCTTTTTTTAATGAGCATCAATGTAAACTGCAGAACCCAAACCACCAAAAAAGAAAATGAACCTTCTGCCGGTGGCATCTGACTCAGATGATGAAAACGAATATGCATCAGTCCACTTTGCTTCCGATTGTTATCAAGCAGAACCTGCCATCAGCATGGGCGCATGTTCTCTGGTATGGTGGTTGAAGCATGAAGGGACATACAAATCTTCAGCGCATTGGACATGTAAATATCTTGTAACGCTGTATAAAACAGTGCCATGCAAACATCTGTTCTCACTTTTAAGTGACATAAACAAGAAGTGGACAGCATTATCTCCTGTAAATTGTAACCAAACTTGTTCGTCTGTCTGAGTGACTGACAGAACAACAAGTAGGACTGAGTGGACTTGTAGGCTTTAAAGCCTTACACTATTTTATTTTTTAATGCAGCTTTTTTTGTACAGAATTCTACATTTGTAATCTCAACTTTCATGATAAAGCGATTGCATTACAGTATTTGTATTAGGTGAATTGAAAAATACTATTTGTGTGTGTTTTACAGTGCAAATATTTGTAATCAAAAATATAAAGTGAGCACTGTACACTCTGTATTCTGTGTTGTAATTGAAATCAATGTTTGAAAATGTAGAAAAATCCAAAAATACTTAAATAAAAGGTGTTTTTTAATTGTTTAACAATGCAATTAATCATGCGATTAATTTTTTTACTCTCTTGACAGCCCTAATTTTAATCAAGTCACCCATTAACCTACTATTTAAGCTAAATACATTGAGCTCTTTGAGTCTGTCACTGTAAGGCATGTCTTATCATTTAATCATTCTTGTGGCTGTTCTCTGAAACCTCTCAAATTTATCAACATTCTTTTTGAATTGTGGACACCAGAATGGGACACAGTATTCCAGCAGCAATTGCACCAGTGCCAAATACCTCTACTCCTACCTGAGATTCCCCTGTTTATGGATCAGAGGCCTGCATGGGCCTTTTGGCTACAGTGTCAAACTGGAAGTTCATGTTCAGCTGATCATACGCCTCCCCACCAAATTTTTTTTCAGTTGACTGCTTCCCAGGGATGGAGTCCTCCAACCTGTAAGTATAATCTACATTCTTTATTCCTAGATATATAAATTTATATTTAGCTGTGTCAAAACCCATATTGTTTGCTTGTTCCCAGCTTACCAGGCGATCCAGATCGCTCAGTATCAGTGATCCATATCTTCATTATTTACCCCTTCCCCAATTTTTGCAAAATTTTGGTGATGATTTTATGTTTTCATCCAGGTCCCTATTAGGAATGCATTCATTCAGTGATGATTCTCCATTTTCAGTTATATTTTGAGACTTCTCAATTAGTCATCTTTTAATCCATTTAATGTGTTATGTTAATTATATATAAATTTTTTTGTAATAAAAAATGTTCTGTGGTACAAAGTCAAATACCTTACAGAAGACCAAGTATATTACATCAGCACTATTACCTTTTTCAGCCAAATTTGTAATCTCATATATAATCATGTTGATTGGCATTACGCCAATATAATGCGATCTGATATAACATGAATTCGGATATAATACAGTAAAGCAGCGCTCCGGGGGGGGCTGTACACTCCGGTGGATCAAAGCAAGTTCGATATAACGTGGTTTCACCTATAACGTGGTAAGATTTTTTGACTCCCGAGGATAGTGTTATATCAAGGTAGAGGTGTACTTATATTACTGTCCTTGAATTTTTTAATCTCATCCTGTTTCAGCTGCTTCATCTTGCCTGAGATTGATGTCAGAGTGACAGGACTATAATTACTTTGTCATCCCATTTACCCTTTTTAAATATTGGCACAACATTCACTTTCTTTCAATCATCTAGAATGTCTCTTATGTTCAAAAATAGAAAATCTCTATTACTGATCCAGCAAACTCCTCAGCCAGCTCTTTTAAAACTCCTGAATGCAAGTTATCCAGACCTGATGATTTTAAAATGTCCAATTTGAATAGCTACTGTTTAACATTCTCCTGAGATACTAGTGAAATAGAAGGATATGGCTATAGCAGCTGTGTTTGTTTCCCCAAATACAGAACATCAAATATTCATCAAACATTTCTGCCTTTTCTGCATATTATCAATAATTCTACCCTTTCCATTCCAGGAATGGATTAATACTATTATTAGGATTCTGTTTTGTTCTTAAAAATCCTCCGTACTTTCCTTAACTCTGCTAGCTATAGATTTCTGTAAGTCTCTGACTTGCAGTTAAATTAAGATATCAGTGTGCTATCACACTTGTTCTTTTGTTTTTGGTTTTATTTTACAGAAAATCTCATGCCTACTAACACCAAATGCATTGCCATATATCTCTTGTTTCTTCTTTGGTAGTCTTTTTATATAAATGTAAACTGACAAGTATCAAGAACGCTTGCTACTCTCATAAACTGTGCAAGGGAAAATATCCATGGCTTTTCTGAGTGTGTGGGGTGAGCGAACAACTTATAGTTCCTTTGGTTGTTGTAAAGGAAAAGTTTGAGATACTGGGACTACTTTGTTGTGAATCAGAAGTGCAGATAGTCCTCTTGGGGTTAAAATATTCACAAAGAACTCCATTTATTATAGCCAGAGCTGCGAAAAATATTTATTGGTGGATTTTAACTTAAAAAATATGAAACAAGACCAGTGGAAAATGATTCTAGTACTGAAGATGGGCCATGAGTCATTCTTAATATACATTTTAAACCCCCTAAAGTTGAGTCTTCATATATTTTACAGTAAATACTTTTTTTGCTTTGACTGCTGAAACTGTTTGTGTATATTTGCCTAAAGTTGGTGCCTCACTGCGTGTAATAAAAGTATTTCTGCAGTCTGGAACATCCTTTACATGTTATGCATGCTTATTTTGGTACCATATTCACAGTCCAAGTATTGTATATTTTCCAAAGAATAGATAAGGAACAGATAGTGCGGTAGCAGTTAGAAGCCCAGATCAGGGACCATGACCCCATCGTAATAGGAGCTGAACAAACACAGAATAGGAGATGGTCCTTGTTCCAAAGAACTTACATTTAAAGTATAAGACGAGAGATGTCTACAGACAGATGGGAGAGTACAAAGAAGAAACAAGACAAGATAAGTTAGCATCGTAGGCAGTAGTCTTGGCACATCAGCAGCATAACTGTTGTCAAGTTTTGTATGAACCATGGAATGGATAGCAGTAGTACGTTTCCTATACTGCCTTTTTAATATACATCAACTATCTCCTGCTGGGAGTATCTGGAAAGGGGGATAGATAGTTGAGTCTTCACACCTGTTCAGTCCTTGGCCTTTGGGCTGATAGTGCTAATAGTAGTGCTTAATATTATCAGTTGTGGACTAGGAACTAGATTCGTATCACCAAACTGTTATGGATAGGCTAGCCACCTTGAAGCAGTAAGAATTATGTCATGACTTGGGGTGTATTTGAACTGGTGACTTAGAACTGAAAAACTCTGTGCCATAATTTATCCCCTGAGCTGTCAAACTCCACAAATTCTTGCAAGTCTCATCCCTTCCCTGACATTAATTTTAACATGTATTGGGCCTTTGAAAAACTAACAATGCCCTGGTTGTAGAATTTCTAAACAATTCTAATGTAAAGCCCAGTGTCAGGTTCACTAGTATATTCTAGCTGCACCTGTGAACATGCCTTAACCATTCAGTGCAGCTGAATTTTCAGCTGCTTTGTGTCACTCGAACAGTGCAAAACAACTGGAACATATCAGTGAATTTGGACCCAGATTTCAAATCCTGCTCCTTGGGAATAGGAAGACAGGTCAGAAGCCAGGCGGCCTGGGTAGTGGGACCAGGAGCAGCAGGAAGTTCCCTGCCAGAGTCCCTGAAAAGGGTACCCGCTGGAGGGGGGAAGGGTATCCTGGGAAACAGCTCTGGGAGGCAGTGCTCAGTTAACTGAGCATGGGAGAATCCTTCCATAATTCCTGGAACAAGAGTAACTGAGAGAGGCAAAGGGGAAAATCCTGTTGAAACTATAGCCCAGGTTGGGCTGAGGAACTGTTTGTTGGTTTCTGCCTATGTTTGAAAAATAAACTACCTTGTAAGAGAGACTGACTGTGGCATTGTGTCCTCCTTGGGCTGGGTCAAGCCAGCACCTTATAAGGACCTGATTTTCATGTTCTCTGAGGTCCCTTTTCACTTCTCACAGTGAATGGATTACCTTTACACCCATCTTAAAGCCTCTTTATACTGACAGAGCACTACAGAAAGGGGCATTTGTGTAAATAACAGCCAGTGCTTATTTGCGTACTGGTCTCTGATGCAATGGTGGAATCACTGAAAGACACTGATGTATCAAGATGAGAATCCATGAGGAGATATTGCATCTAGCCCGGACATATACAGTATTTGGGGTTTAGAAACAGCAGTGGCAACTTAAAATCAATTTCTTACTTTATAGGCAGCTGAATGTGATTATGGTTATGCAAAATAGCGATCAAACATGCGGTTATATTCTAAATAAGCAGCTAACCTTTGAGAAGCAGCTGGTTGAAACCCTGATGAGAAGAGAAGAGTCTAATCAAGCCTTGTGGTCACAATGTCAAAGATTGCTGCTGGGACAGGATAAGTCCACCTGGTAAAATTTTCAAAAGCATTTAAGTGACTTAGTGCTTTAGGAAATTTTACCCACAGTCTATGTAAACTGTAGACTGGAAAAAACATTTAATACTGCATCAAAATAAGGAAAAGGGCGGGGAGGAGGGTAGAAAATCATTTCAAGATTCTTAACCTTGCTATTTTCAAATATATCCCCTCAAGAAGCAGAGACCTGAAGGAGGTTAGAACACTGCTTTAGTCCCATTAGGAACACTTTTTGGGGGGGGGGGGGGGGGGGGGGGG